>NW_020664447.1:78333065-78549473 GCF_002925995.2 Terrapene triunguis
ACGAAAGCTTATGCCCAAATAAATCTGTTAGTCTTTAAGATGCCACCGAACTCCTTGTTGTTTTTGTGGATACAGACTAACACGGCTACCCCCGATACATAAGATAGACACCCAACTCCCATTGAATTTTATGGAGCCTGACTCCCTTGCAGTCCTTTGGAAATCACAGCCTAGAGCCATTATTGACACCTATTTAACACTTTTCTCATATTATCTTAACAATTATTCAAATGTGTGTTGTGATTTTCCCCTCCCTTTTATTCTTTAACTCAAATTATGGCTCTTGCACTTTTTGCCATGGTGAACATCCAGCCTTACTCATAACTTCACCTTTGCTCTCTATCAAAAGGTGATTCCCCTCCCTCCCTGCCCACCAGAATCCCCGAGTAAATAAGGTTCTGCTCCTTTTTGAGTATGAAGAGAGTGGAGAGAAATATAGTTTTCACACGGAAAAAAAATTCTTATAACCATTTAAAAAAACCAAACAACTTTATGGCCCAGATGACTCAGGGTAGAAAGTTTAAACTGGGGATGGAAATAGCCCTCTTTGAGGATAAGTGTCATGAGTGTAAAAATGAACATTAGTTTTTATTTGGCCAAGCTACAACCATTTGGATAATTGTATGTCCTGCATAAGGATCTTGCACAGGGTTTTTTGCAAAGTCCCTGATCCTGCAAACACTTACTCATGTTTAGCTTTACTCAGGGGAGCAGTTTCCATTGACATCAATGGGGCTATTCACATGCAGAAAGTTAAGCTCGAGTGGAAGCACTTGCAAGATCGGGACCTAACTGTGCCTCGCTAAGAAGGCTGTATGTTCATGTGTGGCCAATACACTTAAGTAGTGAAAGGTGCACTGAAGTTGCACAAGAAGTTGGGGAGAGCAGCTGTGCCCTTTGTAAAGTGTGCAAGACGGCACTCTGCTCTGATGCGCAACAGCTGGAGAAAAAGCAAAGCTCCAAAGGCTGGTCCAGACTGTTCCTCTCAGATCTGTGCCTGGAATGTTCTTTCCATGTATGGATCTTCCTCTTATCCTTCTGTGCAGAAGTGGAGCTCAGCCACTTCTGTGGAGTCATCCTTCTCCCTCCAGATCTGACAGAGGGTGCTCTGAGTCTGGGGTTTATGTGGAGGAGGGAGTAGAAGAATGGACAGGGTCCAGAGGGGGCACATAGCCTCTCTCCCCAGCCCTGTAGAGCATCCCTGTAAAATAGAATGCAGGATGCTACTTTATTATCATCTCTGCATAGCTGCCATCCATGTGAGAGTCCCCTCACTGAATAACCCTCTTGTAGCTCCACCAGGAGACCTACAGGTTGCCACAGCCTGGGACACTCCCTGGTAGAGCTTCTCCAATTATGCTTCATGCAGTGACCAGGAATGAGAAAGGGCCAGAGTCTGCGCAGAGGCACAGGACCTCCCTATTTGCCCAGGAACTTTGAGAGACTAAGGGGAAGTCCCTTTTCCACCCACTCCAATGAAATAACAAGGGCAGAATGCAGTGCAGGGATTTCCTCCCCTAGCTTCCCCTCTGTAGGGTGTTTTCAGGCAGGGATGATCCAGGACAATAACTGGAGAGAGGCCCGTCCTGTGCACTTTCTGAGGTGCATGGCACAGGGCAATCTGGTGGTGTCATTGTGCACCTGACTCAAGGAAAGCAAGGGCTCCTGCATCATTGATGCCATGCATTTGACAAAAGAGGATGAGGTCCTTGGGTGTGTCTGAGCTACACTCAGCATGCACCTGGGGAGAGTATACGTGGCTTTCTGCCTTGTCTTCCAGGCATCTCCCCTACACCAGGAGCTTCCCCAGAAGTGCAAAGGGAATGGAGCAGGAATAGGGATGGAGAACTCTGTAGAATTCAGAATGTCCTGAAAAGAGGCAGGACTCCTGTGGAGTGGAAGCACAGGACTGTTCAGATCTGAGGAGTTTTCACTCTTTCTTCAGGCCCATAGCTAGTCCATAGATCTGGATATATACCAAGGCAAAAGCTACACACTGTATCTCAAGAATGACACAAAAAACCGAGGAGTCCTTGTGACATTAACTCAGCAGAGAACTAGGAATGCCCTAGGACAGTGGTTTTCAACCTGTGGTCCTTTGACCCTGGGGGTCAACAGACTATGTCTAAGATTTCCAAAGGGGTCCGCCCCTCCATTTGACATTTTTTAGGGGTCCGCACATGAAGAAAGGTTGAAAACCACTGTCCTAGCACTGCAGCTCCCGCCACAAACTTCACCACACAGCAATTAGCCAGTTTGTTCAATACAGATTTTCAGCGTAGCTCTTAAAAGCAGTTTCATAAATATTCTATGGCCTTTCAAGCAGTGTAATTTGCCTCTGTGACATTAAAGAGGAAACTCTGTGGAGGGGAGGGATGACAACAAATTTATCCACCAATAGCATGCTCTTTTGGCACAAAAGCACATTCTTATCTTTACATCCCATAATGAGAAGGCAAAGACGGGATTGTTGCTACAACTCCCTGGGTGGGTAGATGTACATTATAGGAGAAGGGTTAGATATTTTTTTCCTCTGCCTACCCTAACAGAAGAAAGTGAGTTTGTATTTTCCTGTGGTTTTCCTACGTACGGTTGAAAAGAACTGTTCACACGATGTCAGACTGCGAGGGACTGGTTGTGGGTAAGTGCCAGATTTATATTTACCACAGTGTCCTGCCGACTAGTTCACATTCTCAGATTGCAAAGTCACACACAAACCCGCTCGGTTTTGAAGGGAGTCTGAGCCATTGCAGGGGAAGAAACCCCATGCATCAGCAGAGTTCTACATGCTCGTAGTTACAAAACATTCTCGGGTAGCTGTTACTGGGTGGCTAGCCTACAAAGTTACATTTTCTTAATAAAGGCATGAAAAATAAATGAGACTGACTTTAGCTAATCAGGGAAGCAGTCTGATTCTGTCAAAATGACAATGTCACAATTTGTTCTCTGGAGCTTCTAAGCAAGAATTTCTTGGAACAGTTCCTGAAACAACTGCCCTGTATACGCACTATGTTAACATATTGATTAAACTTTTCAAATGGCGAGGGGCTGCAGAAAAGGCAGCTGAATGTAATAAAGATGGGTCCTTTACTGAGAGAAAATACATACTCTGTGCACTTTATTTTCAAAATCAGTGCCTTGTGTATTCTGCCTATAGCTGAAAAGGAGTCATTCCCTGACACACATGGCTGGCTATGTCAAACTTTGCTGCACAGGAGGCTGCGGCATGTGGTAGGAAGACATTTCTTAGCTTTTTGTTTTCTGCCCTTCTGTGCGTAGTGTAAACATTCGCTAGATCGTCTGCACGAAAGGAAATTCTTGTGGGGACATTGGAGCGATTCTGTGCCAAGGCTTTTGTTAAATAAAAGCATTCCATTTAAAAACACTACTTGTATTTTGTCATTGCAAGCATTTGTCTTCTCATATTTATAGTGGAATAATTTCGTTTGACTGGCTTGTGATGGCAGAGAGTCAGATACCAGGTTCTTGCTTTAAAAGTGGAGGTGAAGAGGGGGGGAAAGTGGATGAACTATTTTTCTTTTCTTTCTTTGTTTCCATTTCAGGGAGGGGCAATATTAAAAAAAGGCTAAAAATATGAATATTTTAGTTCAGCATAAGCTGTACCATGGGCAATTTCCTATGCCAGCAGGAGGTCGCTATCATTGTATGAAGGTAGAGCAGAAGTCTAGGAAGATGAAGATTTCTTGCTTACCTTATCAATGGGCTGATCCCGTACCAGAATAGCTTCCCTTCTTCAGAAAAGTTGGCCTTGACTTTAACAGCTTGAGCTGTGTGTGCTTGTTAAGGACTCTGAGTTGAACGGGGATATTTCAGGACAACACTGACAATATTTAGCTGGCATCTGATATTAATGATGAAACTGATATTCGGCATGCAAGGCATGATGGGTGTGAAAGTTGCTTATATCTGAATTACCTTTGCAATTGCAAGGGCCCAGGATGTTTCCTTTACAGAAAGTTGTGATAGGTGTGTAGCTTTATGGGTTTTGGTTTGTTTTTTTGAGGGGAGGGAGGATGGGGGTTGTTGGATGAAGAAGGGAATAAATATTAGAGATGGGCTGAGCTGTAAAGTTTGGATCTGGATGCAGCTCTGAAACTTTCCCGCATTTGCAGGCTGTTCAGAGCAGGAGGTTTGGTTTCCTCACCATCGTTCTCATATTCTCCCCTCCTTCTCCAGTCATCTTGGCATCATCTCCAGTCCCCTCACTACCTCCTGTACCAGACATCATGGCTGACCCATGCTCTTTTCACTCTCTCTGATATGAGGCAGAGATAGCGGAGTGGTACCCAAACCTGTGGACACCACATGTGATTTCCTGGATTTAGTGCTGTGCGTGTATAGAGTCATAAGTATGACTACTGCACTGTATGTGGTTATTAAACTATTTTTAATATTCCAGTTGCTGACAGTTTGTCTCATGTTAATGGATTTGGGGAAGACCAAATAATTCCCTTGATGGTAACATTTTTTTCACCACTATTTGGAAGATTAAAACTTTATCAATAAAATCTCTGTAAATAAGGGTATAAAACATCAAGAGAAAATTCTCTGTTATACTATGATTATAACGTAATGGTCCAAATACCACCCTACTGAGTCCAATGAAAATTGTATGGTGTAATTGAGGCCAGCATTTGACTTCGTATTTTTAAGACTCATGTTGAATGGGGCTAGACAATAGACTTGCAAAAAAGTTACAGTGATCTATTTAAGATTAGTATTGTAAGGTGACTAGACAATACAGACCTATTTATAGCAGAGTGTGTGTGTGTATGTATTTACTCTGTACTATAAATAAGTCTGTATTGTCTAGCCACATTACAACATTAATCTTATATAAAATAATTGTAACAACCTTTTGGAATGTATACGCCTAATAAACAATCCTACAAATGTAAAGTTTATAGTTACAGTAAATAAATGCCAAAATTTCTACACTACTTTCAGCCTACACAAGAATGTAGTAGGAACAGCTGCAAAATTGTTCAGATCAGATAAACATTACAGAGAAAATTGGTGAATATGTCCTTTTGATTTTAAGTAGCAGGATATGAACTGGCAAACGTAACTTTTTAAAAATAAACTTCATTTAATAGTAAAACTCATATTTCTGAATTAGAAAGAACTAGGCAGCTTTTCAGGGTCTAAACATTGGGTTTTTAATTCTGTAACACAGTGGCTTGTGACTTTTGTTAGGTTCCCGAATGACTACAGTCTTTCATTGGTTCAGAATAGAAAGTTAAATGTGCAGAAGACAACAGCCTGTAGAAAAAAGTTTCATTTTGTCTTTTCAATATAGCATATGAGACACAGAAACTGTCAGAGTTGCAGAAATGTTTAAAAGAAGTCATTGTCACACTGGACTGAATTCCACCCAAAATGTGCTTGTGCACTTTAAAGTGCTGAGATCAAAATGATCAATTAGTGAACAGAATTTTTAAATTTATTCCATTAATTTTCCGAGACTATTGTGACACTGGTAGATAAAGACGAAAGAAGGATCAGTCACTTCAGGACAAGTGCACTGCCTTCAGTTTCTTTCTTATTAGCAATTATTGACATACTGATGCTATCCATTAGTGCTAGGTACATAGATTTACTGTCATTGCTACATGCAGATAAAAGCAAAACACATCAATTATTTAAGTGCTTCCCCGGGTGTGTATTATTTTTCTCTTGTAAGAAGACACAGTTCAGTCTCAATACAACTGAACAGCCTTTCATGCTCCCAGCATTTTGATTAGGAACAAGTGAGTCATAATGGTTCTGGTTCTTACCACAATCTCTCAGACTTCAGATAAACCTCTGAAGTCAAGCAAAGGACCTTAAAATCTCTGTTCACTTATTTTCCCCTCAGAAACTGTATCATGAGAGAGTAACAGTGCAGACTATTTGTGAACAGAGTTATTCTTTTGCTATAGTCCTGGAGAATTCAGCTGTGCTGTGATATAGATTTTTATTGCCAAGAGTGGGCACTACAGTTCAAATACAGAGAATCTCACCGATACATCCTTTATCTTTTATTTAGTAAAATGTTGCTCAAATATGGAAGAAAGAGAATTGATTTCTCTTGCTCTGCCGCAGGTGTCAGGGGGCCCAGTACTCTTCCTCCCAAACTCTTAGGTTTTTTCTCCTTCTTCTGTAGAAATAAATATATGAAGTGTGTTCTTGAACACCTCGTTAAATATCACCCCACATCAAATGAGAATTGTACATTTCAACATGTCCTAGAGAGGTAGTGGGCACCTGGCTAAAATGGTGTGCTTCTCAGGAAAGGGATATCCCAGGAACCTACAGGCAGTACAGGTGTCTTACTGGACACACCATCCAGCCAGGTTACACAGGGGTACATTTGGGCCTGCATTGAGAACTTGGTTAGCAGTGCTGTTGATAGTGGGTGAAAGGAAATAGAATCCAGCTCACTCTCCCATAGTCATGTTGTCTCCGCAGGACTAATGGGAATCAGAAATTATACAAATGTACTTTTGGCACTAAAAGCAGGAGGGATGGCACAGCAGACGCACAGGGAGCAGATCTGTCTGGGGAAACTGCCCCATTTTTATGTAGTGCCTTTTGGAATTAGAACCATGCTTTTTGAAATGGTTTTTAAGTTGGCCCAGGGGAAAGTATTTAGCTTTTTAATCTTTATGGCAGGAACAGCCAATTTTGCAGAATAAGGGCCCAATCTTGCAAATGCTTAGGCACTTGAATAACTTTATTCATGAGTAGTCTCATTAAATTCATGCATTTGCAGGATCAGACCCTAACAATTGGCCCCATGCTCATGTTATGTCAGCAAGGGCTATGCGCAATATAAAATTAGTGCCCTCAGTTTCCTGGGTAAGGAGGAGGCTCTGAGCCTTATGTCTTGTGTTTGCCCCAACTGCCCAATACAGATCAGTGCTACCGATTAACTGGAATTAGCCTCTCAGGATTGTTGGTCCTCTCGGGCATGAATGTTAGCTTCCCAACCTCACTCAAAATAGCCTGTGCTTTGTGCAGCACTGCCTTATGTATTGAGGTCTCTCAGCAAGTTTGCCAAGGCCAGGGTCAGGTAAGGACATATAGAGAACTCATGCTCAGATGCTTGAAGATCTAGACCCTGCAAAAGCCCCAGACAGTAATGCAAGAGCAACCTTGTAATCAATAAAAGGAAACCACCATAAACTTTTCAGTACTGGGGAAATATGCTCTGAGGACCAAATTCTCAGCTATTGTAAATGGGTGCAACTCTGTTGAAGTCAGTGGCGCTGTGCCCCTTTACACCAACAGAAAATTTGGCCCTGAATGTTAAGTCCAGAGGAGACAGATGCCTTTGGTTATCTGGAGCTTGTGTAACCCACACACCACCTGGGTGTGGTTTTCTGTCCTATCTAGTGGCACCGAGACCACTTAAAGAGAGAGAGAAAGCAATTAATAAGTCTGCTTTACAGCCTTAGCTAACAGCCAGTTGGCTTTTGGCTCACGCACTAAGCTCCAGAGGTCCCCGGTTCAATCCTGCCCGCCGACGACCTGGGTCTGTCAGTGTTACACTTGTACAATGCTACCCTGGAAGGCCTGCAAGTTCAGCATTGCAGTTGTCTAGTACATGGCAAACCATATTTCAAATCAGTCTACACAAACAATGGCCACAGCTTAGAAATATTCCTAAAAGGGTAAAGTTAAAAATCAGCTAATAGCTAATATGTATCATGAAGAAAAATGCTGAGTCCACTTATGCAAAGTTGCTCACATCAAAAAGGAACACAACTGTGTGGCAGGTGGACGAGTGGGTTCTGTTCCTGGTTCTGCTACTGACTTGCTGTGTGCCTTTGGGGAAGACATTTCAACTTTCTGCACAGCAGTCTCTGTAAAAGTGGATTAATGGATACTTGCCCAGCTTTGCAAAACACTTTGAAAACTGCAAATGAAAACCTTTGTGTGAGCGCTTCAGCACGTGAGAGATGTCCACTGAGACCATTGTAGGATTATGTACATCAGAAGAAGCCCTAATGGCTGATTCCAGCAAATTGCTCTGCACCCTCAACGCCTTTCATAATTCAGTGAGAGTTTCTGATGATGAATGTACCACAGAATCATTGGGCTAGGGACAAGAACCATTTGGCAAAATTCTATGGTCTGTGCTATGCAGGAAATCAGATGATCATTCAAAGATTTTCCAGTGGAATGTTGTTCCATCAGAAAATGCTGGTTCAATGAAACCTGCTCTACTACTTGGATTATAAATTCTTTGATGGTGTCTTTTTGTCCCATGTTTTGTACAGTGCCTAGCACAGTGGGGCCTGGTCCATGACTAAAGTTCCTAAATGCTCACACCGTACAAATAATAAATAATAATAATGATCCCTTGTGGCCTTAAAAAGCTATGAATCATTATGATCAGGCCCAAAGACATTGAGAAATAAATGTGAATCTAGAGTCCCCAGGAGTCTGTGTTTCACAGGAATAACATCAGAAGTAGATTTGTGGTAACAAGCGAACCCTGCTGAGACACATGAATGAAAACATGTCAGAAACAGGCCTGAAAAGCCCTCTCTATGCATGAAGCATTTCAAGAGCACCCCATGATCCACAATATCAAAAGGAGCCAAAGGAACATAAAGAGTTAAAATGTATTGTGTGAAGAATCCACCTGCAAAAGAAGGTCATTAGAATATAAACCTTGGTTAAAACAGCTGTGGAGTGAGGCCTGATTGAAGATTTTAAAACACTGTGGTTTCAGAGATATGAGGCTGCAGTAGCCTAGTCATGGCTTCACCCCACTCCCACCCTTAGATCTTTTGTTGGCTAGTGTTGAAACCCGAAAGCTTCCTAATCAATGCCAAAATTGCCACAATCTTGTTAAAGGGAGAGAGCCATGGGCCTAGAATCTGCTCCCAGTTACACCTGTGTAAATCCAGACTAATGCCAGAGAAAGCAGAATCTGGTCCTTCATCATCAAAGCCAAAGAAAATGAGAACAGGGAAGTGAAATCTGTACCCAGTTATGCTCTGTACCTGGGCTTTGTCTATCCTGGGGGTTTGTCCTAGTTCCAGCCATCGGTGTAGCTGCACCAGTGCAAACCGCCAGTGCCTGTAGACAAGGTAGATCCCTAACAGTCACAGTTTGCACTATTTCAGAGGTAAGAGCCACTTATGCAAACGGCAACTCACTTTGTAACCTTGGGCGAGTCGCTTATCCAAGTTATTTGCTCGGTGCTTCAGTTTGCTCATATGTAAAGCAGTGATGATACTTAATCACCAGGTTTGTCAAGAGCTTTTATATATAAGGATTGAAAACTCTAAACAAACAAAGTATGATTATTTCAACTCATTCACATAGTAGGTGTTATGAATGTAAATCCCTCCTCTATTAACAGGGGGTAGAGCAGAGCTTTGTGAACCATTGCAACTTGTTTGCTTTTAAAATATGTTTGTGATTTTTTTCCCCCAGTGTGTCTAAGTTTGCAGATGCTGCAGTTTGAAAGGTTTGGGTCTTAATGAATCTATTTCTTTCCATATTTGAAACTCCTTTTAAATTCATGGGCTTGATTTGGCAAGCTCTGGATTGCCTTTGGATTTGCATATGTTCACTCAGGTTCACAGATGGAATAAATATATTCAGTCACCGCCTGCAATGCACACGCATGCTAAGCCTGTTGCATGTTTTGTTTGTGGGACTACTGTTTATGTCAGAATTTTGCCTTTAAACCTGTAACAGTCATCTAATGAATCTAAAACACTGTCAACTAACTAATGGCATTAATAATAATACATTAAGCCACTGTATAGGACAGACACAGATGTCTGTCCATGTCACTCTGATACATTACATTTATTGGGCTATTCACACACAAGATGTCAAAAATATTTCAAAATCTATAGGAAGAGTGACTATTATCATCCTCGGCTCCCATAGAATAACAACCTCAGGATTTGGCTCCTAGACAGGAAAAGTTTAATCCCCTGGAGATAATCTTACTGTAGCCTGGTATGGCAGAAGGTACCATGCAAAGAGTTTTCTAGCATTGGTGGGTTTGTGCCCCTAAAGTTCATTTTGGGGATACATCAGTCTGATATCAGAGGGATGTGTTAGTCTGTATCCACAAAAACAACAAGGAGTCTGGTGGCACCTTAAAGACTAGCAGATTTATTTGGGCATAAGCTTTCGTGGGTAAAAAAACATTTCTTCTTCATCCATCTGAAGAAGTGGTTTTTTACCCACGAAAGCTTATGCCCAAATAAATCTGTTAGTACTTTAAGGTGCCACCAGACTCCCCGTTGTTTTCATCAGTCTGATAGCATCTGCAAGCCGAAAGAATCTTGAGTTGCAGGGACTTGAAGGTGTCTTTGAAACTGGCTATTCGTGACTGTGGGGTCCCAGTGAAGTCAGTGTCAAGCTCCCGTTGACTTAAGGAGGAACAGAGTCAGGCCCAAGGAGTGAGTTGCTGAAAAGAATGTTCACTATGCTTTAGATTTCCTTGTGATGCCCTTATCAGCTGACCAACATCAGTAGGTTTCCACCATGAATGATGGCCAGCAGTGATCACTAGATGAAAATTAGCAAAATTGCCAAACACTGTAGTTTCCACATTAGCTTCCCTCTTCTAAGGGATAGCTCATTGAATAGCAGAGAAGCAAAATGGTTACGCCTATGTTGTTGCAACAATTGCCAGGAGCAAGGTTGTAGGAGACACCACAGGGCAAAGTGGATGAAGAAAATGTAGAACCACTAGCAACCTTCGCAGGCCAGAAGCGTCAGGACCCAGCAGCAATCCATGCAGCTGCTCACCACACGCTCTGATGAGAGAGAACAACCCTGCAGATCCTCGGCTCCACACAAGTTATTTAAAAAAAAATCTACTTCAGAACCCAACACTAGCAGATTTAAAAAGCAGGTTTGCTTGCAGTACATTTGAGCTGTTGCCTGTAGAGTCTACTGAGCTGAGTAAGTTATCCCAGCAAGAGTCTCTCCTTCCCTTCCAGCAGAGATACAGAGAGATTCACACAAATTACAGGTTTTATCCATAAATTAAGCCCTTGTTAATCACTGATATGATTGAGGAAAAAATGATACCCCAGCTAATCCACTGTTAGCCCAGGACTTCTTATGTTATGAATTTATTTGAAAATTATTTTTAGTGACCATATGCTGTTGTTTAGAACAAGTTTCTCAGAATAATTTCACACTTGTTTTTTTTTTTTATGCTTTTTCATTTTCCCTAAAATCATTGCAGTGAAGCCTCCATGACAGATATCTACCTGTAAATAGATATATGGGCCTGGACTCACAGGCTCAGATCCCTAGATGGGTCAGCTCAGTCATTCCTCTCAAGGAGGATTCACCGAGTTCTGTGTGTGGTCTTTCTGATGGTAGTTTAACAACCAAGGTTCTTTCTTGTGTGGGAACTTTTAAAGTGCTTGTGACACTTAGCCCCAATGCACAGGCTTCCCCTCTGCCTGGTGGGTGCTCGACACCGTCCCCCGCTCCTGGCCCCACCCCTGCACCTCCCTTGCCCAGCCCCCATTCCACCCTCTTCCCCCAAGTCCCCGCCCCTGCCCCGCCTCTTCTCTGTCTCCTCCCCTGAGCGTGCCGCATCCCTGCTCCTCCCCCTCCCTCCCGGAAAGTCCTAAGCGCCGCCAAACAGCTGTTAGGCGGCGGGGGGGCGGGAAGCCCCGGGAGGAAGGGGGAGGACGTAAGGAGGGGGAGTTTGGCTGCCAGTGGGTGTGAAGCACCCGCTAATTTTTCCCTGTGGGTGCTCCAGCCCCGGAGCACCCACGGAGTCGGCGCGTATGCCCCAATGGAAAGAGTGTATTTTATTCACATTAAGGGTGCAGGCACCTAATTCAAACTTGGTTAATGCATACTGGCAAAAGTTTCTAGTGTAGATCTGGCCTTTGATCCAAAGACCATCACAGAACTCACAAAACCAGTGGGTGTGCCTGAAAGCACTCTCCTTCAGGCTCAACAAAAGGAGCAATCAACCCCCCTTCCCCTTATATAGTAAAACAGCTAGGGGTTGTAGGGTCCACCCAAGGCAAATGGCTGCATATCAGAATAGAACTAAGCTTATGGACTCAGGGATTCCCTGTGGCACAAATGGATGGAATAGGATATTGGTTGTAGGCTATGTGTGTTGGAAGCAGAAGGCCTGGAGAAACAGTTGTGAATGTGATCCTGAGGGGAAGCAGAGGAACAGAGTTTCTTGGGCCCAGAGCTCACTGGAGTGACCGAGTTGGGATTTTCTGAGCAATTCTTTGTTTGTGCGGGTGTTCAGGGAAATAGGACTTTGTGTACATTTTTTGTAAAATAGGCAACACTGATCCTAGGAGCATTCCATTTTCTGTCCCTGCACTCATGGCTTCACCACCCAGAACTGAAACAGTAACAGGAGCAGGACATTTCAAAGTCCCTATCATTTATTCCAATTAAATACATGTCTCTTGTAGTTCGTGTGACACTGCCAATCCTGCCAGACTACAGTAGAACTTCAGAGTTACAAACACCAGAGTTATGAACTGACTGGTCAACCACACACCTCATTTGCAACAGGAAATATGCAATCAGGCAGTAGCAGAGACAAAAAAAAAAAAAAGCAAATACAGTACTGTGTTAAATATAAACTTTTTTTTTTTTAAAGGGAAAGTTAAAAAAAGATTTGACAAGGTAAAGAAACTTTCTGTGTTTAAATTAAGATGGTTAAAAGCAGCATTTTTCTTCTGCATAGTAAAGTTTCAAAGCTGTATTAAGTCAATGTTCAGTTGTAAACTTTTGAAAGAACAACCATAATGTTTTGTTCTGAGTTACGAACATTTCAGAGTTACAAACAACCTCCATTTCCAAGGTGTCTGGAACTCTGCGGTTCTACTGTATCGCCAAACAACTAGTGAAGAACCAAGTTATTATTATTACTACAGCAAGCTAAGGAAGTGTTGTTGTTATCAGTGATCTGGGTATGAAATAAAAAAGCAGTTTATATTTTAAAACTGAAGTGCTTCCAGTGATGATATGAATGAGATGGTATGTTCCTGCAAGACTGATCTGTCATCTTCAACAGACTTTGGTATCTCCCAACCCGGAAGGAATTGTTTCCTACATTTACAATCAGTCCCAAAAGGGCAGTTCAGGCATAACAGTTTGTGTGAGGGTATTGAACCTATGTGATTTTCTCCAGGGAACTGCTCCTGAAATGTTTGATCCATCTCAGTGTTGCCAAGTCTCGTGATTTTTGGTGGGTTTTTTTTTTTAAGCTCAGTAGCTGGTATTGTGAGACTCTCAGCTTTCATTTAACCACCCCTCCAACATTTTAGTTCACATGGGAAAAGCTGTAAAATATGAACTGAGTGCACCCTAAGGGTTCAAACCAGAAAGAGAACAAAAAGAACTCCAACTTGGAGCTGGGCAACGTTTTTCAGATGAAACTCTTTTTGGATAAAAAATGGGTTGACCTGAAGCTGCAAACATTTTGTGAATTCAGATTGAATTCACAAAGTTGTTTGTCCAAAAAATAAAAAAATCTGGAAAAAAATCTAAATATTTTGTTTCAACATTTTCAACATGAAATCTTTCAATTCTTCAGTTTTAAAGGGTTTTTCATTGCAAACTTAACTTCAATTTAAAAACAAAAAAGTGATAAGCCCCCAGAAGAAAATGAAACATTGGATTTTGGGTTGAATAAATATTTAGGTGGACCTCAAATGATTTTTTTCCCCCTACTTTTTCAGTTCATTAAAAATGCAAAATAATTCATGTGATTTTTTTTTTTTTTTTTTTTTTTGAATGCTTGGGATTGGCAATACTGCTGTCAGGCTGTCTGGAGTGGCTAAGGAGCATGAGTACCAACAAACCAACCTCAGGGCAGACTGTTAAGAAGCAGGGCACACATCCCCAAACTGGTTGTGAATTCTATACTCAGATTTCACTTACCAAGTATCAAGTGTAAATGCTTAGGAACTTTAACAGCCTAACCATGGTGTCACAGACAGTCCCCTGGGTGCTCTGATCTATCTTGTCACCCAGATAAGCTTGCCTTTATGATAGATAGTCCCTTACACCAAAAATCACACCATCATTCAGGTTACTCCGAGTCCCAAAGGACTGGTCACTTACCCCAGGTCAATCACACCTTCAATTCTACACCAAAGACAACTCTTATAGCCAATCCAATAATGAACTAACTGAAGATTTATTAACTAAGAAAAAGACATGAGTTATTTACAAGACTAAAGCAGGTAAATATACACACACAAATGAGTTACAGTCTTAGGTTCCAAAAAGTAATGGAGGCTGCTGTGGTATGTAAGCTCTATATGTCCTCTAGGACTAACCCAGGCTAAGAAGCAAGGGATCCCCAGCTGATGCTTTGAAATTTTGCCCTCCCAAAATCCAAGCAGCATAGAGCTCCAGTGTCTGACTGTCAAGGTTTTTGTTCTCTTCCCCAGAGTTCAAGCTGCTAGAATGAGTCCTCATGCATGTCTCCTCTTCATGGGGGGATGTGGTGGGGGGGAAGGGAAGAGACAATCAGCAATGTCTAATGTCCTCTGATATTCCACAATAGCTTGTCTGGTGTATATGGGCCTTGTTTTGTTGGGCAGGAAATACCTCTTGTGGCAAACTAGTATTCCACACTTGATAATGCTTCTCTCCTGACTGGGTGGGGGGTTTACAATTTCAGAACAAATACTATCTTATTACATGGAAAACAGATATTATAAGTCAGATTAATGCATGCAGCAACTTACAAACATTTCATAAAGTCTAAACACAGTTTTATAAATCTAATACCTGCTTCACCAATACTAACACATAGATGAGACAGGCTGTTTTCCAGTGGTGCATTTGTCAGTGTTCAGTTGAGGACTAGGGGCCTTCGCATGAGCTGGAACCTGGTCTGCCAGCATCACAACTGCTACCCACCTTCCACACCCATCAGTTCAATATCACATTTTTCCCTAGTAGGGTTTGGGAGTGAGGCTTGTCAAGAGGGTTCAGTGAGGTTTTTAGATATGTTAGTCAAAATGAGAAGAGGTGTGTGTGAGAAAGAGGGTGAATAAGAGGTTAGGCTGGGAAAAACACACAAAGTCCAGGACTGAAGGGCTGGTGGAGATTTTTTTTATCTGATGAAAACTGCCTTTTTAAACACCCGCCCACATTTTTGCAATAAATAAAATCCATTTTCAATCATTTTGTCAAAAAATTGGAAATTTCTCATGAAATGAGAAATTTTCTTTTTGTTCAAAAATGTTCACAGGAGAAACAATTCCCAATTTTTTTCAACCGAACACTCAAAAATATTTGTGGGATGGGAAAACCATTTCCTGCCCTCAGGGCCGGCTCTGGCTTTTTTGCCGCCCTAGGCAAAAAAGCCACCCGCCGCCTCCCACCCCCACCCCCACAACGCGGCAGGGAAGGGAGCTGAGCCCGGCCGAGGGCCCGCAATCCCTGACCGGCCGGAGCGCCGGGGGAAGGCGGCGAGCCCGGCTGGGGCCCTCCGTTCTCCCCGACCGGCCGGAGCGCCGCGGGGAGGGCGGCGAGCCCAGTCGCGGCCCCGCTCTTGGGCCGGAGCGCCCCGCCGCGCCGCCCCCCTCCAGGCGCCGCCCCAAGCACATGATTGGTGGGCTGGTGCCTGGAGCCAGCCCTGCCTGCCCTGCTCTAGTTATGAGGCAGCACAGGCTGAACAGCTAAGAGTTTATTTATTCCAGGAACCACTACAAAGACTGCCTTCCAAACATCAGTACAGCGCCACCTATCTAACTCATGAGATAAATTGCCAAACCTCCTTAGCTCAAAACCCACTACTCTCATGGGAAAGGAATCAAGGTGTGCAGTCTGGGACATAAATAGTGCTAAAGTTCCAGCGTGCCTTTTAAAGAGAGACCTACCTCAAGGATACAGCAGGAGGGGAAGAGAAGCAGCTCTTTTCTCCCAGGAAAAACTACTACCCCAGGTAGGAAATGGTAGCCTGATGAAGTTCAGAGAGCAGCTGTGCTGGGCTATACTGGGGAACAAGGCTAAATCTTCAAAGACCCTCCTTGACACAACAGTGTTGCTCGATTGACAATTTTACTCATGGAGTCAAGTCCCGTTTAGGAGGAGAGAAAAACCCAAGGTAGTTGAGCAGCTCAATGAATCGGAGCAAACAGCAACACAACAGGTAGCTGCTTACCAATTCATCTGAAAAGCTGTTGTGACAAAGAGAGAGAAAGAGAAAGTATGTGTGCATGTAAGGGGTAAGTTCTCTTGAGAACCAACCAGGCAGGATAAGGACTTTGAGGAGTTAATGGGAGGGAAGTGTTGACTTTCTACATCTCAGTGTACCATTTTACTGTGAGCCAGGAATATGTAGTGCAATACTCAGAATAGAGTTGGTGAGTAATTTGCAATTAATAACATATTGTTCTGATTTCATCTCTTTTTCTGTATGTGAATCAATCAGGGACAGGTCACAAAGCCCTCAGATTCACGCAATATTTGAAACTATTTTCAAATTTCATTTCCCCATGTACGAATAACGCGTGAAGAGTCCATTCAGAAGATTCAGTATTTGAATTTCTGTACCCGGTGTTGATTAGATCTCAGAAATATACACAAGCTGTGTGTAGAAATAGCACAATGGCAATGTATTCATCCAGTTAGATCTCTGCCAGGGATATCGCCGGATTTCTCTCTCTGAATCTGCACACAGCCTAATGTGGGTGTCTGGACTTATAGGCTTATTTGACTTCAAAAGGAGACTATTAGAACTCTAATTTGTGTCTCATTATTTTTAAAAGCTTCTTTCCACTGTTCTTAGTGGAATTCATAGAGTTATTCTCATGATTCTTAGACGACCCTTCTGCAATACCAGAATCTCATTTTAAATTTTGACAAATATCTGTCCCTGGTGGACCTACATTTTTGTGGGTCACCATATGTCTGCTATGGGCATTTTATCACTGCAGTCTAAAATCACATTGTAACGGGGTGAGCACCCTGTGTTCTCTGGCCGATAGTACCTGCAAACAGTTCTTTCACGGGGGGCACCCACCTCTTGTGAATGGCCCCCTTTCTCTCAGTTAGGTGTGAGCCTGCTTTTCTTTTTTGGTCTTACATCAGGACAGCCCGGCCTCCTGCAAGCACCCCCCAGCCGCTGGTTCTCAGGTGGTCTTCATCAATTCAGCCCTCCAACTGAGCCGTACCCGCTGTCCCCCTTTCTTGGGTATACAGTCCAAGTTCTTATCTCGGCCCTGGTATGGAGCCGTAGTTCTAAGGTTTATTCCCCATGGTACTGCCTGTGACGTTGTGCAGTCTATATGGTTTTATAAAAACATGATAATAAGTGAATATAATGTAACTAGGATAGTTTTAGAAAAATATGGTAATAAGTGAATATAACGTAACTGGGATATGCTTCATGCAAAAGGTCTCTGGTAAGGTATCATTACAAAGCTTATAATCTACTGTGTGTGATCATCCGATTTGTATAAATGTACCACTCTTGTATCTAAAACTAGAAATATAAAATATAACTCTGAGGGCCTATTGTAATTATGTAAAGTGTGGGCCATTAATGATGGTTTGGAATCTTGATGACTCCCATTAACAAGGACCATTATCTGCAGATGGCTGTGTTTTACCTGTGAGTCTTCCTGTATGTGTGTGTGCTGGCAAGTGGGCAATGAAGTCTTGCAGTGACATGTGATCATGTCACCTGAACTGGAATCCATCTTTAATCTGGTGCTTTTCCAGTGAGGGGAGGTGGAAACCCAGAGGGACAAAGGGTTCCCGCCTTATGCAAAAGATATATAAAGGGGTGGAACAGAACAAAGGAGAGAGAGGAGCCATCATGAAGAATCCCCTAGCTATCACCTGAGCTGGAACAAGAGCTGTACCAGGGGAAAGAATTGTGCCCAGGCCTGGAAGGTGTCCAGCCTGAGAAAAAACTTACTGAAGCATCTCTGAGGGTGAGATTATCTGTATTCAGTTTGATTAGACATAGATGCGCATTTTATTTTATTTTGCTTGGTGACTTACTTTGTTCTGTCTGTTACTACTTGGAACCACTTAAATCCTACTTTCTGTATTTAATAAAATCACTTTTTATTTAGTAATTTACTCAGAGTATGTATTAATACCTGGGGGAGCAAACAGCTGTGCATATCTCTCTATCAGTGTTATAGAGGGCGAACAATTTATGAGTTTGCCCTGCATAAGCTTTATGCAGGGTAAAACGGATTTATTTGGGTTTAGACCCCATTGGGAGTTGGGCATCTGAGTGCTATAGACAAGCGCACTTCTGGGAGCTGTTTTCAGGTAAACTTGCAGCTTTGGGGCAAGTGATTCAGACCCTGGGTCTGTGTTGGAGCAGACAGGAGTGTCTGGCTCAGCAAGACAGGGTGCTGGAGTCCTGAGCTGGCAGGGGAAACAGAAGCAGGGGTAGTCTTGGTACGTCAGGTGGCAGCTGCCAAGGGGGTTTCTGTGATCCAACCCGTCACACTGCCTTCTTCAGCCACCCATCTCAGTACCCTCAGCTCGTGTCTTTTTCAGCAGCCCTCCCTGGGTTCAGTCTGCAACCAGACCAGCAGGGCCCCATCTCGGGACCCTCGCCTGGTCTGGCCAGGTCCTGGGCTCAGTCCCCTGGGCTCAGCTTGCCCGCACTGACCTTTTCATGGTCCTGCTGCTACTCTATCCAGCCAGCCAGGCACCTGGTCTTTGGCAGCCTTCCCTGGGCTCAGTTCTGCCTGGTGAGCTCTCTGCAGTGAGCTGCCCGTGACCTGCTGCTCGTCTAGCCAGCCAGGTACCCAGTCCTCCCTCATTAAGCTCCACACAGCAACTGAAGGCTCTGCTCTGTTGCTTGCCTTTTATTTGGCCCTTCTGGCCCCTTACTGGTCACTCCAGCAGCCCTTCTGTTGGTCACTCTTCTTAGGGTGACCAGACGTCCCAATAAAATCGGGACCGTCCCGATATTTCGGTGTCTGTCCCACGTCCCGACCAATCCGCCGGCAGTACTCTGGTTTTTTTTGCTCAGCCGGGGCAGGACTCGGCTTTTTTTTTTTTTTTTCCCCCCCCGGGCGTGCCTCGGTTTTTTTTTTTTTTTTTGCTCTGCCGGCAGGCACTCCCCCGCCCCCCCCATGTGTCCCGATATTTTCTTCCCCTCATCTGGTCATCCTAATTCTTCTGCAGCTACTCTAGGCTGTGTGGAGGACTTCTCGCTGCTCTATTCTGGAACAGGATGATGCAGGGCTGCAAGGCTTTCAGCAGAGGGCCTCCGGACCTAGTCCACCCTACCACACACATCTGTTGCATAGCTAACTGGACCAGGGAGAGGAAAGAACAGGTTTCCTTTCTGATACTTACTTGTGATGCCCTTGGTAGAGTCCTATCATAAATCCCATGAGGGAATTCAACATCCTATCAATTTTGTTTCCCAAGTGTTTTCACCTACGGAGCAGCATAGGCGAATATGAGAAGCTTGTATCTGGGATTGTAAAGACTGATGCATACCTATATGGGCATCATTTTGTACTTAGGTACTAATCTCTGTAATGATGTGTTGCAGAATATTATTGAACCACTAGATGTCTCTGTGTGCTACACAGATTTCCAGATGGGGTGTGGTCCATGGTAAACAAGAGAGATAAAATGGGAACTCAAGTTGTGTGCAAGACTGTTTGTGTCTATAATTTGTAGTTGCTTTCTTTTATAAATGTCTCCTGTTTAAAAAGGAATGTTATTCCACATATCATGCAATCACTATGCCCTCCAGCAGGGCCGGCACAACCCATTAGGCGACCTAGGTGGTTGCCTAGGACACTATAATTTGGGGCCGGCGACCGCGGCGGTATTTCGGCGGCGGGACCTTCCGCCGCCTCTGTGGGGGGGCGGCATTTCAGGGCGGGACCTTCCGCCACCTAGGGCGGCAGAAAAGCTGGCAGCGCTCCTGCCCTCCAGGCCCTGCTAACTGCTGGCAGGATGGACCATTACTCTCTACTTTTGCTTTGCAAATCTGATTAACTGCAGCAGTATTAATTTTATGTCCAAACTCAGTTGGGCTATGAGGACTAGCTAGCTGATCACCTCTTTTTAATACAATCTTTTAGGAGGGACCATGTTTTGGCTGTACAAGGAGAAGATGAAATACTTTCGGACTACTCAACACATCACAAATTATGACTTTTGCATATTACTAGTTGGCCACACATGTCAGAATTTGCTGTAGGTGAATGTTTGAGCATTCAGGCTTAAAATTTGCTTGTCATGAGTATTTGTGATAATAAATTGTGTGTATCTGTTCATGGAAAGCAAACACAAAAAGTAGTTTTTAACTTCGAGTGAAGATCAGGAGAAATTTTTTGTCTTCTACTATTTGTTCATCTCTACTAAGGAATAATGTTTCCTTAATTGTATATAATAAACTTATAATTCTATCAAGGGATCTGGTGACAACCCAAAACCAGAAAAGTGAAATGTGAGCAGCTTGTTCGTGTTACTAGAAGCCCAAACAGAATTACAGCCTTTAATTATGTGCATTTGAGGTATATTATTTAATGTAATTGAGACGGACAATCTCATTACACCAAAGTTCATTCCCACTCAAACATGGGTTCAAAAGTACAGCTGGAATTGTATTGGGTTTATCTTCCTCTTAGGAGAGAGGATCTGGAAAAAGGAGCAGAGAAAAAAATGAAAGAAAAAAATAAATGCAGTATGTGGAGGTCACACATTTGTGCCAGGTTAGCATAGGGAAGGAGGAAGAAGGGTGAGGAAGAGGGCAATGGGGCAAGACTTCCATCCCAAATACATGGCACAGGGTTCCTGTCCACTACAAAAACATGTTCCTGGGGGTTTTTTTTTTTTAAGAAAAACTGAATCACACCTGGGTTCATTGGAATTTCAGACATGAATTTGGCTCTATTCATTTAAATCGCAGGGTCCAGTTTATTTATTTTTTAATTAACCTGTTTTATAATCCCAAAAAATAGTTTGAGAACTTCGCATAACCTCCAACTCTACTGAGCTTGTCCATCCCTATATATAAGCCATGAATACATAATTCCTCTCACATTTTATGGGCTTGCTCCTGCTTCTATTGAAGTTAGTGGTTCAGATTGTGGGCTGCGTTTTGGATCATTTACTCTGCTCTGTAGTGTAAAGGGGCTGGAAAGTAGCTAGCTCTCTCCACCTGAGAATTCCTTCAGCACAGGAGAGTTCCCTACTACATAGGGCCAGCAAAACTTCTTTATGTTGCCCCTGGCATGCCTGGGAGTCAGAAGAGATACATGGGGAGCACAATAAACCACCAACTGGCAGCATCATTGAATTTATGGATCAATATAACACACAGTACTCTCACTATTCTTAGCTACTGGACAATTCTTTGGAAATCACAGCAGCTTGGTTGTAAGTTAGAGCAGTCTCTGAAGCCTGGAGATACAAAAGCAGCACCCTTGTCTCCTCCCATAGTTTCTATGATGCTCCTTTTGGGAGGCATAGCTTGGAACTGGGGCCAACATCCATATTTCTATTCTCTCCAGTGTCTGCTGCCACCTCTGTACCTCTCGTCCTCACTCACTTCTAATATCAATATTTCCGTCTCCCTTTTTAACTCCATGTGTTTCTAGTTTTTAGCTCTTCCCTTGTTCTCCCACCTCCCCAACTGGAGAGTATGCATATTAAAATGATCTTCATTTCAAAAAGTGTGTAAGATTATTATTTTTTCTCTGCCATATACATGTGATTTTATTGGCACTTAGCTATTATGCATAATGATGCTAACCTAATACTGCCATGTAGGTTAAGGTCTAAAATTTGAACTTGTGACAGAAAAGTAATGAATAAGAAAGAAAGAAAAAAGGAGTTGAGATTATGTATTTATTTATCTATCTGCATTTTCTAAAGGGCTTATCACCATAATGTTCAGACACTACTTACAAAACACATTTGTGATAATGTCTCCACAGACTTTTTCTTTTAATTTCAGTTAAAGCTAGACTTGTTGTTTTGGATTTAAACACCTTCCTGAAATATCTGCAGTCTAAATATTACACCATTTAGTTCGTGCATCAGAACTGGAAAATAAAACTGACTCAATTTCATTGGTTTAGACTAGTCAGTTTTCATTGTTTAAACCAGTGGTTCTCAACCTTTCCAGATTACTGTACCCCTTTCAGGAGTCTGATTTGTCTTGTCTTCACTTCACTTAAAAACTACTTGCTGATAAAATCAGACACAAAATACAAAAGTGTCACAGCACACTATTGCTGAAAAATTGCTTACTTTCTCATTTTTAGCATATAATTATAAAATAAATTGATTTGAATATAAATATTGTACTTACATTTCAGTGTGATACTTGAGCCTGTTTTTCACTTCTGAGCCTTGTCTGAAGCCTGAGCCTCAGGCAGCAGGATTGAAACATATAATTTAGCTTTGCAGGACCCCCTATAGCATGGAACCCCAGGCATTTGCCCTGCTTGCCACCTAAAGCCAGCCCTGCACTTGTCACCCCACCAAACCTGTCCTGTGACACCCCCCCTGAGGGCTGCAACCTGCAGGTTGAGAAGCACTGATCTAGATGAGTACCCCCTGGAAGACCTGTGAGTACTCCCAGGGGTACACAGACCCTGGTTGAGAATCTCTGGTTTAAACTGAGCGAAACACAGAAAGCTAACCACCAGCATACATCATGGGAAATTAATTAATGTTCAAATTTCTTTCAGTTTTAATGTGGAGTTATTAAGGAAATTTATTTTTGAACACAATTTTTCACCTGACAGTGTCCCTTTAAAATCCCCTATGTAAGCCTATTACAAGCTTCTATATATTATTAGACTGATTACAATTAGCAAATATTAGTGGAGCAGCACAGTTCTAAGACGTTTATTCTGTTCCATTTATCCTTCCTTTCTCAATTTCTTTCCTAACATAAACCCAGCGCAGCTCAGATCCTTTCACACATCAGCCATTCTGCTAGACAAGTGATGAAAAGGGAGAAGGACAAAAAGAAATATAAAATTAACCGTCAGGAGCAGCTGATGAGTCAAGAGGCTCTTGGGTTAAGTCCCTCACCAGTGTCATTGCTTGCAGCAGTGCCAATGGCATTAGTGGCACTAAGTCACTTATCTCCAATATAAAAATGATTCAGAATCATTTTATAGCCGTGGGCTTTAGTCACTGTAAATCCTCTTCCTTCTCCATTTCCTCCCCTGCTCTTTTGTTTGCCCTCCCTTGCCGTCGCGTGCCATGTATAAATTAGATTATAAATCATGTGGAGGAGGGGCATTTTTCATTTGTATATCAAGTTCCATGCACACCAGTGCTACTGCAGAAATAATAATTCCTGAAGGCCTTTCTTTGGTTGTGTATTTTACTGAGTCTTTGTTCGGACAAAACGCAATAAAATCAAAGAAAGTTTTACCTAAATAAGGACTGAGCCCCAGATTTTTAAAGTTGTTTAGGCGTTGCTCTGCTCAGCATTTCAAGGCCGAGTGACACAGCTGGGGTGTGAATCTCACCGCACTCGCATGCTGCACGCTAATTGGCCACGTGGATCCTGCTACTCTGAATTAACAGTGCCATAGTGTGCTTTGGTGTACTGCTGTTTCAACGGGAGACTAAAGCGCACTACGGAACGCTGATTGCAAGGTAGCAGAGGCCACGTGGCCTGGTCATGCACCGTTTGCTAGATCGCTGGAGATTTACACCCCAGCTTGCCATGCGCTAACTCTGTAGAGACCTGCCCTTAGACACCTAAGTCCCATTGATGAGCCTGGTATAACAACCTGAACAGAATAGAATAGAAGTGAAAGTCAGTGGCCTTAGGCCCCTAAGTCACTTGAAAGTGAGATTTAGGCTTCTAAGTCACTTAGGCCTTGCAACACTGAGCAGAGCAATGCCGGTACCTTTACAAATCTGAGTGAAAACTGAGTAAGGAGTTCATGATTTAGGTCAGCAATACTAAGAAAAAACAGAGTGGTCTTTATGGGGGAAATCCTGCTCTCTCCTGTGGCTGTGGAAGGATATAAGTGGTGCAGTTCCCCTAGCTAGTGCGGGGCAGGAATTGGGAAGCCCCTCTGCCACCTCCACAATTCATTTAGCACAGAGGTTTTCAAACTGTGGGCATGAAAAAAGTCACCTCCTGAATCCGGTGGATCGGAATCTGGTGGGAGCCGCCCGATCCGGTTGGGCCACTGTGGGAGCTGGAGTGCTGACTGGCAGCTCGGCATCCCTCTCTGCTGTGCTCCCCGAGCCGAGCCACCTCTGCCCAGCCAGACTCTTGTCTCTCCCCCGAAGGAGCCTGGCACGAGCCGGGGACCTCCCCCGGAGCCAGCTCTGGCCTGCAGAACCGAGCTGCCATAAGAAGCTCCCTGATGCGCTCGCTCGCTGCTGCCTTGGCACTCTTGGCTCTGCTGCTGCTCGTCAACCCAGAGGCTATGCATGGGATGGTCATTATGCGTTGTCTCTGACCAGGGCCGTCTCCAGGGTTTTGGCCGCCCCAAGCAGCCAAAACAAAAAAACCCAAAACAAACAAACAAACAAACAAAAAGCCGCGATCGCGATCTGCGGCGGCAATTCGGCGGGAGATCCTTCGCTCCCAGGCAGAGTGAGGGACCATCCGCCGAATTGCCGCCGAATACCTGGACGTGCCCCCCCTCTCCGGAGCGGCCGCCCCAAGCACCTGCTTGACAAGCTGGTGCCTGGAGCCAGCCCTGTCTCTGACCACCACCACTGTATGCTGCTGAGCCAGGCCTCCCCACCACACAATGGGGATTGAAGAACAGGGGAAGGGATGGTGACAGGACTGGCTGATCTGTCACTCCATGGACCCATAGATTGTCATCCTGCAGTGGGGGCATAGGCAGCTATTCTTACTTGGAGGCCAGAGCAGCAGATGTGTTTATGTCCTTGAGGGCTTCTCCACCCCAAGCCCTTGGCTAGGGCTTGGAGTGAGATGATGATTTCCTTCTCTGTGAAATGCAAAAATGCTGGAGTGCTTTGTGATTTCTTGTGAAACGATGGGTGAGAGTGGCATTGGGAAGCCATATAGGAATGTAACCTCCGGCAATCTATGGTAGCCCTCAGCTTGTTCCATAGGGTCACGCAGCAGAAAGAATGTTGATGGTCTGCCAAGCTTCAGCCTGCTTGGCTTGCTTGAGGTGGTTAAGGTTTTTATGGTCTGAGTGCCACCCACAGAAGCTGGATGTTCTGAATGCATTTGCAAGGACAGATAATAACAGGAAACCAGTGTGATTTAAAGAAGGCCACTGTTTTTCTTGGTCTGGAAAGAGGTAGCTCCAGGAGGTTCAATCATTCACCTAATTAAAGTGTTTTTAAGAAATATCCAAGAAGAATGTCACATAAAGTTCAAAATCAAAGTCTGTAGGGATTGTTTCTGGAACAGAGGAATGAAGATCAATGTTTAACTGAGATCTAAAGCCAATAAACAAGAGTTAGGGGTCTGATTCACTGATGTTTTCTATTTATTTTATTAGACTGTATCTTTTGCCCCGTAGTCCCCCTCCTTAAGAATGCACACCACCTTACTACTCTCTGATGTGAATCCCAGAATATGTTTCCTCTAGGGATGATGTCTGCTAGTGATTCAGCAATCCTGGTGTTACTTTCAAGAGCAACTAAAATAATACAGTAAAATAAATGGTATCAAATAGTGAAAGTACCTGACGCGATGCAAAGACCAGTGGGCACTTCATTTTCAGGAATACTCAAATCGTCAGGGGAGTTCCCGGGATATCGGTGTTAAAATAATTTAATTTAATTAATTAATAAGTGATCTGGTGCTTGTGATGGGTGCCAGACTGGCAATACCAGGGACTGGGCTCTTCTGTTGAATCACAAACCCCTCACTGTGCAGTGGAGCTGCATTATTTACCGCCTTCTGCAGCCACAAGTTGTACAAGCTTCTTCACCACCGCCCATCAGTGTGCCTCCAACTGGATCTCGAGTTACCATGTGTAGAGTGAGCGTACTTTCTCCATGCCCCTCAGTCTGTCAACAAGGGTGCTGATTGGAGCTGATTCAGGAGGGAGTGCCTGTGCTATGTTAAGTGAGCTGCCCAGCAAAGACTGCAATGAGACCACCCGTTTATTTCAGATAGATTACCAGACAGCCTCTTCCAGTCACCTTCGCTCATCACTGGACTAGGCTGGATCTGAACTGCTGATTTAGAGTCAAGACCTTAAAACATTGTGACAGTTTCACACACTCTGAGGTTAAACAACCACATAACTAACTACACAATTTACAACATTAGGTTTGGCAGAATTTAATTTTTTAATATAATTGCAATGGATAATATCAATGCTTATTTTTATCAAATTAGGTTTTCACAATTGCAAGGAAATATGGAGGGGGGGGGGGGTTAGAAAAGTATGTAATGACCGTAGGTGTTGAGATAAAGTTTTATAACCATTAAAGCACAAAATTTCAACAACACATGTCAAAATATAAAGTAATTTTCCTCAATCAATCTCTAATGTTCTCAAGCAGCATTTTTTTAAAATTTTGCTTATCTGTAAATTTCAATTATTATGAATGGAATTTTTTTGTCACTTTGTGTGTGTGTTTCGTGAAATCAACATTTACTGACATTTACAGATAAAAATCTATTCTTTCCAAGCCTCTATGTAACTCACCACTGGCCCCACCAAATTCACTGGACAGAGGAAGGGGAAGGAGGCACCATAGATTCTAAGAAACACCTTCCTATCCACTGTTAGCTTTGTCCATTTTGCTTCTCTCAACCTGCTGGCTCAGTCATTCACTCAGGTCACTTTGTTGGGGACACAGCCACATTTTTCTTTCTTCCGTATGATAAACTTTCCCTCTGATTCAATGTGTAAATCTCACAAGTTATATGTATCCAAAGTGTTTAAAATGATTATGTATAGAAATTTAATATTTATACATTATACATACAAAAGTTGGCTTCAATTTGAAAACCCCTAGGTACTCTCTACCTTGAATAGGGAATACATTACCCCTGGATACCTCTTTGTGACATCTGCTTTCCCATCTCTCTACTCCCTGCTGTTCCCCCACATCTGTTGGATCCAGCAGCTCCCCCACATCATTTCCTTACTGGTGTTCCCTGCTGCATAACTTGAGTTAAATGTGCTGTGTACAGGACATATAGTGGTAAGAGCGTCTGTAGTCTATTATCAGATATCTCAAATTTGATGCAATAACAGTAAGATGATCAAAAAATGCCATCATGGCCAAACAGCAAAGTAAAAGGTGGTTAGAGGCAAAAAGGCATCCTTTAAAATATGGAAGTCAATTCCTAGTGAGGAAAATAGAAAGGCGCATACGCTCTGGCAAGTCAAATGTAAAAGTATAATAAGGCAAGAAAAGAAACTATGTTCAAGCCTCATAGAGTGGAGAAATTTTCCAAGAACAACTCATCACAGGAAAAAAAAATTAACCCAGTAATGTCACCAGTGGCAGTGCTATGGTGCCATTACTACCACTATGTATAGCTGTATCCTCATGTTGCTTGAGCAAGTCAATCAGAGCTGACCAAGGGTAGTCCATGGTGCACATTGACCAGCCTGAAAATACTCACATCGAGCCTGACCCAATACCCATTGAAGTCACTGGGAATCTTTCTATTGGGTCCATTGTGTAGAAAAGTGCTCTAGCTGTTCACCACATGACATTCTTTTTTATGTTGTTGTTCCTAAAAAACCCAAATTATCACCCATTGTCTCTCACGTTTTTGTGTGTGACCCAGTCTTGTGTGATCCATTCGTGAAGCGAATGGTGGGCTGTCAAGTCTTTCACAAAGACAGTCTCCATGGCATGGACTGATTGATCTGAAAAACTGCATTGTTACCTACTTCCATCACCTTTTCTGGAATGTATTTCAGACATAATGTAATGTCGACACTACAAGAGGTACAGCAGCATAGCTACAGCACTGGAGCTAGCTAGGCCACTGTAGCATTGTAGTGTAGACACTTACTACAGAGACAGAAGGAGTTTTTTCATCATTGTAGTAAATCCACCCCCTCGAGAGGTGGTAGCTAGGTCAACGGAAAAATTATTTCATTGACCAAGCTGTGTCTACAGCGAGAGTTAGTTCAACCTAACACATCGCACAGGACATGAATTTTTCACAGTCCCAAGCGATGCAGCTAGGTCAACCTAAGTTAGTCCAAGTCATAGCCTAGAGATGGTGCCTTGGCTCATATGAGTGTTAGTAACAGCACCAAGCTAAAGTCAGGCAATACAACAAGGAAGAAACATTTGTTGAAAAAAAAAATCTTAGATAGAAGAGAACAAAAAATCTATATGTCACATGTAAATTGAGCAGCATTTCAAAAATGTGCCTTTTGAAATGAATCAGTTATAATACTTAAAAATCAAATATCTTTTGAGGGATATATTCCATTCCACCTTAGGTGTGATCAGTGTTAGTGGTTCACAAAAGATTTGAAAAGGAGACTAAATATTTGATTTGTCCCCAATTGCTAAAAAAATATATCTGTTATTTCCTTCTGCTTACTTAGTGTATGAGAGTCAAGGCTCATGATTCTTGTTGTGCTTGCTGACTGCTAGAAGCTAGCAGCTTTTCTCTCTAAGCTTGGAACTGTGTATGCTCAGCTCTTGAGAGGCAACATAAATAAATCAAAAGTTAGCTGATGTTGCCTCATTAGTGTGAGATATGTAGTCTGAGCATGTACAGTATGGATAACAGATGTGCTGTGGATCAGAAAATATTTTTGGAAACTTTCACAAATGGGAAGACAAATATGTCAGTTTCTATCACCTTCCTTCAATGAGTGCATTTAAGATTACACCATACACTCACTAATGAGATCGCTACCTCTCTCTTTAATATTCAGAGGTAAAGATGGCTTTTTTGGAAGACAGATTGTATCTACAGGGAAAAATCCTAAACATAATGGTAAAAAATAGTATTCTGTTGCAAAACAAACAACAACAACAAAAACAATCTGGTTAAGTGACCCTTTTAAAATGAAGAGACTAAATATTCTAAAACAAAATATCCCCATCACAAAGGACTTTCATTACTATTCAGAAATTATCTTACCAAATCTTAAATATCTTGAAAAAATAACTCGGCAGTGGCAAACGTTAAAGACAGCCTTATTTACACCAGTTTCTAGAGAGTATCTGCATCAAAAGATAAAAGATGTCAAACATGAGATCCTATTATAAGCAATGGAAAGAGTCATTAATCACAGTATCGCAGACACATTCCCTCTGGAGACTACATTAATAGACACAATGAGTCGGTACTGATGTTTAAAATCCTGTTACCCATGTTCTCTTTAGTTTGAGATCAGTCCAGAGCTCTCAATTCCCTGCATGAAGATATCTCTCAGATTTCTGCATGAGCCTGCATAAGAATGCATGCTGTAGTCAAGGCGATTCTCCACACTTTCTTCACGTTTCTTAAAGATAATGGGCCAAATTCTGCTCTCTGCTAGGAGCTATACAATGCTGTTCCAGCCAGTGGCGTTCCCCAGTGTAAGGGCCTCACCCAGTGTAACAGGGTTTCAATTTTGGCCCACCTGTGTTTGTACTTCATTTAGCAAAAGGAATTTGAATATATAGATACTGCTCCGTTTTCTCAGTTAAACAAAGTAATATGTTTTGATTTTTCCCATTGCTTGAGTTGCAATGATTATACAGAACCATTTGCACAAGGTAATCAAAGCACCACCATTACCCCTCACTCTATTCGAACCGTTGGTAATAAATCTACAGAACTCTCTTACCAAATATAAATATATACATAAATAATGATTTCAGAAAGATGCTAATATTATGAGAGCTAATGAAAAAAATCAAACAGAATCCATTTCAGTTTCAGTCTATCTCAATGTGCATCTATAAGCTAATGTAATATATTCATATAACAACCGCTTGCATGACAAGAATGTCACAGATGGGTCCAATTTCATTTTCTCCCACTGCACAGTAATTTACAGAGCTGTGACTTAAGCTTTGGTCATCACCTCTGGTGAATATGTTTGGGGGAGGGGATACTGAATCGCACATGCAGCCCTTCTCTCTTTTGTGGAAATAGCTGTAAATAGAGTGTCCTAATATATTCAGCAAATGATAACATTACGCATAGAAAAATATTGAGAAAGAATGGAGAGACATACACTTGCTGGCTGAGAAATTAATGACCCAGGGAACAGATAGTTTAGAAAGGGGAACTTCATGGGCACTCCCCCACCTACAGCTTAATCACTAATCGTTAGACTAATTCGATTGTTTTCAGCAGCTAAACCTACCTTTCTTTAGCTAAAGAAATCTATGGGAAGTGCTAGATAAGTGTCACTAAGTAGTCACAATAGAGTGAAGCCTAGCTCCCTTACCTGGGCATGCAGTGCGCAAAATGCAGCAGAAATGCCTTATTTTTGCTGTGCAATGGGACTAGAAAATGAGGCGCCTAAGTGGAGGTAGTCCACATCCCTACTGCACACCATATTGGCTCTGAGCACCTGCGTGGAGGAAGAGGGTGGATGGTGTGGAGGTGGAGAATGGTTGTGGTCAGCTAATCTATGCTTCCCATAGTTCCCCTGGCCCCAAACCCTACATATGAAGAAGCTGCAAGTTACTTTTGCTATACCTTCCCAGCCCCTCCTGATGTGTAACCGGGAGATTTCATCCCCCTGATCTCTGCATTGTTCTATTGGTAAAACCCTTTACTTGGGCCTTTGGGATCATGGTTGGGTGCAATAACAGGAATCAGTAGATGTTTATTTTTATCATTATAGCCAATTGTTTGCAATTAATGGCCTTTGAGTCTTACATGATTCATGGCAGGGCATCACATTCACGTATCTAAATAAAGTGAAAATGTCCCCCTTGGCAGCACTTAACAACTTTCTCTATTACTTTGATGTCTGATCACTTTGAACAGGAAGTGCTTATACGCACCAGTGAAGCTTGTGTATAGCCTTCAACCACTGAAAAATGCTGAGATGGTGCAAAAAGTAAAACTTAGAATATGTCCTATGGGGCAAATTCTGCCCAGATTCATTCCTAGTGCAGCTCCATTGACTGCAATGGGGTTGTACCAGGTATGAATCAGGACAGAATTGGCCCCATTGTGCAATATTTACAGGGAGAAGAACAGAGCCATTTCAACTGCACACTGCTTTTGCATGATTACCAAGTGGATTTCACAGTAAAATTCATGTATGAAATTGATGATAAAATATATACAGGTCTAAACCCATCTCACAGGGATGGCATACCAGGCACAATATGTACCCATTCGGCAGCAGAGGAAATACATTCTAGAAACTGACATACTTGCATTTCAATCCAGCACATCAGCATAAAGCCCTTGGGATGTTGTTCTTACTGTGATTACAAGTAACAACCACCAGGAGAATGGGGCGGGATGGGGAGTGGAAAGTGGGGAGACAGAAGAGGCCCATGAAGTGAATAGACATTTTTCTCTTAAGTCATACATATGATGACTACAGACACGGATAAATAGTTCTTACTGTAAAGATCTCAGTGACAAATTGATTCCCATCTATATCTCTGCTGGCTGCCTCTGTCTTTACCATATGGTATACTGTGATTGCTGTGTGATCATTTTATGCATGGTAAAAGATTCTGCTCTAGAGCCTGGTTGTGCAACCATTGCTCACATGTGTTACTCACACAAATATAGTTCCACTGATGCCAATACTAATATGCAGATTGCAGAGACAATTTCACTCTGCGGATTGGAAACTGAAGACAGAGAAATCAAAGATTATTTTCTTAAAGCTTTATATCCACCTATCATGTTCTGACTCACTTCACCTCATGTGGGACTGATTGGTTAGAAAAACCCACACTGCCATCTTTTTACCAAGTTTACACGATTGCAGCCTTAGGGTACACAAAGCAATACTCACTCCAGCTGATTCCATTAATGCTGAAGTCACAGGCTTATACTGACTCAGTACTGATGGTAGAAAATGCTGCTTTATCAGAGGATTATGGCTAGAGCTCAGATGTTCAGTGTTTACTGGTGGGAATATTTCACAGTGAAATGGTATTAACATGGCGAGCTTGCTTTATTTCTTATGCAAGATTCTCTCTTAAATCACATCTTTTCATGGAAAGGGAATAGAAAATTTCAAAAGACTTGCTTCTACTACTGATTTTTATTGAACATATTAGGAACAGGATACAAAGTATTATACAAACTTAAAAACCCATCATTGGAATAACTTATATCAGCCTATTACATTTTGTGGCATCGCTGTTATATAATTAATGATGACATAGTAATAAAGCATAAACAAACCACAAGAGAACTGAATTATAAGGCATAGCACATTTGTGAGTTTTTTTTATTCATTTACCCAAGACTGTTATAGTTTCTTTTTTCCATTCAGGAGTCCTCTTGCTTTCCTGTTGGGTACTAGGAAATCTTCTATGTTTGTACTGTAGTATTTTGTATGTTCTCAACACACTGACCATCATTAAGCATTATAAAGATATTTCAATCGTCAGTGTTTTCTCCAAAGCAAAATCATTCCAATTCATTTCTGGCCTAACTACACTGAAGTTAATAGAGCGACCCCAAAGATGAATTTGGCCTAGTGTTCCTTGGTGATGGCCAAGTGACATCTTCGCTAATAAACTATTTCACAATGGTCCTGATCTTTCTTTCTTTCTTTTTTTTTTCCCCCCTGCATGGACTGACTCTTGTGCCAGCATGGAAACCCATTGAAATCAATGGGACTCTGAGGTCCACCCATGTGGAACAAATTCCAGAATTGAGGCCAATATTTCCAGACTGACATATATACACAAATGAAAGCACTAGAGTTTTTACGTTAGATTACTGAATACAATGTGCCTGCTTCACCAGAGCATTGCTCCTATTTTATGTCAGTGTAACTATGAAATCAATGGAGTTATACTGGCATAAAACTGGAGTTATGCAGAGGTGAACCAGGCCCAATGTATTTTTTTGTCCCTATATCTATCCTTGAACGGGTGGCTATAATAACTGAAGCAGGTGTATGAGCTGTATTTTGCAATGGTCACCATCCCTGCATGCCACCGTTTGTTTTTTTCAGTTGATAGAAAAAAGCCCTCCTCCTGGTTATGCCAGGCTTGGCCATTTTAGTCTATGACAAATACATGCAGGACATCCAACAAAAGTCCTTCAAACTACAAATTGGTTTATTACTGGAATTGTACTCTCCCTTTCCAGTAACCTTGCTAACCTAAGCCAGTTCTTATGACATCACCTTAATGCTGTGGCTTAAAGGCAGCTTAATTAATTTAGTGTCTTTGTGTGTTCAATCTGCTCTCATTGTAACCTTTACATAAATAAAAAGAAGATAAAGGGACTCAGCAGTCTCTCTCATGCAAAGCTCTTTGAATACTGGAGATATTTCACCAGAAGCTTCTGAAGCATTTCTGACAAATATGAAATCCATTCCTGAAGAACCAGTTCAGATGGATCACATTGGAGCTCCAGAATTCTGTGCAGGTCTCTACTACTTAGCATTATTTTATTCTGCATCACCACTGACATGACGATTGGTCTGTACTTTATAACTATGCTTAAACGTTTGCCTAAATCTACCAAGTAACTCAAAATCTTTGGTTTTATTGTAATGAAGCCTCTTTGTAAGGCGAGAGCTTGTTAGGGTTACTTTAACGATGTTTTCTTGCAGCCTGGATATTATATTATAAGACGGATTCCATTACCATATTGGCATGTTTGAAATATCGTATATGAAGTGGGTAGGAGAGATAGAGGGAAAAGGTTTAATGGCTTTTTTTTTTTATCTTTTTGTCATTATGTTGAGCTCTGAGGCCATAAACTCATTTCTCTTAAGTATTCTCATTTCATGGTGAGCATTTTAGCTTGAACTGAAGGCAGAAGACAGCTTTCCTCTTCCTTTAGTATAATTAGAAAAGCTAGACAGGTGGCAATAAGAAAAGGGTTGTAAATCTAAACCAAGCTGTAATGCCATTAACAGTTTAATTCAATTTAATAAGAAGGGATTGGTTTGGTTATTAGCTCAGTATTGTGAACAAGCAAATTTTTGGGCAGTAAGAATAAAAGAAGTCAGTCATAATATTTGATGTCAAATGTATTTGATTTTCCTGTTTAGTCAATTTGTAAATCTTTTTTATTTTATTCATTGGCTAACAAAAGAAATTCCCATCCACAGATCTGATCCTGGAATCCCAGAAGGACTGATATTCATGCTGAGACTAATCTATGTAGATTAAATAGCTTTGTTGTCTTTTCCTGCAAATTGTACTTTGAGAGTTATATCTGGACAACGCACTCCTGAAACAGCAGCAGATTTAAGAAAGGAGAATGTGCTGTGTGCTGCATTTCCACCCAGCTCCCTGTAGGTGTCCCAGAAATACCAGATCTACCTTACCAGCAGGTTCTAATGGTGTCCAAGGCAGCTAGTCTTACATGACATTAACTGTACTGTCTATGGGCCTAATCCTGTGAGGTGCTGAGTGCCCTCATTTAACTCAATCGGAGATGAGGGGGCTCATCATCACCTGACATGATTCAGTCCCATGAAAAGAGCACTTGTGTGGCAATTAGCATCACAGTGGCAAATAGCATTACCTGAATTATGCATATACTGAGTCTAGCCTATGCTCAGTGAGAGTAAATGAGAACACCAACAACTTTATCACAACATTACACAGTAGCTAACAGTTTAATAAAATGCAGGTAGTTGAGACAATCCAAGAAGCCACAATCCAATCCAGGTGATAAAGGTAAAATCTGGAGCTGATGGTGAGGAATTAATTTTGTTTATGGTGAATTTTAAAAAACTGATGCTTAAGAGGAGTGATGTCAGCTTTATCAGTGCTCAAGGTCCAAATGTGCATGGTACTTTTAGGACAGGATCATATTGTTGAAGATGGAAAAGATCTATTAGGTAATCAAAGCTCTTTCCTGGCATAGGAAGGACGTAGTTGCCCAACAGAGGGTCATATCAGATATTACATTGATGTTAGAAAAGGTAATGGTGGTAGACACAACTCTGAAGATACCTGAAACCATGGCACCCCACTCAGAATTGACAGGATCTTCCAGGTGACAGCCACAGAGGTAAGAGGTCTCCTGGAAGATTTTGTCTTTAATCTCAGAGGAGTCAGTCTCACAAGGCCCATTTCTTGGGTAGCTATTACAGGGAAGGAGTAGGTGGAGCTCATCAGTTCATGGGGAAGTACAGCCATCAGTTCATGGACTAAAGCAATGTGAATGTTTTTGAAAAAGCAGCCATTTTTGCTGTTTCACAAAAATCAGTGAGAAGAAACGTTTAGCATTAGTGAAAACCCAGGTCCATGGATTGCCTTCAATGTGCATCAGACACCTATTGTATTCAACAAGAAATCCATTCACAGGTCTTGGGTAACATAGGGTCCTTCCTTTGTGAAAAGCAAAGAAAAAATCAGTCACAAGCCAGGGGCAAATGAAGCACAGATCCACAGTCTGTTCATGAAAATTCATGGCAACAGTTCTGTCTCTAATCAGACACAGCAGGGCTAGAAGGGTAGACTACAAGAGCTGAGTTTCTCAAACTTTTTCATTGTGTTGACCACATTTTAAGATAGAGATTTTTCGGGTGAACAGCTGAATCCTCTCCTCTATGACTGAACAACATCTTTGTACCAACTATAGTAGCAATTGTTTACACAGAAAAATGATGCTGGGGGCTTGTTTACACAGGAGGTTAGTGTGCAGCAAGTGTACTAAGCTAACCCAGGGCACTTTTAGCATGCAGTAAGAGTGCCCACTCAGGAGTTAGTGTGGAGTAGCAAGTGCACTGTAAAGTCACACCCTAGCTTTCTGTGCTTTAACATCCCCATGTAGAAAAGCCCTGGAGAAGTACATAATATATTTTTAGCTGTCTTTTAATGCAATGTAGAATTTGGAAATAAGGAGAAGCAGTGACCAGCCAGCTCTCTGCGAAGCACCAACGCATACTCCGCAGACCAGGGCTACCCAAAGGGGGGGGCAAGTGGGGCAATTTGCCCCGGGCCCCGCAGAGGCCCCCATGAGAATATAGTATTCTATAGTATTGCAACTTTTTTTTATGGAACGGGCCCCCAAAATTGCTTTGCCCCAGGCCCCTTGAATCCTCTGGGCGGCCCTGCCCCGGACCATAGAGTGGGTGTACTATTGCTTTGTGAAATGCAGCAGTTTCGCTTTTCAGTGACAAGTGTGAACCATTTTCTTTGTCTTTGGCTCCCATGTTGAAGCCCTAATTTAAATTCTGACAGATCCAAAATCTCAATGTGAATCTCACTAGAAACTACCTAGCTTTTACTGCTTTGGCACTGAAACCACACAAAAGTCCATTTCACATACTTCTGACTCAAAGCCATAAATTGGCCCAGATTGACTTGTAAGTTTTGCTAGCTTTTTGGCACACTTGGTCTGGGTTTTGCGTTTGTAACAAAATGCCAAACCAGATGGGTTTTGCCTAGTTTTATTGCATTGCAAACATTCCACACATCTCTACAGATGACCCATGTTTATGATCAATGTGTAGGCAGCACTAGTAATTGGAGACTTGCTGGTATAGCATACCTCCCACGTCTCTTTCATTCCAAGCCTGCATTCTCTGTGCATCCAAAAGGACCTGTTGACATCAATTGGGTGTGCAAGGAACAAAGAACCCAGCCCTTTACAGAAACTCTATAAAACACTTGGGAAGAAATTGCACTATTTACACTTTGCAAACAATAATTGTGCTTTTCAATGTTGAGTTGGAATGTCAGTTTAATAAGCATTTGATTTGCTGATAATAAGTTTGCTAAGTGGCATTGAAACTGGGCCATGAGTTCCAGAGGTACTTCTATGGGGGAACCACAGAGGTAGATACTGAGCAAAAAGAGAGGGCTTTGAGAGGGTGGCGAGAATGAAATGTTAAGGTACAAGTGAGTTTGAAATGATTTTGAAGAATGAATGCCTTGAAAAAACACCTACAGTACAAATAACACATAGACCTGTCTGTGCAAACACAAGCATTAGCTTTAAAACCACTCTTTAGGAGGGTGAAGATATGTTACTTGTGGTAAATAAAATGGTCTATTACGTAATAAAAGATAAATCTCTGTTTAGATGTAGTATTCCTGTGAGGGATGACTGTGTGAATCACTCTGTAGCACGTTTCATTGCTGACATTCTAATTGCAATGATGACCAACAGTTCTTACAAATTCTACTGGCTTTCTCATTGCCTAGCATGTGGAAGTGTTTAGTAGCTAAGAGATCATGCCAAAACATGTGCAGAAAATGGTGAGTATTATCTGCACGCTATCCAGAGTGGAGGTGGAAGGCAAACAAATCTGGGCAGAGAGAGGGGAAGAAGAAGATTGTAAATGTGGCTCTACATTGCTAGCCAAATGGGAAAACGATTCAACAAACAGGGTACCTGGTAGCAACAATTATGTGACTGCAGGCATTACCTGTCAGAGGTGTATGGAGAGCAACGCAGCAGTCAGCGTGGGAAAGGCACTAGTGTATGGGAAAAGCGAGTCATGTTGCAGAAATGGACAAGTATGTAAAGGGCAGTGACATACCACAGCCAAATGACTCAGGCAAAATGCCCTGTGAGTCAGATTGACAGCTGGAATGTGGGGAAGGAGAACACACACACACTGTTGGGAAGAACTGTATTAAGTTCACCGCATGCAAACACTGTGATATTGGTGGCCACTCACTCAGCATCTGCTGGCCCCCTGCACAGTTCTATGTCTGCCTAGTACGTGCTGAGCTTCCCCCTCCTACAGTGTGATCCTGGAGCTCTTCCTGTCTCTTTTCATCTTCATTAAACAGATTAACAGACTGCTTATGTGCTAGGGGATCACTGACTTCCTGGGCTGTACTTTACAGCTTGAACTGACTCACCTGAATGTATACTTCTACTCCCTGACAGCTACATGTATGGAGTGAGACAGATTGTACCCAGCTGGACTTGATCTCATTGCCGTCGCCCACATATCCCATTATCAGACAATGGTCCCCTTAAATGCATAATCCTCTTTGAGGCTGGGCCACACTGTGCTGTGCTTCTGATCATCATAACAGAGGGCCTGTTCTGGTTCACCTGGGGTTGTACCAGGAGAAATGCATACTGTGCACCCTTCTGATCTGTTGCACAGCACATGAATTAGGGGACCATTGATTCCTACATATTTAAGCTCTGCAAAAGCCACTGATTGATGTTATCTTCCAAAAGATTTGAAGAGAAGCTTGCTGATAGAAACTGGATTTTTCTGGTCCCTTGTTTTGTCATACACACATTTACATATACACACTTTTAAAGTCACAGTAAAAGAGTTGGAAAGAATTACCATACAAGAGACTTGTGTTATTTTTTTCAGGCAGATTAGAACTCACTGGCTTGGAACTTTAATAGTCCTGGATTTTCATAGCCCAGGAACAGGCCAATCTGAATCCAGCAAAGCCTTACCCATGTGAGGGCTATTTGCATGACTGAGAACGACTATTGCCAGTAAGAGTTTGCAGGATCAGGGCCTCCTGTAATACCTAGACAGTGAAGAATAAGATGTTTCCTTATATCCACTCGTTGGATCAAATTCATGCCCTGCTGAAACTCCATTGATGGAAATGAATTTAGCTGGTTATGTGCTCTTAACCCCAAAGGTAGTGCATTCAGTTTGTAATGAATGAAAGGCATTTTGTGCATACAGTATGAGATGTTATATTCATTGTATATATTCACGTATACCTTGGTCAGGTGTGTCTCTGTACCTAGCTAAGTCTATATAATCTCAAAATGTGAAATACTTGCTCCATTGAAGTCAAAGGGGACTTAGCCATTGAATTCAATGGGAACAGGATTTCCCCCCAAAAGCTTTGTTTCACTTGCACGTAAATCATAGGTGCCAACTTCCCCTCTTTTCTGTGGGTGCTCAACCCCCACTCTGCCCCTGGCCCCACCCCCACTCCACCCCTTCCATGAGGCCCCACCCCTGCCCCGCCTCTTCCCACCCCTTCCCTGCCCCCATTTCAACCCCTTCCCCAAAGTCCCTGCCCCAACTCTGCCCCCTCCCTGCCCCCATTCCAACCCCTTCCCCAAATCCCCACCCCGGCCCTGCCTCTTCCCCGCCTCTTCCCCTGAGTGCGCCACGTTCCCGCTCCTCCCCCCTTCCCGGAACATGTTAACGCTGCCAAACAGCTGTTTGGCGGCAGCCCGGCAGGAAGCACTAGGAGGTAGGCAGAGGAGCGGGGACGCGGCACACTCGGGGGGCGGGGGAGGAGGCGAGGTGGGAGCAGGGGGAGCTTGGCTGCCGGTGGGTGCAGAGCACCCACTAATTTTTCCCTGTGGGTGCTTCAGCCCCAGAGCACCCATGGAGTTGGTGCCAATGATGTAAATAATTTGCCTTACTTCACATGTGAAAGAAACTATAAAAAAAATCAGGTATCATGTGTACATACTGTTTTGTTACTCTACTAGATTAAGGGAAATCCCTGTTTTAATCTGTACTTGTTTTAGTTGAACAAATATAGCTATAGCAATAAGAAAGCTGTCACCTATGACACTAAGATTTTACCCACTTGCATGGAGTTATTCCTCTTCTTAGCCCTAAAGTAAATGGGCATAGTTCCAGTGACTTCAGCCTACTTACACCACTTGAACTTTTGAGTCCAAAATTCATATATAATACTAAAATGTAAACATAAATCATGAATAACTGGTCTGCATTTTTCTATTTTTATACTGGAACAAAGAGGCTGGGAAGTCTTTGAATAACATCATGTGTCCAAAACTAGAATATAAAGGGAGTTTTCCACAAATGCATGAATTCCAGAAGGTTGTCATTAACTCTGGTCTTAAAACATATGGCCATAGCTAACTGTTAACAAAATAAGCAGCCATAATTGTAAGTAGAGTCTTAGCAGACAACTAGCCTATTACAGTGTTTACAAGACTAAGTCGATGCCCAGTTCTGTGCCACATCACCTAGCAGTAATTTTCACGCCTACAGTTTTTAATGTTAGCCTTCGACATCTTTCTGCATTACTGCAAATGGACTAGTAAAGCAATGATTATTATGCATATGCATAACTACCTTGTCTCATAAATTATTTATCGACACACTGAAGTGTTTTAAGAAGTAGGACAACACCAGAGAAATGTGAAATACAGACAGTGTAGTAAATGGGGGGGGAACCAGCTTTTAAGAAGGGATTTCATTTGAATCTATCAGTGTATTTTTAATATGCTGTTCCTTGAAGCACTTAGCTGCCAATGTTAAAGCACTGAATGTTTTTTTCTCTTGAAATGATATGATTTCCAATATAATTTTATTCAGCACATAGATAATTTTTCAGACACTATACTTTCTCACCTAGAAAATTGGTTGCTATGTTGTTTCTACAACAAACACTAATTGCAAAGGATGAGATAAGCTACCTGTACAGAAGCACTACCCTTGATTACAACACAGCTATAAGCCTGAATTGTTTTACATTAATTGGTAGCCCTGTGCCTGGAGTATTGTGATTCAGGCATAATGGAACACTAGAAAGGATGGGTGCCTCATAACATGATGACCACCCATTTTCCCAGATCACTAAAGATAAAGCTTAGCAATTTTGTTTGAAATACAAAACCCGTACTTGATCAACTGGGTTGGCTAAAATGTAATCTGCTATATGCAAACTGCATCAGAACTTTATTTTGCCTAAATTTTGCAATGTTTAATATAGCATCAAATGATCAAAAATGGACTTAGACAGATAGATACCTCCTCCAATTAACTCACAGAAAAAGATTGCCAGAAAATATCAGAACTGACAGAGTGTTTTATATTTTGCTAAGAAAGATGTCAATGTTAAAGTGGATATGTTCTTATTTTTATTTTTATTTAAAATTGTTCAAATATAATTTACATTTATTATAGGGGGAAAATCTCTTTACATAGTACGGGCCTAACTGGACAGTTCTTTCTTGAGCTTCATTGCCCAAGAAAGAACTGAAGGATTTGGTCCAATCTGAAGTATTTTAAAAAAACCAAAAACAGCATTCCAATAGCTGAGAAAACATCCTGTAAAAATCATTCCATAATATTCTGTTCATTAATTTTTTGGATGTATAATATAAAATCCTAGATATGTGAACAGTCAGTAGTAATAAACAGTGACACTAAAGCACTCCGCTCCCACAAAAAGGGAGACCATCTTTACTCAACTCATCCTATTAGAATTCTATTTTCTATTGTAGTCTACGCAGGCTTTTATATGTGCCTATCTTAGCGTCTCAATCAACAGATGGACCTTGTAGTGTGCCCTGAGAAGCATCAAATGTAACCATGTCAGGCCAAGATGGGAAGTGAATCCCAGACTGATGCACACTCCATTGAAAGTATCAAGGGGTTGCCGTGTTAGTCTGTATCTACAAAAACAACAAGGAGTCTGGTGGCACCTTAAAGACTAACAGATTTATTTGGGCATAAGCTTTCGTGGGTAAAAATCTCATTTCTTCAGATGCATGCATGCATTTTTACCCACGAAAGCTTATGCCCAAATAAATCTGTTAGTCTTTAAGGTGCCACCAGACTCCTTGTTGTTTTTGTTACTCCATTGAAAATGCTTTGCTATGTGCCCCCAAGCATAGAGGCATTGATCCTGCAAGGGTAGGGTGACCAGATGTCCCAATTTTATAGGGACAGTCCCGGTTTTGGGGGCTTTTTCTTATATAAGCTCCTATTACCCTCCACCCCCGACCTGATTTTTTACACTTGCTATCTGGTCACCCTATGCAAGGGTGCCTCTTTAGACTTTCATGCCAGCATGGCATCCCATTGGCTTCAGCAGGACTCCCTGCCGATGTAAAGGTCAATACCAGCACATCTGATGTCATGGTTGGGGCCTTACAGACCATCAGCTTGAGTATGTTACCTGATCTGAACTCCTGAGATATATCAAAGGAGGAGAGGGAGGCTTTAAAATACACAGGAACTAAACCACAAAGGGAGAAGCTTTTAGTTCAGCGAATTTATTTTAAAGCCCCATGCTACAGCTCTTAGTCAAGCACATCTCCTATTGACCAGAAGGTCCCTGGTCCTGTTAGAATATTTTCCTAATAACCTGGAAATATCCAGTAGATGTTATTATTTTTTGAATGAGGTCCTCTGTGCAGTAGGTTTTTAAAGATCTCTGTGGTGCCAGCTTTTGCTTTCAGAATCATAATGGAACATTTTGACCGGGCCTATTAGATAATGCACAACTTCTGGAACCAAGTTCACTGTCTTCAGTTCAGTGTCCTCATGTTAGGGCTTGCCAACGTTACAGATATTAGTTTTCCATAAATCCATCAACCATAGTAAAACTGGTTTGTTTTGGTTTGTTTCAGTTAGTCTCTGCTTCATATGAATTCACCTGAACTGCCCCAGCATTGCTGTTCTATCCGGTCATTACCCTTTTTGTATTTTTGTCTAGGCTACTTTAATTCATCTTTAAAATAATAATTTCTGAGTCAAATGGTGAATGGGTCATTCTAATATTGTTGGTCAGTTTTAGTTCTTTTGCAAGATATGTGAGCACCTTCCTTACTTAAGGTTGGGGAAAAAAATTTATATTGTCTCAAACAAATGAATATAGAAATATATTTTTGTGAATCTCAGAGAATCTCATTTATACAAATGTAAGTATCATTAATGAACCTTTGGAGAGGACCTGGAGACTGTAATTCAGTGCATATAGATAGCTTATTTAGAGTAGAAACAAATTGCCAGGATAAGTAGGTATTTCTAAGGAGGTAGCTTGCATTCTGTCAGATTGAGCATGAGAGATTTAATATGCACACACCCCTCCAAGACTATTTTTTCCTTAACAGTATATTAATGATTTCCTATTTTCTTAAGTTTTTAGAATTCCTGTAACTACAATAAATACGTTCTACTCCAAATAATACGTTTTAGTTCCATTAAAGTCCCAATGTAAAAAACACAAAAGCAAACAAATTCAGCTAAGGACCGAAATCTGTGCTGACCCTTCATCCTCAACACCTATCCTGCTGCAAAATAAATAAATAAATAAATATAAGCTACAGTGACATGAATTAATACTACAGGTCAACCTATATTTCTTAGAGCTAAATCCTGACTCCCGTATAAAGAAAATGGGTTTATCTGTATGGACTGGAATTAGTCATAAAGTTAAAGGCTAGAAGGAACCACCAAATCATCTAGCCCAGCAGTTCTCAAACTGTGGGTCAGGACCCCAAAGTGGGTCACAACCCCATTTTAATGGAGTAGTCAGGGCCAGCTTTAGACTTGCTGGGACCTGGGGCTGAAGCCAAAACGGAAGCCTGAGCCCTGCTGTCCAGGGCTGAAGCTGAAGCCCAAGGGGTTCAGCCTGGCGTGGTGGGGCTTGGGCTCTGGCCCACTCCCACTCAGGGTCATGTAGTAAATTTCGCTGGCAGAAGGGAGTTGTGGTGCAATGAAGTTTGGGCACATAGGGACAGAGTGTGATACAGGAAGTCAGTCAGCCAGACACCAACACCACTCAGCATACATGGACTAAATCCAACAACTGAAATTAGACTAAAGTATTACAGCCTATAGGAGACCTGTTTCAGAGCCTGGAGCCCCAATGAAGTTGATTCATGGCTGCTATTGCTGCCTCGTGGCTATAATAGTCTCTTAGGCCTCTGTATGCTCCTCTACTGAGGGTTTGGCCAGTTCATTCCTATTTTCATGGATCCATTGGGCACTCTCCTGCCTACAGCGTTTGCTTCTCCAGCACTGCTCAGGAAATGATCCTGTACCTGCCAGGAGATTAACTACAGGATGTAAGTGGTTTTTTTCTATCTCTAGATTCTATGGGCCAAATTCAACTCTGGGAGACCACCATTAAACTCTATGATGAATTTGTCCCCATGATTTTAATCACTTACAATGTGACCTGAGGCAAATCACTTAACTTCCTGTGCCTTGGTTTCCCCATCCTTTTGTAAAATGAGGATAATTGCAGCAAGGACATTAGGAAAAACTTCCTAACTGTCAGGGAGTTAAGCACTGTAATAAATTGCCTAGGGAGGTTGTGGAATAGATTTTTAAGAGTAGGTTAGACAAACATCCATCAGGGATGGTCTAGATAATATTTAGCCCTGCCATGAGTGAGGGGGACTGGACTAGAAGACCTCTCGATGTCCCTTCCAGTCCTGTGATTCTGTTAATAATGCCTAGTTCATAGGGATGAAGTGAGTCTTAATGTATTAATTAACAGTGTTAAAATGCTTTGATCTCCACAGATGAAAGGAGCTTTAGAAATGCAAAGTTCTATTTTAAATTATTATTTTCAGTTTACACTTGTTCCTTGCTTCATAGTGACACTTATGGGCCAAAGTTTTATTCCTGGATGCATGTGTGGCGCTCATATCAGGTGAAATCAATGGGAGTTTTGCCACTGACTTTAATGAGGCCAGAGATTCACCCCTGGACTTGAAAAAGAGATGCTCATTAAAGTCCTCAGGTTAGACAAACACCTGTCCGGGATGACCTAGGTATACTTGGTCCTGCCTCAGCATGGGGGCTGGACTTGATGACCTTTCAAGGTCCCTTCCAGCTCTACATTTCTATGATACTATGCAGAATTTGTCCCTTTTAATTTCTGCTCCATCGGGCCTGAGTCCTACAGCCATCCCTCAGTGAAAGATAGTGAGAGTTTTTCCTCCGTTAGGGTTACAGAAATTATCCCTATTTCTTTACTCTTGTTTATAGCATTCTTCAGAGTAGAAGTTCTCTAGAGCACTCTCTTTTTCTCTGCTGTTCACTGATACACACCTGCACTAAATGCGCCTTACATGAAATAGTGGTAACTGCACTTACAAAGAGGCTTTTATATTTGAAGGAAAAGGTTCTGGTAGTGCCATCAATCAATTAAAACTGTGACTCTGAAGGGATAATAGGGGGGGAAATGTGTTGACACTGTTTGCAGCGAATTTAGCTATTACCCATATTGACATAGTAAACAAGTAGTTCAACAGCAAAATTGATGAAAAGTACATTTGATTTTTACAATCCATTCTCAGGTAAAACTGTACCATAACTTGTAATTATCTGTACAGAAAAGAAAATGCAGAGTGTTGTATAAATAAATAATTATAGGCTTTTTGACATTTATTCAGTTGTTTGATACAGCTTCTTTGAAAAAATTATAAACTGCTATGTACGTATAGATATTTTCTCAGACAAGTATTGTATTTAATAGTTTGTACTGATTGTTCCTTCATCATTCCAGATATAGAATAAATAGATAAAACATTTTTAATTATTGAAATGCCAATGGACATCTTATACCAAAATCACTGTCAATTATTTATTTGCGTTGGCCAGGGAAAACATTTTTAAAGTTTAATGAAGCCAGCAGTGCTACACAGTTTTATGTTGCTGAGCAAATATACTGCTGGCCAGTATTTTTAAAGTAAAAGAATACAGCATAATAATGTTTATGCCTGGGGGCTTTGTTGTACCCTCTCACAGTATAACCCATGGGACTGGGATCAGAGAGCCCAGGACACTCTCCAGGGTCCAGCTCACTGAATTTCTGATGAAGAAGAAGGAGGGGCTTGCAAGCCAGAGAGGAAGAATGGGGGATAGGTTCCAAACTCCACATATCCAAAGGATCCACAGGAAAGGAAGCTGCAACCTCTTCCAGCATGGAAAGATTTGTATATGAGAAGAGAATGGAAAGATTGGAACAGTTTAGATTAGGGGTAGGCAACCTATGGCACGCGTGCCGAAGGTGGCACGCGAGTTGATTTTCAGTGGCACTCACACTGCCCAGGTCCTGGCCACCGGTCCGGGGGGCTCTGCATTTTAGTGTAATTTTAAATGAAGCTTCTTAAAAATTTTAAAAACCTTATTTACTTTACATACAACAATAGTTTAGTTATATATTAGACTTATAGAAAGAGACCTTCTAAAAACGTTAAAATGTATTACTGGCCGCGAAACCTTAAATTAGAGTGAATAAATGAAGACTCGGCACACCACTTCTGAAAGGTTGCCGGCCCCTGGTTTAGATTAAAAGGGAGACATAACTGAGGTATTCAAAATAATGAATGGTACTGTACAGCATAGATAGCTTGGGCACCTCTATTCTCAGAATACAATAACAAGAGGATATTGATTAACAGTGGATGGCAGAATATTCAAAATTCATAAAAGAAAAATATTCTTTCACACAACACATAAATTACCTGTGGAACTCACAACTACAAAATATTGCTGAAGCCAGAAGCTTAGCATGATTCAGAAAAAGATTAGATATTTATATGGATCCAAAGAACATCAATAGTTACAATAGATAGGATAATTTTTCTTAAAATAAGGAATATAATTTTTCATGCTTCCAGGGATAAGCCAATTATGAATCAACAGAATTGGAGAGAAAATTCATCTATGGGCAGGTTATTCCATAATTGTCTATTTTGGAGTTTCTTGCATCTTCCTATGAAGCACCTAAAGGCCCTAGGGTATTGGGTTAGCTGGACTACTGGTGTGATCCAGTATGGCAGTTCTTGTTTATATGTTCCTGTGCAGTGAGTCCGTCTGGTCGTATGGCTCTGAAAGGACTGTGCTGCCTTTGGCCACCATCCCTACACCTGGGCCATATTCCAGTTCCATGGAAAAGGAGTCAGTGCGAAGTGAGAGTTAACATATGCTACTTCCTCCCACAAGCCTCTGAGGCTTCAAGTAAAATTAGCAGCCTGCCGGTTTGGGAGGGACACAAAGGGATAGAGTGGCTGGCCCCCACTCCAATCCTGTCTGTCCAAACTTGTTCCCTCCTGATTTATGCAGACCCAGTCATACAATTATCCTGAACGGGGACAATATTCAGGCTTGAGGAGGAGCATAGTACGGATCCATTGCTGGCCTCTGCTTCCCTCTGACAGCATAAGGGAGTGGGAGTATGCAGCCCTACATCAAGTTATGTAGCCACTTTCTTTACCAATAAACACATTGGTGCAGAGCAGTAACAGGCTCTGTAATGCCTAATATTATCCACTACTTGTGCATATTTATTTTAAAAAGCGTATTATGTGTCCACTGGGAGTTAAGCTTTTCAATGTTCCTTTTTCTACACTCTCTGAGTCATTTTCCCATAATTCCTAAGCTCACAATATTTTCCCATTGCCATAGTGACTGCTTGTGAGGAAGGCACAGCTGAGTAACTACAGGTTTTTACTGAACCCAAATTGCCCATTGGACTGGACCTCAGCTTGTATCTGTGTTACATAGAACAATCAGTATGAACCACATAGCCCATTATTTCGTCCGTCAGAACTGTAGCTGTCTCCCCACACAGAGAAAAATTTGCCACTTAGCTGTAAGAGCTAAAAAGCCACTAAACACTCCCAAATGCCTTATTCCCATCTCATTGAGCAGATCTGATCAGTGACTCCATGACTGAATATTGACAGAGGGACAGCTAGTATGAATTGGAAAGTTTAAAATGCCATTTTAATTAATACAATGTTTGTTTGGGTTTGTTTTTTCTTCAGTTGCATTCCTAAAAATTAGAGATGGACCAAATCCCTGAATCTGAACACCCCTATCTGTTATACATGGATAGCTGTCCTATCACTATAATGTGTTGAACTAGAACTGTGGGTCCAAACAGCCTTAACTTGATAAAAGAATTAGATTTGAACTTTCTGACTCAGGTCCATGAGTACTCCAAAGATGTCTAAGTCTTGTGAAGTTAAATTTAAACCGTAGGTAGGTGTAACCCACAGAGCTCTTACCCAAACTTGATTTTGCTTTGATTACAGAGTACCAGTTCATAAAGTGGACATTTAATTGTAGCCTTGAAGGTTAATAATTTATTAATGCAATTATTATGGGATTGTAGCTTGATATCGTAATTTGAATAAAGTGTCACTAGTTTCTGGGATATAAGAGAAGAAAGTTTCTATGTAATGCTGTTGTCTGTACACAGAATCTCCTTCAGAGAAATGCCTTTATGTAGCATAGAAAGTACTGTTCTCGTATGACCAGATGATACAAATGTACAAGAACATTCTACTTCCATATGCAGTGGCACTTTGTGATATTAAGCTAAATACAGTTTGATCTCAATTAAAAATAATTTTAAATATACTGCTAATGGGGAAAATATCATAAGTGTTACAATTAAGGAGCGCTGATCTTTCCCAAGATTTATATTTGTCTGATAAGCAATAAGCATATCCTTTCAAAGTAAAATATAATTGTGGGGAACCCCTCCCACCCAGATTTTGACCAGCTCTAAAATCTGGTGTGGGAAGAGAATCAAGCACAGAAACTGTCATACTGCTTCAAGAAATAAATATAGTAAGAGTGGGTCCAGTTCTCAGCTGGTTTAAGTTGCTGTAGATCCATTGACTTCAGCGGAGCTTGCTGGTTTACACAAAATGGGCCTCTGGCCCAGTATTTGCACTTTTTATATAAGTATACTGACGAGTAGGAATTAGAACATGTTTGAACTGGAAACAGATAGGTAGCCCTGCAGTCCTTGAGCATGCAAGGCTCCCATTCAGTTTTGACTCCATGAGTTTTGCTTGTGTGAATGTTCAGGATCAGGACCAGAAAAGAAACAACACTGCACAAAAAACCCAGACTTTCTTGCATTATCCACCATTGTGATTAAACCTTGTTTTGGAGCAACCAGTTCTAAGGGTAGTTCAGTCACCAGGCCAATTCAACCCTTGGGTTCCCAGTTATTACCATTTGTAATGGTGGATTTAGCTATGTGGTGTCCCCTCTCTGTGTATTTTTTTCTTCCTACCTACTAGTAACTAGATAAGGGGCATTTTGCAAAGGCCACTAGAAAATTGCTTTTGCTTGCTACTGATACAAAGCAAGACCAAGAGAAGAAAGGCTCTCTCTCCCCCAATACCAGTTCCCTGACTGGTAAAATCATCCCTTCCATTGGACCACTAAAAAGTTATAATACATAAATGTTCAGGTAGAAAAGGGTGGCCTTAAGTTTTGTATATTAGAATGTAATTGTTGGTTTCCCATATCTATATCTACATTGCTTTTTTTAAAAATCAGTCACACTGCTATTGATGTCAAGGAAGATTTTGTTAATTGGGGGCAAGATTAGGCCCACTAATATTACAAGAGTGGACCACTGGATGGTTCAGCGGGCTTTTAATCAGTATGGAGCTTTTTACCTTTATCTTACTGGCTACTTAGTGACTGAGAATTGTTTTGTTGGTAATCCAAGTTAAATGACTTGATGGACTCAAGCCAGTTACAAGTGGGGTTTATTTCACACACACACAAAAATAAAATAAAAAACCACCTATGCAATTGACCCCATTGTTGGCAATCTCCACAGCAAGGTAAAGGATTGAAGGAAGTGAGGTTAGTAACTTGGTGGGTTGGGATAGGGAGGTCATTTTATGCATAGGGGACAATATGGAAAAAGGACAGGAAAGGGATCAGGAGAAGAAAAATAATGGGATGTCAAGACTTACATATATTTCCTAATATTATACAGAAAGAAATAATCATAGATGAATGAAAGATAAAAGAAACAACTTTTGATAAACCAAAAGAGGAAAACATGGAAGGCTAATTTGTGTCAACACCTGCCACTGATTGGGTTGCACCAACAGGGTGGAATTCAGGGCAGAATTTGGTCCAGAGAGGGAAACAGCAATTTTCAGTAAGATTCAAGTATCCCTGATTTGCTCAGTCAACCTGAACAGAAACAGATATGCTTGCTCTGCTTCTTGTCTGTCTAATTGTATCATTTTCTACAAGGTCACACATTATGACAATTATAAATTGTGACTCATATTTATTCTTTTCCAGCATAAAGCTTTATTTATTGGTTATCCTTGGATGGCAGCCAAGTGTAATTTGAAACAACAGGACTGTGAGAATGTCATTTAATACAGTGTTATGGTAGATGCCCACTTAGATACCTTATCTGGGAGGTAAATGGGAGGTGAGGGAAAGTGGTACCATTTACTTGTTTGAAAAGGATTTATTGTTATTAATCAAGTGTGATAAACTGTTTTATACCTACATAGATATCTTTTGTTTTTCTGCTGAAATGATTGCTGGATAAGAAAATAGTTGCTTGTATCTTGTATTGTTTGAAATAAATCACACACTGAAGAACTAAGGAAGAGATAATGGTATAGATGGGTGCAAGCAAAAAAATCTGGATCCAAATTTCAAACATTGCCAAAGAAAGATTGGGGGGTGTTTTGGTCAGGGCCCATTTCAAAATAATATATATAACTGGTGACCATTATATAACTACCAGAGTTATTTTTAATTATTTGTTTATACAGTACCATAAATGTTCATAGCATATACAGGCACATAAAAATATGATGTCAGCTCCTCAACTGAAGTCAATGGAGCTCTGCCAATTTATACCAGCTGAGGATGTGATCCATGGTCTATATCCCCAAGAGCTTACAGGCTAAGTGCCCCATTCTCACTTACATGGGAATAACTTGCATACAGGGATGAGTTTATGGAGTAAGACAAGAGGATTGGTCCTAAATTTCTCACTCCCCTATAAAAATACTACAATATATTTAATTAGTCATTCTCATGGCCAAAGTGTGTTTACTTTATTTAATAAGAACTGATATTTAAACAGGATGTTTAACAGGAAGAAAGAATCATAAGAGTAAGAGCATTAATTCAAAAAGGCTGTGGTATTGGTATGATACTGATCTAGTTGAATCTTAAAGCAAAATCTTAAACTGGAATCTACTGTAGTCATGCAGTGTCCCTTGGCAACCTTCAGCCCTTCATCAACCAGTGGACACTGCAGGGGGTTTATGTTCTTATTTCTTTTGGCTCATGCCTGCATCTTCTTGTTTAATTTATGACACACATTCCACAATACTTATCTTTTGAAATTCAATCCACTGTTTTTATTTATTTATTTATTGGGGCATGGGGGGATTGGTTCTCGCACATCAAGAAGGATGAACCTTTTTTTAATCCAGGCTTTTCCTGAATTATGGCTGCACAAGTGACAAAATCCTTTGCAAATTCCGTCCATTCTGTTATCCATAGCCATGGTGTTGTCTTGCTTCTTATTTTCTTGTAGTTTGGTAGCAAAATGTCAAATGATGAAACATTAGTTAATGTTTAAGAGTTAAAATTCTGCATTGGACAATATTCTAAACAATTAAATTACTTGTTAGCTGAGACCCATGTATAATTATTTTCTATTCCTCTTTGTTTTAGTGGCTGGCAGGCAGGCATCAGAGCCTAGGCAGTTTCTCAGTGTTTCATTCAGGGAGGGTCATTATTGCCCCTATTTTTTCCCGTGTCCATGACTCTCTTGAATGCCATCACCGAAGAAAAGAATGCTGTGCATGGTCTTCTCTGAGATGGATTAGTAATACCATGCCATGGGCGACAGAGGAGTTTTAAGAGTAGGGCAGCTGAATTCTTCCCCAAAGACAGTATATATGACCACTATATGGCCCTGCAATCTGATCCATTATGCCCACACAAAGCCCTGTTGAAGCCAATGGGGCCCTGCATGGATCCAGTCATTTATTTATTTATTTTATTCTATTTAGATTTATATAAAAAATAAAATAAAAAGAGGCACCTATCTAAGTTCTAGGCACCTCTGCCACAAATTACAAAAACAACAAAATTAAACAGCCTGTATTACACAGAACTGATGTGAATGATGTTGCAGGCTCTAATGTGTCTTCTCATCATTGCCAGCCTATGGAACTCTGTGGATAAATCTGGCCCAAAGTAAATAAAACAGCTTAATTTAAAACAAAATGATATTTACCCACAAAAATGAAATCCATAATACTTGCTAAAATTAATTTAAGACTATGTTGAAATCAGAAAGCATTGCTCCCCATTGCATTTTCTCCAACCAACCAGGTGGGATGTTAGCAGGTAATTTATCTGCTTTCTTCCATCCCCAGGTGGCTTTGGGGGTATAGTGTTATGAAGGCAGAAGAGGGCTGGGGTAGCAGAGGCAGTGCGAAAAGAAAAGGTCTTCTGTGCAGGTGGCCTTGGGCTCTGGCAGATATCAAGGGAATCTGTGTGTTTAGTGGGCTGAACTCTCTGCCTGTTCCAGGGGATTCAACTTTTCAACCCCCCACCTCCCTATGGGACAAACCAGATCAGATTCCATAAGTGCAAATTCATGGAATTTCTAGTTCCCTAGGTAGGAATAATCCATGTGATAATATGACCCATACTCTTTTTCCTCATTTGTACATATAAATATTTATACAACGTTTGACAGAAAAACACTAGAATGTTATTGGTTACCAGTAGGAAAAATACTGAGCTAGTTTAGCATAGGCAAAATTGACAAGTTTTCAAGTGTAATGGCTATAGTGCAGACTTCAAGTAAATTATATTTTTCTATACTTTTTTTGTCACATAATTAAGGTTTTCCTATCAATCTTTAATTAAAAGGCAAGCACAGCATGTATACATTTATCAAATGAGGTCTAATAAATAGTAATTCTTCTCAGTTTGCTTCTCATAAGACATTAGCCATGATATGTGTCTATCAAATTCCATTTTCTATAGTTCCATAGGAACTAAAAAAAAGCCATATACAGGCTCCTAATTTATAGTAATACAAGTTAGTAATTTAAACTCTTAACACAAGAAGAGAACGTGAAATAAAAGATACTGGATAGTTCTTATATACAGTTGATGATGATAAGCTAACATGGTGTTTAATCTACTGCATACACTTTTGTGTGTGTATTATTTATGTGTCTGACTGCTAATTTAACCAAATGTGCAGCAGTTCCCTTGAGATGGCCCTATTTACCTTAATTGCATTGTATCCTGATGAGAAAATTATTAAAAAGTGATACAGGAAAATGGAAGATTGTAGATATCAGATGGTATAATGCATAAATAAAATAATCCCTCTGCAGATTGAGTAATGTAGCAAATAGCGGTCAGGTCTTTTCTCTGTCCACAGACCCTGACATTGTTTTGGGGTGGAGGTGAGTAAGAGAAAGAAAGAGAGTACTGTCTTGAAAAGCAGTTCAGATACCCCATTTCTTCATTATTGTCTTCTGCTTCTTCTATCTCCACATTCTTGGAAATTGTTACATTCAAATCAAAATCTCATGCTAAACACTGAACAGAAAAATGTCTAGTATTAGTGCAGTATGTGTTAAATTGAGAGTTTTTATTGTACATCATCAATGACCACATTATGGTGACTTTATTTAAATATCTACTGTTATTTTAGGTTTGTTTATTCTAGAGTGTGCATATATGTTCTTAGATATGGATACAAAAATGATATGCAGATATGACCTGCCCCACCGATTCAAGCATTTTAAAGATTACTTGCCAAATTCTTCTCTAAATCACACCAAAGAATACCATTGAGTTAAGTGGGTTTACACCAGTGTAATTGAGCAGAACACATTTATTGGCCTTACACATTTATTTGCTTGTAAAATAAAGATAAAAACATATAGAAATGGCCTGCTAATCATAACAGGCTACTTGCATTTGTTTTGTACTATTCATGGGATCTTATTCACAAATCAAGAGCGTACTATGTTTACACTGGCATGTATTGTTGCCAGTAATTCATTATAAAAGTCTGTAGTAATGGGCCAGATGCTGCAACCTTTAGCAGTTCTTAATCATAATAGAAGTTGCATTATATTTAATGGGACTACAGGCAGGAGAAAGAATGACCCACAGGATCAGGCCCCTACTTTGTATCTTGTTACTATCACACTCTATTATCTCATTCGTCAGTGATACACTATATCATTTTATAGTTTATGACTTTTGGATTGTATCTGTGTATTAGCTGGATCTCAAAGTGTGATAAGACACTGAGTCATATTAGTATATCTCTAATAAATAGATTTTGTGTATTATCAAATTATTTACAGCTGTAACTCAGATATAAAAGATGAATCCTCTCTGGATAGATCTTCCCTTCCCTGTGCAGAAGGTATGTCTATGGGGAGCCAGCTTCTTAGCACTGTCCCTCTTTTTCTATCTGTGGAAGACTCTCCAAAGTGACTGTGCAAGGGGCTCTGCGAGATTTGGGTGTGTGATAGGGGAGAGACCACCCACTGCAGCACCGTCCCCTGCTGAGCTCAGTCTGGGAGGGAATTACTACAGCTCAGATCTGTATTAACTGCCTCTAAGTCTCCTTGGTCTCTGTGAATGTGCCACCATGGGGAATCCTGCCAATGGAGGACTGCTGCCATGGGGAAGAAATGGCAGTTCCATGGTATACATTACAATATGGTTCTTGACTCTGTGCATCAGGGGTTCCCCTTGCTATAAAGCCTACGGAAGCATGGGATTGGGAGGTTTCACACCCTATCTAAGGCAGGAATCACTAAAAACTACGTTGTTGAAGGAGTGCTGCAGGGGAAACTTCTTGATGTGATCCTTGTTGAATTGTCTGCCTCTTTAGCCATGGGATGATAGGATCTGGCACAGATAACACAGAGTTATGGTTCTGAGAGAGAATTTTTGCACCAACACCTAATATTATTAATGTCTCAAAGGCATCTGTTGCTGTTCCCATTAGAAAAAAATGTGGTGTTTTCCTGTTTATTTGCAGTGTGTTGCATCTCCTCAGACTAGTACAGGGTGTCAAATCTGTAGATCTAATGCTATACATGCTATATATTTGCTTTGTTACATGTATTGAAGTGCATTGTATCTAATTTGTTTCAGGGTAGTTATGGTAATGAGAATATTATGAATTTGGCTATTGCACTTGAAAATATTTAATAATAAATTGTACAGGTACTGTCTGTAGCATTCAGAGGCAGGATTGTTTAGTGGTTAAAGCACATGACTGAGAGTCAGCCTATTTTTGATTCTCCCACTGGCCTGCTTGTGTAATGTTGGGTAAGTCTTGTGATTTTTCTCATTTTCCAAATCTGTAAAATAAGGATAATACTTAGTTCAAAATGGTGGCGTACGTCTAAAATCACTATTCCTTGTAAAGCACTCTAAGATTTTTTAATGGAAGATGTTATCAAAATGCAAAGTATTATTCTTTTCATCTTCAAAACACTCCATATACATTTACAATTCAACCTATTTACAAAGTGCTATTTTTCTGAATGGTTTGATTTTTCTATAGTATTTACTAATTACACAGAAAACTATATTTCATTGCCACTCAAAACAACATATTATACACAGGCATAATGCAACATACTTACATTTGGATTATAAAACATACAAACCTTTGACGGTTTCATTGCACATTTGTTGTACTGTATTTTTAATGTACCCAGACTGTGCTTGTATAATCATGTTTCTTCCCTTGAATCCCCTCTTTGCCCACATGTATGAAGCAAGCTTTGTAGTGACACTCACAAAGACCCCTGCTGGTCTTGAAACAGTGGAATCATGCTATTTAGAGTGAACCATTATTCTAGCAATTGAAGAGTTTGCACAAAGATGACTAGGTGGTCGGCTGTTTCTTCCTTTCTTATAGGATAAATTAAAAGAAAATCTTTATTTGAGACCGTGATAGGGCCTAGTCACAGACCCCCACTCACAAATACCTGGAAATAGGTCTATACTTGGAAACCCTCTTCAGGGAAAAAAGGTCATATTCTGGAATTTTATCCTTTAACAATTATTAGTGAATTTAGTGCTTGCTAAGGGTGATGACTTAACTGTCTTGGAGGATACAGTTCACTCACTGTGCACAGATGACCTGAAGGAAACACCACTATGGATGAGGAAGCAATTCAGTCTTTGTGGCAAACTGAATGTTGGCTTTGGCTAAACCTACTCAAAAGCAGGGCCCAACTAGTTCTAGTTGTGTGAATGTTTATTGTGATGCAGACTCTTGTTCACTATGGGGCAGATTCTGATACCTTTACTCACACTGAGTAGCAGTTTATTCTGAAAATAGGCTCATTAAGGCAATGGGATTTCTCACAGACTGAAGTGCTACTCAGTATGAGAAAGGATATTTGAATTTGGCTCTTTGAACTCCAAACAGCCATCAAATGGTAAAAATTTTCTGTCACTACCGAACTGGACTAGATTTTAACCAATCACCTAGCAGTTAAATACTCCATACCTTACTACTGATTCTATTAACTATGCGGAATGTGCTTGTGTTTATGGACTTCTCTCTCAACATTATTGTTAAATGTAAATAACATGATAATGGCTTTTATGTTCAGTTTCAGTTATTTAGCTTTTGTACAATGATAGTATAACTTTCACTAGCCTCATTTCATTTTGACATTGTAACTGGGACTTCCTACCCTTGATCTGAAATTATATATTAATCAAAAGCTCACATTATAATGCCATACAGTTCTGTGGGATTTCCATGGATATGAATTACATTCACATGAATGATGTGAAAATGCTAAATGGTAGTGTTAATGTGAAATATATAATACTTTTGATATTCACTGCTATTGCAAAAGGGTTAGCAATAACAAAGAAAAAGGAGCAAAACAGCAATACAGTACTCTAAATATCAAGAGTCTGATAATTGCATTGTAAATGGGTAGTGAGAGCAAAATTCCTTTGCCCTAAAATCAAAATAAATTATGTACTCACACTACACTTTGAAGTTATAACTGGAAAATTCTCTTAAGGATTTCCAAAAGCTCTTTCATTCTCAGTAACCAATTAATTATTTGCATTCCATTACTCAGTACAGGAAATACTTAAAGAATTAAATAGTTACAAAATTGTGTTTCCAAAAATGAGATGTTGCCCAGAAATTTAACATTTTCAACAATAAACATGCACAAACACAAACAAATCAATCTCTAATGAATTGTTCAGAATGCTCCATTCCCATTCAGATAGTTTCAGATGTCCAAATGCACTAGTTTATATTTGTACAAATTCATTAAGTATAGAATTTACTGAATAATGGATTATAAAAAGATTTTTTCATTGGTTAGCTGCACCACTAGAGCTCTCACAGACACATTAGTGAATCTTTCAGATCTATTGTTCCATTGTGCACATAGTGAAGATATAAGTTCTTTTTCATTTTGTGGTTCTATAGTGTAGTTTAATAAGATTGTAACAAGTCTAGAAATCTTTACAATGAAATGATTATATTGTTTTTCATTTCTAAGCTTTGGCCTCAGAATATAATGGCATAACAGTGTCTAGGGACTTTAACTGAAATTATTTTATATCACAGCATTCAGCTGATTTGCACAGCTTGGGTAGCTGATAGGTTTCATTCAGGTGTTACCTTTATAGGAAATTTAACAGTTAGTCAACGTTAAGGTTTTAGATATTTAATCTTCTTTTAATAGGGCTGCCCTTGCCTCAATTTTGTATTTAATTTTCTAAATGGCTTTTAATTGCCCAGCTCAGAACTGGAGCTGAGCTACTCCATTTTGTCCTTTCCTCTGTTTGTCCAGATGTTGTGAAAGATATTGCCCCCCCACCATCAAAACTTCTGTAGCCCTGGGATTTTATTGTGGGTTACCTTGCTGACAGTAGATAATTTACTACAAAGGTAATACTTTTGAATGCAATTCTTAATTTAACTCCTACTGTATTGAGATCTCTACAGGCCTACGCAGAAATTGTTTTGGCATCAAAATCACACATCATAATGAGGTTTTCATAGATTTATATTGAAGTTGTTTGACATCTTAATGAGGTATAGATTCCACTTTCATTGACATCTTGCTGAGAGCACAGTAATTATGTTAAATCTGTCTGGCACTAATGGGAAACTAGCATACCAAAACATATTTTTCAAAAAGAGAGAGAGAGAGAATAAACTAAAAATATGAAAAGGATGTTTTTAAAGGATGTAAATTCTCAGTTAAAATTTGTATTAAACCTGAACTCCATTTTCCTATGCCTAGATGGTGTAGCAGGTATCTATGTGCTGAAAAAAAACCCAAGATATTTATCTAAGGAACAACCGAGTGTTTTTGGAGTGGTTGGATGGACCATATATGCCTTAAAGAAAAAGCCCAGGAGAGCTGTGTTAGTTCTGCAAGAAATAATTACTGCATATTTAAAATAGCAAGCAAGCAATTGCTGGACTGACGCTAAGAAGGGATTTAGATCAGAGGTTCTCAAACTGAGGTGGTCCGCGAGCTCCATTCAGGTGTTCCACGGATAGTTCCCTCTAAGGTGCGCGCCTGGGCAGCCGCACACGAGAGAATGAAGGGCCACCCACCTAATTAGGTGCCTGGACCCTGGAGAAGACACACATGTAAGGTGAGGTGGTGGCCTTGGGGGGAAGAGAGGGTAGGTGGGAGGGGGTAGTGGGGTGAGAAGAGGGGGTGGGGTGAATTTGGGATATGCAGGGCTGCGGCAGCCAGAGAAAGAGGCAACTTTCCCCAGCTCCAGGACTGCAGCTGCCAGGGAGAGATGGCCCTCCTTCCCAGCGCTGTGGCGGGGGACAGAGGGAGAAACCCCCTTCCTTCCCAGACCCAGCTCGGGGGCTGCCGCGGCAGGGGAGAGAGGGAGAGGCCCCCCTCCTTCCCAGCCCCAGCTCCCGGGTTGCCTTGGCAGGGGAGAGAGGGCACATCCATCGCATTAGAAAGGTAAGACTACTGATATTAAAATATGAGTTGTGTGCTTTTATTTGTAGAACAAAAAAAGTTAATTATTATTACAGGTTTTTTTATGTAGCGCTTTTATCCAAAGCACTTTACAATAGTTAGCTAATGGTACAAACAACATTTGGAAAGATCTTTAAGTGGTCCGCCAAGACCCTCAGCAATTTTCAAGTGGTCCACACAAAAAAAGTTTGAGAACCACTTATCTAGATAAAATAGTGATAAGCATAAATATAAAGATGGATGCTGATATGGTCTATATATGATATGTTGCACTTAGGTTGACAATATGCATAATTCATCCCCAAAATTTAAATTATTGAGATATTTAAATCTGAAAATCAAGGCTTCTGAATTTTAAAACCTGAACAGTGATAGCAGAACTTCCCAGCAGGACTCAAGTGTATTCTGATCTGTGATCCTTAATATCAGAAACTTCATTTGGGAAAGAGGAACAAAAGGTTTTGTCCCACTAAATCTGCTCAGGTTTCAGAGTAGCAGCTGTGTTAGTCTGTATCCGCAAAAAGAACAGGAGTACTTGTGGCACCTTAGTCTCTAAGTTAGTCTCTAAGGTGCCACAAGTACTCCTGTTCTTAAATCTGCTCAGTCACTTTACTGGCATCTTAAGAGATTCACTCTTACTGTACCTGGCCCCTTTGCTTAAAAACATTTTCTTTTAACAACATCTTCTGCTTTTCACTTGTTTGTATTAGTCTCTAAGGTGCCACAAGTACTCCTCCTTCTTTTTGCTGATACAGACTAACACGGCTACCACTCTGAAACCAGTAATTTTTATAGCTTTCAAAAGCCTCTGCCCCAAGGTGCTTACAATTTAAATGGTTTAAATGTGTTAGTCTTTAAGGTGCCACAAGTACTCCTGTTCTTTTTACAATTTAAATGAAATCCGAGAAATGGAAAAAGATTAAACCCCTTTTTTCTTCTTCCTTATCCTGTATGGAGTGGAGCTAAACTTTAAAATCCCAAGCACATCCAAGCAGGAGTTTAAAGTGGAGATGCAGCCGGCCCTTAATGAGTTACAGAGCTCGCTCCCCAGACCAGAGATTGTTTTACATTAAGAGTCTTTGTAGTCTCTTCCCATCCTCGTCACCCTCCCCAGCCCACCCCGTTATGTGACTGTATGGATGCTTCTCTACATCAGTGGATGATAAAACGCCCGGACGCTGCCTTTTGGATGGGTCGAGTAGTTCAGTCATTTATTTCCATTAGCAAATCTCTCTCCCCGGCCCTGCTGTGTACTGGGAGTGGTGGCTGCTTCCCATCTGGTGGCAGAAAGGAGCTGGCTCGGTCCTCCCGGCAGAGCAGCCAAAGCTCGTGTGCAAGGAGCGTGGGAGGTTCGGGCTAGAGCCAGTGGCCAGAAATGGCTGCTTTGCTGCTCTGCCTAACATCAGACACATTCATCATCCCTCCTACTCCTCTTTCTCACCCCCCCCTTCCCCCTAACCCACCCCGCCTTCTCTTTCACTTTCTTTTTCTCCTTCCCCATCTCTTCTTCCCCCCCCCCTCGGGTTCCCCCTCCTTCCCCGTCCCCTCTCTGCGGCCGCCCGGCAGCGCTTTCACGCCTAGCTGAGCTGCAACATCTCTCGCCCCGGGCCCGGCTCCTGTGCCGGTATTTCGAAAGGGTTTCGGCCTCGCTGCTCAGAGGAGCGGCGCAGGCGGAGACCGCAGAGCTGGGAATCGCCCTTCTCGTCGAGGCTGGGGCAGGGGCTTCTCCACGGATTCGGCTAGGAGAGGCTCGGCTACCACTGCCTTGCCGGGGGGGAAACAGACGCTGCCCGCTCCCTCCCTGCCTGCCACCCCCAGGCGCAGACGCAGCCGCCCCGGGGCCGGAGGAGCCTCGACCATCATTCCCCTCACCCTACCCAGGAGAGGGAGCCACTAATCAACCCCCTGACCCTCAGTGGGAGAAGTTGAAGCAGCCCCCCCCCCCGTCACAAGGAAGGGAGACGCCGCCCCCCCGTCACTGTGAGGGGAGAAGCAGCCCCTACTCTCCCCCTCTCGGCAGTGGGAGAAGCAGGGTCCCCCCGGCACAGGCAGAGGAGAAGCAGCAGCCCAAGCCGCGGCGGAGTGAATGCGTTGTCATAGTAACTGACAGAGGCAGGCAGCAGGCCGGCCCCAGCCGCCTCAGCTCCTCGGTGTGTGGGTGAGAGCAGGGAGCCGCCGCCAGCGCCGGACAGACAGAGGCCGGGGGAGCGGAGCGGGGAGCGCCGGGATGGAGGACGGATTCTCCAGCTACAGCAGCCTCTATGACACGTCCTCGCTGCTCCAGTTCTGCAACGGTAAGAGGGAGCTGGGCCCGGCGAGAGCCTCCCGCCCGGGTGCGGAGCTCGGTGCTCCCGCGTTGAAGGGGCCTGGGGACCGCAGGCAGCGGGCTCCGGCGGCAGCCCGGACTCCGGGAGCTGGCTTGGAAGTGCTGCTGCGCCCCGGCTGTCTGCAAGTGGGGGCTGAGTGCGGAGCCAGGACCGGGCTTGGCAAATCCCCCTTCCGCACCCTCTCCCGAGAGGGCCTTTCCCAGGCTCTTGTGGATCTTCGCCTCTGCTGAGACTGCGGAGCTCCTGCTTTTCACTCCGGGGAAGAGGGAGGGGAAAACTTTGCCCCGCCGCCCTCCTTCCCTCAGCGCAAAGCGGACCATGTTTGCTGCTGCTGTGTGTGTGGAGGGTAGTAGATGGCCCCCTTGTGCTGAACTTCTTTGGCATCTGCTTCGTTCGTGTGCGTGGGTCTGTAACAATGATCTGTTTCCCCCACATAGCGAAAAAGTGGACCCCCACCACGGTGTGTAAGACCCAGCTCTGCATTTGAATGTGCCTGAGCCACCACCTTGTTGGTAAAACCATGTCTAACTGACACGTGTTTATTTCACATCCTCGTGTCTTGTATGGGGAGGGGGGAGAGTTGAAAGTTGTAAGTACTGTAATGTGCATTAGTTAAAGATTTTCTCTCTGAGGGTTTCATGTTTTGTGTATTGCTGGAGATTTGTTACATGTGTATACTAAGATTTATGATCCCAACTGAGGCTATTTTTAGGATAAAATGCTGGGTTGAAACTAAACCCATCAGTTACTAAGTTCTGTAGTTTCTGACATATTTCTTAGGAGGGGTTTGTTCAAATCACAGTTGTGCTTGGATGACCGCATGAAAGAGATGCAGCTTAATTTGCAATAAAACAGCATAAAAAAAAAGAAGGAAAGGGGGAATAACCAATACCATCAGAGGAAATATTGGTATAATTGGCCTTGCAGGATGTTTGGAGGTATGTTTATTTTGATTAGCTGGTGTTTGCTGCTGCTTGGGGAAAATATTTAAGATAACTTTAAAGTAATATAAAATTTAAAAAAATAATACTAACAATAGAATGCATCAAAAATATAAAGAGTTTTTCATTGCAAACCTTAGAACCCAGACTAAAATGTTTGAAATTTTGTTTATCCTTTACCACTAGAATTGTAAGTGTAAATGCAGTGTTTTATCTCAAAAGTTTTACTAAATATTGTGTGAGCACTTATCTTTTATTCCTTCTTCCCCAGATTCCTTGTAATAATCAACCAGATTCTAGCTGTTCAGGTACTAGCGAGAAGGGAAAGTTAAATTGTTTTAGGAGGGCAACTACTAAAACCACAGCTGTAACTTCTGTTGAACAAACAGTGATGGTGATAAATTCTGCCTGATTTTTCTACAGGGAAGACCTAGGCTAGCGGGGAATCTTAATACTTGTGGAACATAAGACTGCTAACCCTTTTCAGAAGATTGAGAATACGATGCATGAGCCATGTAATAAATTACTATGTGCTGCATACATTTTATTTTCTGCATCCCTCAAAACATTAAACTAGCCCATTTTGTATTAGTATTATTAGTTTGTCTGTTAGTAGACTTCTACATTATGCTTAAATTTAGAGAATAATTAATTCTGTTTCCAGGGAGGAAATACATTATAGCTAATACTTTAGCCTCTATAATATATTAGTGAGTTTTGCTGAGCAAAATTTCTTGATTACTTTCCTTTTAGGTCATTAGTGATATACATTTGTGAGCTGTAATAGCAGTCCCTCTGAACAGGTTAAAGAGAATATTATCTGTTGGACATAAATTTCCTATATTGACTTTATGACTCTGGATATATCATTGTGAATGCTGTAAATATGCTACAATACATGCTAGACAAAAGTTTAAAATCTCATTTCATCCCTTCCACATTAACTGTTTGAAGGTGGCTGAATGAATTATTTACCTGTTTCTTCTGTAACATAAGACTTCTAGGTATTTTTAAATCATACAATAGCAGATATCACAAATTGTATAATAAGTTAGTCCGTTTTATGTGGCATTGTATTAGGGTGACGAGACATCCCGATTTTATAGGGACAGTCCCAATACTTGGGGCTTTGTCTTATATAGGTGCCTATTATCCCCCACCGCCTGTTCTGATTTTTCACACTTGCTATCTGGTCACCCTACATTGTGTATGTATATTGTTCTGTGTATAGGAAGAACAAATGGTTTGATCCTGCAGCTTTTCCTTACATGAGTTAGTTTTCAATGAGACTTTCAAGGTGGATGAGGTAATATCTTTGATTGGACCAACTTCTGTTGGTGAGAGGGACAAGCTTTCCAGCTTACATAGACCTCTTCAGTGAGACTAAAGGCTAGAGAATTGGACCCACATTCTCTGCTCTGAGGAGATCAGATAATTTAGACAGACCAGTATGGCCCATGAGAAAACAACAAAGACAGAAGATACCAATGGAGGTGCTGTATTTGAAAAAGGAAAGATTGCTTCATGGACATTCGGGAAGCTCTTGCATGCATAATGGGTTGGTGTGAAAGATGGTATAAGGCTGAGAGTAGGGGATAGAGTATCAGGGAACAGTTAGAAGATTGGAGACAGCATACACTGGAAGTGGCAGAGATTTGAGGAGCAAAGAAACATGGTTGGCGCCTCAGAGAGGAACACAGTTTCAAAACCCGCATTTTGTATAGAGTGGCCTAGGGAAAAGTAATATGTGAGGAGGGCTGATAGGTAGAACTTGCAAAGATAATCATTGTGGGTTTCAAGGTTTTCTGTGTTGAAAGGAAATAATTCATTTTAGTATTTTAAGAGAAGAACTAATGGGATCTACTGGCAGCTTAGGGGTGTAGGGACAAAAGAAAAATCAAAGATGCATGCACCAGGCAGGGTTAAAATGTGTTTGATGGAGAGGATAGTGTAATGATCAGAGTAATTAGAGAAAAGAGGATGAGAAGAAAAATAAGCTTTTTCATCTTCATTTTGAGTTGTTTTGTTTGGTATCCAAAAGCCTAGGGGTAAATTCTTTACACAATCAGTTGGTTAAAGCAAGTGCTCCAGCCTTTTCATTTTATGGAATACCAGGAAGGGTTTAATAGACCACAATGTGAGAACCCCTAGGTTAGTGGTGGAAATGTCAGTCAGGAGTCACAGCTTCTATTTCTGGCTCTGCCACTAACTCACACTGTGGCTTTGGGAAAGTCACTTAATTTCTTCGTGCCTCAGTTTCCTTATCTATAAACTGGGAGCAAATATAGTGCATCCATACTATAGTGGGGTTTAATAAGTTAGTTTGCAAATCACCTTGAGATCTGCAGAAGAAAGTCTCTCTAGATGTGCAAAATATTTTATTGTTTTAAAGTTAGATGGTGCATGTGTACATATTGCTTTTCTTCAAGTAGGACCCTGCCAGTTTCTCCTATTGATGACTGTCTTGTGCATGTTTGTCAGAAATTACATTAAGGCACCTTCTAGGCAAGCAGAGCAGTCTTTATAACAAACAGATACCCATAATTGACTTGGAATGTTAGAAATTAGATCTTGGATAACATTTCTCAGGCTTGGTTATGGAGAGCCTATCTAGTATTAGAATGACTTTGCTATTATTCTTAGGAAGGAAGCCATTAAGTTTACCTAGCATATACAATTAATCATTGTGTTATTAATTTGTTCTCTAAATTCAAAAGCAGCATTGTTGAATTAGTGAGAAAGATGTTCAGACCAAATACCATTTCTCAAAATAGAAAAGGGAGTGGAAGTATTAAAAGTGGCATTATGACTGTTGAGTAAATTTGTTCTTAAGCTTGCATTTCAGCCCTGTCTCTGTTTTATGAATTGTTTTGATAGGGAGAATCGTCCTGGATGTGGAGGTCCACGGACTAAGTCAGACACAGGAATTACACAGCACCCTTCTTGTCGCCAGCTGAATTCTGAGATGCAGGAGTGAGCAGGGGTGACCCTTGGTAGGTCAGTGAAGGAATCAGGATGTGGGCAGAGGTTTGCAAATTGCATGGATCCACTGACCACAGTTCTGTATGTAGGAGTTGTAACCACTGTGATCCACTGCACATCCCTGGTGCTGCAGTAATAGCTATGGACCTGCTTAATGAGTTTCCAGGATCCAGGTGATGGAATTCAGCCCCCCAGTGTTCCTATTTTCTGCAAAAGCCCATTTACTGAGAGTTTGCACAGGGTGTGAGCTTTTATCCTTAAATCTTAATTCAGCACTTTAAACATCAAGAGATTTGTCACAGATACAGACAGTTAGCTAGAGGCTGAAAGTAAAACTGTCAAATATTTATTTCTGCAACTACAGACTTTTTGCATGAAAATACACTTCCAAATGTAGACTCTATTTGTGTAGAACACAATAATAAACTTTGATAAAGTTCACCTCAGTAATGTGGTGGAAAGGGCCAACTGATAAGTTAATTTTTTTTCATCCCATCCCTGTTTAAATCAATGGGAAATATTGTACTGATAAACCATGAGTATAAGAATCTTCCAAGTTTATCCCAAATTTGTACCTGATCTCTTATCTGAAATTCATGTTAGAGTTTTTATGAAACGCTGATTTTGCAAAGGATGCCATGACTGTAATTAAAACTGGGTTTGCTTTTATATCAAAAGTATAACTGCTAGTAGTAATGTCTTAAACCCTAAATTTTCCTAAAGTGATAGACTAAGTGGTAAGATACCTTACCCGCTATATTGAATTTTTGTTTTTTTATTTATGTAAATCAAGACAATAATAGTGAAATAGAAAGAAAACACAGTGGATCACCTGCCAGTAAGATTTTTGCCATATAATAGCTCTCTGTGGCCATGTTGGCAGTAACTGGTAAAGTCACAGAAAAGTTGTTAGTTTCAGGGGAGAAAATAAATTAGCTTGAGCCTTGGTTCATGTGATCGTGGTCATCTTCAGTTGTTTGTTTCAATTTATATCCATCTTTAGTGCCCATCTGAGCACTCTGACAAACATTAAAACTCAGAATAGTTAATACAATCAACAATTGCAATATAATAAAAATAGACTTCCCATACTTCTTTAATAGTTATCCACCACTGAGTGAAATAAATACATATACTGTACTCCCTACAACCTACCATCTCACTAAATACCTGTAGCTGGAGATGAGCCTTGTAGCAGATGGATTTGGGGAGAGCCAAATTCAGAACCAAGGGATCTTAATGGAGAATGCCCTGCTAACGTCTCCCTCCCTTTAAACTTAACTGCAGCAACATTGGATGGGTGAGGGAATTAGCAATGGGATATAGAGTCTATTCCAGTGATTCTCAACCAGGGCTCCGGGGCCCGCTAGGGCACTGCGAGCAGGTTTCAGGGAGGCCACCAAGCAGGACCAGTGTTAGACTCACTGGGGCCCAGGGCAGAAAGCCAAAGCCCCACTGCATGGGGCTGAAGCCCAGAGTCCTGAGCCCCGCCACCTAGGGCTGAAGCAGAAGCCTCAGCAACTTAGCTTCGCGTTGCCCCCTGTGGTGTGGGGCCCCGGGCAGTTGCCCTGCTTGCTACCCCTTAATGCCGGCCCTGGCTTTTATATGCAGAAAACCAGTTGTTGTGGCACAGGTGGGCCGTGGAGTTTTTATAGCATGGTGGGGGGAGGCAGAAAGAAAAATGTTGAGAACCCCTGGTCTATTCACCTTGTGGTTACTGGTTCAAATCTAGCAAAGGTTGGTAGTGATAGAAAGTAGTCTCTGTTACTTTCCAAAAATGATGTGAAATGAATCAGGTCTTAATTCAGTTCTCTGTGGACAGATGTACACATCACAATACCCTCTTCACTATGCACAAATGCATAACTGGCACTGCTTGATGCTTTTATTGTTAGTCTTAGCAGAAGTCAAAAATTGAATAGGACATAGATACTAAACTGTCTCACCTCTTATCCCTAGACCCATTTCTTCCAGGAGTACATTTTGAGTTCACATGGAGAAGCTTGCAATGTTTGTATTAGCTTTATAGATCAGTGGAAAACTTCATTCAGTAGCTAGAGCTGCTAATCTTGTATCTTCAGTGAGCGTTAATTTCATACCTGATAATAAAAAATGTTAATGGATGAAATGTCATCCTTTTCTTTGGTATTTTCCTTTCATCTGTTCTATTGCCTTTTTAAATAAGGCCATTAAATGAAAGCAACAGAGAATCTATCTTTTGATACCTCAGTGTTTGTACCACAGAATTTTGAGGATGTGTGGAATATCAGATAATTTTTAATCAAACATTATTTATGCTCACTTAGTGAAATTCACTGCAGTGTGGAGAGCCACACCAAGCCCTTGTGCATCACATATCTACCATTCTGAGGGCTTAATGGTGTGAAAGCAGTGCAGAGGGCCTTGTATGTACACTGAACTGGGGTGAATTCTACTTACAAACATTACCCAGTTTTCTTCTGAAGTATCACTGTATTAAGTGAGCCTGATAAAACACTATCTAGGTTTAATTTCAGGAACAGATTTCTTTTCCCCCCATTTTTTGCTGCATGTAACAGTTTATTTTGAGATCACAGACCACTTTGTAATTGCTGATTGATTCACAGAAGAACTGGAGAAAGTTTTTAAAATAGCATCTATGGACTATTATAAATGATACAATGTCCCTCCCCCCAAAAAAGCGTTCATAAACCCATAATATTATACATTTGTTAATGTGGTAAATGTCCATGGAATACAGTTATATATTAGGGCTGTCAAGCGATTAAAAAAATTAATCATGATTAATCAAACTGTTAAACAATAATAGAATACCATTTATTTAAATATTTTTGGATGTTTTCTACATTTTCAAATATATTGATTTCAATTACAACACAGAATACAAAGTGTACAGTGCTCACTTTGTATTTATTTTTTATTACAAATATTTGCACTGTAAAAAACAAAAGTAGTGTTTTTCAGTTCCCCCATTACAAATACTGTAGTGCAATCTCTTTATCGTGAAAGTTGAACTTACAAATGTAGAATTATATACAAAAATAACTACATTAAAAAACAAAACAATGTAAAACTGTAGAGCCTACAAGTCCACCCAGTCCTACTTCTTGTTCAGCCAGTTGCTCAGACAAACAAGTGTGTTCGCATTTGCGGGAGATAATGCCCACTTCTTGTTTACAGTGTCACCTGAAAGTCAGTATAGGTGTTTGCATGACACTGTTATAGCCGGCGTCAAAAGATATTTACATGCCAGATGTGCTAAAGATTCATATGTCCCTTCATGCTTCAACCACCATTCCAGAGGACATGTGTCCATGCTGATGACAGGTTCTGCTCGATAATGATCCAAAGCCGTAAGCACTGACGAATGTTCATTTTCATCATCTGAGTCAGATTCCACCAGCAGAAGGTTGGTTTTCTTTTTTGCTAGTTCAGGTTCTGTAGTTTCTGCATCAGAGTGTTGCTCTTTTAAGACTTCTGAAAGCATGCTCCACACCTAGTGCCTCTCAGATTTTGGAAGGCACTTCAGATTCTTAAAGCTTGGGTCGAGTGCTGTATCTTTAGAAATTTCATATTGGTAACTTCTTTGCATTTTGTCAAATCTGCAGTGAAAGTATTCCTAGAACAACATGTGCTGGATCATCAGACGAGACTGATATAACATGAAATATATGGTAGAATACGGTAAAACAAAGCAGGAGACATACAATTCTCCCCCAAGGAATTCAGTCACAAATTTAATTAACGCGTTATTTTTTTCAACGAGTGTCATCAGTATGGAAGCATGTCCTCTGGAATGGTGGCCGAAGCATGAAGGGGCATACGAATGTTTAGCATATCTGGCACGTAAATACCTTGCAACGCCGGCTACAAAAGTGCCATGCGAATGCCTCTTTTCATTTTCAGGTGACGTAAATAAGAAGCGGACAGCATTATCTCCCATAAATGTAAACAAACTTGTTTTTCTTAGCGATTGGCTGAACAAGAAGTCGGACTTAATGGACTTGTACGCTCCAAAGTTTTACATTGTTTTGTTTTTGAGTGCAGTTATGACAAAAAAAATCTACATTTGTAAATTGCACTTTCATGATAAAGAGAATGCACTACAGTACTTGTGTGAGGTGAATTGAAAAATACTATTTCTTTTATCATTTTTACAGTGCAAACATTTGTAATAAAAATAATATAAAGTGAGCACTGTACACTTTGTATTCTGTGTTGTAATTAAAATCAATATATTTGAAAATTTAGAAAAACATCTAAAAATATTTAATAAATGTCAATTGGTATTCTATTGCTTAACAGTGCGATTAAAGCTGCGATTAATCGAGATTAACTTTTTTGAGTTAATCGTGTGAGTTAACTGCGATTAATAAACAGCCCTAATATATATAGTGTTAATTCCAATTTGTTACAATTTAATTAAAACAGAAGTTATTTTAATCCATGTTATAACACTGTATTGGCTAAGAAAATACAGCATCCGGATAATGGAGAATTCTGCAATAATAGACAACCATCATTAGGAAATCTGTGTCAGTGTGGATAATATGAAGTGAAACCATCAGTATCAAGTATTTTATCATAAATAAAACAACAGTCAGAATTGTAAATTAAAGCATTGGGCTCTCACTAGGAAATCATGTTTTATCTGATCATCAAAGAGTTGTTTAAAAATTAGGGTACTTTACAGTGCTGATAAGATGTGTTTTAATTTCTAATTAAGTATACCAAAATTTATTTTTGTACTGAAGTCTAAACTACATGCAGATAATTTAAAATGGATTTAAAATTTCTTTAGAAGTAAATTATTAAACCATTAAGTCAAACAATTCTATATTATTAAGTCTTAATAAGTTTTATTCTGATTTTTTCTCCTGGAAGTTTAAGGTGAAATATGCCAAGTTGATGTTGCAATTGCTTTTCTGTCACTGGGAACTTTGGTAGGCCAAAGTGGAAAGTTTTTACTTTTCATATTTATGGCTGTAGGTTGGGGTGAATAAATAGGGAAGTTGTCTATAATAATCTATTTAGAGTTATTTGCAATGTCAATAGAAGCAACTGCAAGTTCATAGAAGGGGACAAACTTTGGCTCAGTCAGCCTGTCCATCCTCCATGAAACTAAATCTAAAATGCTCATCCATTACATGATTAAAATGTGGAAGTAGCTCCCTGGGGATTTTTAGGGAGATGGGGTGGGGATAATGATATGTTAGCATGATTTCACTGAATTAGTTATTTGGAAAGTAATTAAGTGAGATTGCCCACACTCCATTACTTTCAATGAGTGAAATCTGACATGGTCCATCATTTTCTTGTCTTCCCTTGAAATGACCTATGATTGAATAAATATAATCTGGTTGTACTAAAATTTGTATCAGAAATCTCTAGTAATTGCCTTATGGAGTTTTAAATCTGAAATAAACATCTGGTGTTAATGTACAATTTGCATTCATTAACAGTATAGCTACTATAGTTGCTTGGAAAATTATGTAAATCTCTGGCGGGCAAGAGGGAAATCAAATATTTTTTATTTTTAATTATACCTTAATAATCTGACAGAATACACTCGTGCATATTGCACATGCCATCTTACACTTAATAATGTTAAAGCTGCCTGAGCATCATATTATGCATTTGAAATATTGTCTCCAGCATTCTCTAGAGCCAAGTTCTCAGAAGCTTAGGTTTCTAAAATTGGAGCTAAATCTTGCATGGGTGAAAATAGGCACATTTGCAGATGCAAATGGAACAGAGATGTCTATGATCATTATACCTAGAGCAGGTAAAAAAGTCAAAACAATTTCAAGAATATTTCTGTAAAATTCTTGTATTTTACCTAAACTTGAAAAATTTCAATCAGCCTAATTTTGCCGAACCACATTGAAAAAAATTGAAATCTCCAGCTGTAATTTTTAACAGGGATTAGATGACAGAAGCATGAGCAGTAAGAAGTCAAGACTGGAAATTACCTGAGGCTGTAGGAGGTTCTGCTGTTCCTGTCAAGAGCATTATTGGAAGCATATTGTTTTTACAAACAGCAAGCAAAACTACAGTTTTAAAACTTTAGAAATGCTGATAGTGTCACACTTAGTTTTTGCTAAATATAGTATTAAATATAGTAGTATTACCTCTCCGCCCCCAGAAAATGGTTTAAACTATATAGGCCTATTATAAGCTAATGAGAAATCCTCACTGGTAAACCCCCAAATTCAGATGCTGCTTTGAATCTTTTCTGCAAACCTTTTTGGATGGCACCTCCCCACCTTTTCTGAAGACTCCATTGGAGGAGCAAAAGGTGGGTCTGCTGACTCTTCCTTCCAACCCTGAACTCGTGACACAGTTCAAAGTAAATTACATGGCATTTCCCTATCAGTTGTAATCCAGAATACATTGAACACCAGAAAGAGAAAGTGCATGATGGCCTGTTGGAGGTAGCTGGGGTTAGGGTTTGCTGGAAGATGGGTTGTCTGGCTAGCTTGTTGAATTTCAGACTAGTCTTTATTAGAAACTTGCTGAAGTTCAAACTAGTTTTTATTAGAAACAGACTCTCCATCCCTAGTTGTCACACACTGCCATATATCTGCATTATATTTTTCCAAAGATAGACTAAAATTATAGGTCAGTGACAGCTGTGGGTGCTAAACTTATCTGAAAAATCAGGCCACGTTTATTTAGGTCCCAAAATATAGATTCAGAAACCTAAATTAAGACACCCAAGTTCATAAATTTTGTTCATACCTATGTCCAACTACAGTTAAATCAACTTTAAAAAAAAGGTTTTGTGTAAGAAAAATCGCTCTTCTGATCCAAAGGTAACATACCGAAAACATTTATATATATGTTTATATATATGGTTTGTTTGGGGGCTAGACACAGATGATGAATTTCTGGCCCTATTAAAGTCAGAGAGAGTTTTGCCATTGACTTCAGTAGGGTTAGGACTTCACTCTCTGAAGTCACTTGCAAAATTCCCACTTACTTTAATATGGCCAGGATTTCACCCAGAACTCTGTGCTTTAGCTAATGTATACTTAATATACACAAGTAATCTGGAGGAGCTATTCACTTACTGTCCTAAGCAGTTGATATGTATCATCCCAGAAGTGACTGTATTTCAGTAGAGAATGTAGTAATCTTCATTGTGTGAAGTTATTTTTCTAAACTGTTTTGGGATTCTTTTGGGATGAATGGTTTTATATATAATATTTTGTATTATTTTTAAGTACTTATGTAAACGTGTGTAGAATTGGAGACCTTAATGAGTAATGCTTGATAATGCAAGCTCCCTCAACTCACACTGAAGTTAATCTCATGAGATGGTCAGCACCTCAGAAGATGGAGCCTGAATGGGCTGATTCAGGAAAGCACTTTAGAATGTGTTTCAATGTTGTCCCGAATAGGGATACTTTCTGGAATCAGTAAATTTATGAACAAAAAAGTTTAAAAGAAAAAACAAAGGACAGTACATCACAAAGTGTACTTGATTTTATTTTGTTAGTTGTCATTCATATTAAATTATTTATATTTTTACATTAAGTACTATATTTGTAAAAATAATAAAATCTTCTTAATGAGACCCTTCTATCCCCTACAGTAGTCTGGTATATGGTTTTGTGATTCCTGTTATATCTTTAATGAGAGATGAGGAGAGACCACCAATCTTTTTATGTAGATTATACATTTAGTGGTATTGCAAATATGGATTTTTGAGGCTCCGTTGTATATTTTTCTTGAGAAGAGACCATTAATAATGTTAACAAGTCAATTAAGAACTCAGGTTGCACGTGAACAGCAGTTTTATAGTTTTATCAAAATTATTTTTCAATAATCCCACTGTAGATACTGAAGATGGAAAATTCATGATGAAAACTATATTAGCTCTGGATTCCTTTAGAGCAAAGACCAGTGGGTTACACTGAATTAAGCTGCGTTCCTGCAACATGTAGTACGTGGACGCACTGCTGCACTTGTGCCTTGCTCCAGTAATTTTAATGTCCAGAGCAGTCGGCCTGCCTGCTGCCCATTGCAGGATCGAGGCCTTATTTTGTAGCTTGTTACTATCACTGTTTCTAAGGCTGTATAAAGAAGAACATCAGAAAGTATTTTTATTCTTGCAATAGGGTTGATTGCCATAAATGATAATTGAGTATGCTTTTACTTCACTTTATATGTCAAGGAAATGTCTAAAAGAATGTAAAATATATAACATTATTAGAAGAAAACTTTCTCAGGTTTCTTTCAATAAATTTTTTTGGTGTTAGGAAAAATAGGTTAAAAACACTAGATTGCTTTCTCATTTCCTTTAATAGCACACATTTTCAGCTGAATATGTCAAATGTTATGTGCAAATATAACATGGGACTAAATGTTCAGTTATGGATTTAAAAAATTTGTCCATAGTTCATGTTACTCAAGTGCTTTATAATTACAATTCAGTAATTTGTATTAAAAGTAGAAGAAGAACATTTAATTCATCTAGGCTCTCACAAGGATATTGTGGTATTGCGACTGTGCCTTCAAGGACTGAGTTTCCCAGATAGTCTGGGCAGGGCAGTGTGAAGATCCTATTATGCACAGCCAGTTGGAACAGAACACAGAATAAGGCAGATTTCCTGCAAGCTCCTTAAGCACTGAGTGATAACTGAACAGCACAGATAAATATTTACATTTAATTGCTTTGTATTTTGTTCATGGCTTTAAGAATATTTTAAATCCTTAATGATAGCCTGTTTTATCTGAATATCAACTCCAGTATGGCTTGCCACTAGTGAAGCAGCAGCTATGACAGAGGGAATGGGAATGCCAGAGTGAACTGGAATGAGTAAATAACTGCCCATCCCCTATCTGTAATTTCTGGGTAAGGACTAGAACTATGGCTAACAACCACTTACTTCAAGAGAGAGGCTTAGAATTAAGGATGGGGTTCATTCATATTGAAGGAGTGTGGGGGAGTACATTCCACTGATCCTATTTCATGTTTTTTTCAGGGCAAGGCTGGGAAAAGAAAAATTGTTGTTTGCACATAGCTCTGTCTGGTTTGGTAAAGTTTGCCCTATCTCTGTTTAACACACATTTGAGTAAAAATCGGTTTATAAATTTTTGTAAAGCACTTTGAGGATGAAAAACATCACAGAAGAGAGTTTTTGTGTGTGAGTATGGATTAAATAAAACACCATCACAGATCAGGGAGGATGGCTGAAGGATGTGAAATAGGATAGGCTGCCTCCTTCACATGTTAGGAGGTGGAAAAGTGTGTAGGGCTGTTGAGGGGAAGGGGGTAAGCTACCTAGAGGTGTGGGAGCCTAAAGGCTGGGTGGTAGCATGGAGCTGGGGAGAGTGATTATATTGAGGGAAAAGAGAAGTTTGAGACATCCAAATGAGTTTGTGGAGCAATGGGGAAGACATGCAGACACTATCGACTGTAAGGAAGAGGAAAGAAACAACTTTTGGCTACTACAGTCTTGATTTAGATTTGAATTTGGTACATAAAGGTAGAAGGTTCCCTTACATTGTAAATATCCTCAACAATTCAGTATTGGACTGACTCCATAGCTCAGTTATTAGGGTAAGACTATTTTCATGTCCTAAAAGTAGAAGAGTGGTTCAGCAGTAACCAATTCCATGGATGAGATGTGACTGTTCTGCTCTTGCAAGTTCTAACCTGGGCTTCTCTAGCTGAAGCACCCGACTGAATACAGCTGACATAGTGAGTGAGGAGAGCGATATAGCTGGGTCATAGCCCATTTAGGGATTTAAAGGTGAAGACCTGCTCCTTGAAGTGGATCCTGTTTTGGTCTCAAAAATCTACTGAGCTTGAGGGACTCAGCACATAAGGATCCTAAGCAGGAAAAAGCACCTGTCTAGTCTAATCCTATAGAATCTAAATGAGTGGAGTGAATAAAGCCAGCTAAAGTGGCCACATTGACTCCTTCAAGGCTTTGTAGGTTTTGTCATATTTGACAGATAAATCCAGAAACAATCTCTTTGGCTGCTAAACTGCCAACCCAGGCAATTATGGCTCAGAATGTGGTGGGGGTATGTGTATATAGAGTGAGACGGATGTACATTAGTTTTCCCCCCTTATTATATTTATTTTTGTAGTAATTTTAATTTTTAAAATAAATGCTTACCCTCAGGAGCTTTTGGTGTCTGCTGAACTTTGCAGCTTCATCTTTAGCTTGAATCTCTAGGCATGTTCAGTATGAAGTCTTTGAAGTAGCTGAGGCCTGGCTGAAGCTGCTCTTATGAGGGGGTGGGGAAGGACAATAAAATACACATTTTTATCACTTTTTTCTCTGCAGAGTGGTTTGAGCCATGCAGCTATGTCAAAGACTTCACACAAAACAGCATTTGACGTTGACTATATGCCAGTTTCAGCAGATACCAAAGGTCTTAGAGTCCTAAAGAAGCTGGGGCCTCAAGTGGTTTCATTTTAAATGGATTACAGTCAACAGAAAAATAGAACCATTATAGAATTTGTCAAGTCTTAAAACGTTAACCAACTCCAGTTTTAGAAGTGGAATGCCACACTCCAGAGAGAGGCAATATGGTCTAATGAGTTGAACACTGAGTCTAGGAGGCAGAAACTTCAGAATGCTCATCCTGACTGTTTGGCCCTGGGCAGGTTACTTCGGCTCTTTCTGTTTAGTTTTTCCCTCTGCAAAATGGGATAATGTTACCTACATCACACGGGTGTTGTAGAGATTAATTAAATATATGAAAGTCTTGCCATGACTGGAACCTTCTGTAACTATTGTAAGCAGAGTCAGGATAAGCTCTACCCTGACATCTGGTGGTGAATTATGGCGAGGGTAGAAAAGAACTTCAGGGGCTGATCTTGTTTGCATAGGCACACCCACCCACCTAGCCTGGGACAACAACAACTGAAAGTGGTTACTTTAGTTGGTGTGGGATCTCCAGTTTCTCTGTTATTGGGGCAGGAAGAATAAAGTGTTGTTACCCTGATTCTGTGAATCAAGGCCAGTGGAACTGTTGTATGACAGAGGGCCTCACCAGTAACTAAGTAGCACTCGCTAGACAAGGGGCATGGGTTACAAAACCCAGTGAATTGAGAGAGGTTGGGGACAGGTATGTGTACCTGATGGTATGGGCCCTGTTTGAGGGCCTGGAACACGAATTGCACTACCCCCTCTCTCCACTGTTGAATAGCAGAGCTAAGTTTGCTTCCATTAGGAGTTTAGCTAGAAGTTGCTGAACTGAATTCACTTTGGGCCAATGGTGCACCAGCACTGGGGCTCCCCTACTACAAGCTGAAATCACTAAGAGCTGAAATCACTAAAAGAGCTAAAATTGCTGAGCTGAGATCACTGAGTGCTGTGTTAACCAGTGGGGGAGCCTGAAGATATATTGCTAAGCAGCTGGCAGAGCCGAGCAGTTTGTGGGACGGTTGGAGCGGCCCATGGAACAGCGAGCAGCGCAGAGCGGAGCTGAGCCATTTGCGGGGGCAGCTGGAGCGATTCATGGGACGGCTGGTGGAGCGGCTGGCTGAGCTGAGCAGTTTGTGGGACGGTTGGAGCGCCCCACAGAAGGGGGAGCAGAGCGGAGCAGTTTGCGGGGACGGCTGGAGGAGCGAAGCGGCGCGGCGCGGCTGGTAGAGCAGAGCTATTCGTGGTAAAGGCTGCAGCAGAACTCCACGGAGAGGTGGGGCAGTCGGCCTCAGACCATGTAAGGTGCCCCTTAACATCCCGTGTGCCCCCCCCATTTCCGCCCAGGCTGGGGGGGTAAAACTCTGCAGATAAACTTTTGAACTCTGGGGCGGCACTGACCAGGGACAGAGACTTTGGGGTTGTTGGACTTTATGGTGATTGGACTTAAGACCCTGAGGAGAAAAGGACACTGCCAAACTTACTTGGAGGTGGGTCTTTTGCTCATGGTTTGTGTTATGAATCCTGTTTGTGGTGTTTCCCCAACATAATGCCACATTGTTTCCCTCCTTTATTAAAAGGCTTTTGCTACACTCAGACTCCGTGCTTGCGAGAGGGGAAGTATTGCCTCCTAGAGGCGCCCAGAGGGTGGTATGTAATTGTCCCAGGTCACTGGGTGGGGGCTCGAGCCGGTTTTGCATTGTGTTATTGAAACGGAACCCCTAGATACTGAACCCGGCCCTTGTTGCTGCCAACTCAGAGGGGCAGAAGGGTTACACTATTATAAATTTGTTTTGGAGAATAGTGTAGTTGAGCTGCTGATTCTAGTTGCAGGTTACAATAATATCTTCTAATGATCTTTTCTTCAACTTGCTAAATATTTATTCACTTCTTTTTACAAAGTATAGCATTCCTTCATATTGAAATAAACTTGTAAACCTGTACAATAAAACTTAAACCAGGGGTTCTCAAACTGGGGGTCGGGACCCCTCAGGGTGTCGCGAGGTTATTACATGGGGCATTGCGAGCTGTCAGCCTCCACCCCAAACCCTGCTTTGCATCCAGCAGGGGCGGCTCTATGTATTTTGCCGCCCCAAGCATGGCAGTCAGGCGGCTTTCGGCGGCGCGCCTGCGGGAGGTCCGGCTGGTAATGCAGATTTGGCGGCATGCCTGCGGGAGGTCCGCCGGTCCCGCGGCTTCGGCATACCCGCCGCCGAATTGTTGCTGAAGCCGTGGGACCGGCGGACCTCCCGCAGACATGCCGCCGAATCCGCGTTACCAGCCGGACCTCCCGCAGGCATGCCGCCAAAGGCTCCCTGACTGTCGCCCCCACAGCGACTGGCAGGCTGCCCCTCGTGGCTTGCCGCCCCAGGCATGCGCTTGGTGCGCTGGTGCCTGGAGCCGCCCCTGCATCCAGCATTTATAATGGTGTTAAATATATAAAAAAGTGTTTTTAATTTATAAGGGGGGGTCGCACTCAGAGGCTTCCTATGTGAAAGGGGTCACTAGTACAAAAGTTTGAGAACCACTGACTTAAACCATTCTCTATATTAGAAAGTGACATTTTGCTGAAACTGAAATTCAGTAGGATCTCTTGACATGCAAATTTAGATGGTGATATAAGGTCAAAATCATCCCAAGGAAGATTGCATCCAAGGCTGCATCCAAGGAATGATCTTAGAGTAATTTAACTGCCTCTGGAACTATAAAATGTGGGATGTTCTTGGACCTTTTGTAGGCTCTTACAGCCACAGATGCAAATTCACACTGAACAAAGCAGTATTCTAAAAATGACAACATTTTTCAGCAATGTTGAACTACTGATTATTTTTACATGCTAAAGCTTGTGGATTATAAAAAAATCATTGTTCGGAGGCTTCATCATGATAAGAAGTAGGTTGTAAAAAGACAACCTGTGATGGCTGCCAGGGCCCTAAATGTAGTCAATATGTAAAGTTGTGTGTAGTTTTTAATTTTCCTTAATCCAGCATCTGCTCACTCATGACCAGCCCTTACTATAATGGATGTGTGTGCACAAAATGGAGGGTATAATTTTAAAAGGAATCAGGTTTGTTTCAATCAACCCAAAAGGAGTTGTAAACAGGCCAGTAAATGATTGAATTTTATTATAGTGATGTGGCAGTGCCACTCTAGTTAAGGTTGCGTCATGACTTCTGTTTAAAGGTTGACCTTTCTACATCCTCTAAAATCAACATGATGAGATGAATTCCTCTGAAATTTTGTGTGCCTTGGCAGGATGCAGGGTAGGGTCATTTGACATAGGGGTCGTGGAAATGCAAGCTCTGAAAAAATAGCAAATTTTCAAAGTTTCTAGGTATTTTGTGATTGTTTGCGTGTGTGGGTGTGTGTGTGGGGGTGTGTGCACGCGCGCAAAGCTAGAGATAAAACCATTGCTGTAATGCAAGTCAAAATGCTCTTAATCTGTCAAGTTTTACTCAAGCTAGTGCATGGCACCCACTAAATATTTGGGGGACCCAAATTGAGAACAGTATGTAAGAAAATGTATATTTTTACAGTACATGTGCCAATACAAAAAAACGGCTAAAATGTTTCCATTGTCACCATTTTATATGCTTTAATGCTCAAATATTGTAAGAGCCCTAAAATCTGACTGGTTATACAGATTGATTTGAAATTTAGTGTGTCTCATGGAGATGTGGGGTAGTATTAGTGATCCAAATTTGGGGTCATTCACCCAAGGGGTTCTTGAGTTATAGGCCCCCCAAATCCCACTGAGGAAAATAGAAAGGAGCATAAATTCTGACAAGTGTACAAGTATAATTAGGCAAAACTTGGTTATGGGCAACAAAATGGTGGATAAAATTCAGTGTTATAAATGCAAAGTAATGCTGATTGGAAAAAATAATCCCAGCTATACATACCAAATGATGGGGTCTAAATTAGCTATTACCACTCAAGAAAGAGATCTTGGAGTTATCCTGGATAGTTCTCTGAAAACATCTCAGTGTGCAGCGGCAGTCAAAAAACTAACAGAATGTTAGGAACTATTAAGAATGGTATAGATAATCAAACAGAAAATACCATAATGTCACTATATAAATCCCTGGGACATGTCCACCTTGAATACTGTATGCAGTTCTGGTTGCCCCATCTCAGCAAAGATATATGAGAATTGGAAAAGGTACAGAGAAGGGCAACAAAATGATTAGGGATATGGAACATCTTCCATACAAGGAGAGAGTAAAAAGGTTGGGACTGTTCATTTTAGAAAAGAGACGACCAAGGGGGGATATGATAGATGTCTAGAAAATCATGAATGACGTTGAGAAAATGAATAGGGGCGTGTTATTTACGCCTTCACATAATAGAAGAACCAGAGGTCATCCAGGGAATGAGGATTTCAGGGAGATGCCTTCCCTGCTTATGGTGGTGGAGAGGGCTGAGTACTAACTCCTATCGAAAATATATCTTTCCCTGTTCAAAGAACTAGAAAATTTCATGGCAAAAACTACATTAACACAGAGTTAAGGTTGCTTGATGTAAGTAATCCCCTTGCAGAATGTTGAGTTGAGCAAAACTCAAACTTCTAAAAATCAGCAAACATCCAGTAAAGTTTGCTTATGCAACATTAACTCTGCCCTCTTTCAGCAATGCCCCAATGTGCCCCATTAACACATACACCTTTACCCTGCCAACCCCCCATTTGCTGAAATTACAACGTCTTCCCCTTGTTTTACAACCCATTCATCTCACCCACAGGATTCCATCTTTAAAAGACAAAAAGGAAGGAAGGGAAAAAAGAAAATTTTCTCTGGGAGCTTGTTCTCAGGTAAAGTCATGGGGGAGGAGATCCTTGAAGCTGATTTAGTATTCAAAGTAATCCCAGGGGAAATGGATTAATGGGTGCTGTGCAGGTGAGGCAATTGAAGGTGAATCCAATTAGTGTCAACTCCCATCACTTAATGGAATTTTGCATGGGTTTAAAGAGCTACACTAGTACATCTGTTTGCATGATCAGTGATTATGTGTTGTGTGTGTGCGCATAGGCGCCAACTCTGTGGGTGCTCCGGGTCTGGAGCACCCACGGGAAAAAATTAGTGGGTGCTCTGCACCCACCGGCAGCTAAGCTCCCCACCCCTCTGCCCTTCCTCCCCACCTCGCCTCCGCCTCCTCCCCCTCCCCTGAGCGCACCGCGTCCCCGCTCCTCCGCCTACCTCCCAGCGCTTGCCTCCGCCAAACAGCTGTAGCAAGCTAAGGGAGAGAGGTGGAGGAGCGGGAATGTGGCGCGCTATGGGGAAGAGGCGGGGCCGGAGTGGGGATTTGGGGAAGGGGTTGGAATGGGGGTGGGAGGGGGCGGGGCAGGGGTGGAGTCGGGGCAGGGCCGGGGGTATAGGGGAGTCGAGCACCCACCAGTGCCAGAAGAAGTCGGCGCCTATGTGTGTGCATGTCTGTATGTGTTATATTACAAATGGAGCTGGTAGCACTGCCTATTATTAAGGTTGGCTGAACTATAAGACCCTGTTTTCAGTGGCTTATTACTTTGCCAGATTTTAACTGTTTGAGCTGAAATTTTCCATGCTTGGTGTCTGCCTCAGAGAGAATTATTTTGGAAAATTTCACCCAAACTGGGTCAGCTGTTTTTGAGAATTAAGCTAGGGAAAAAATACATTGTTTTGCCTATGTTAAAAAAATTCTTGACAACTTCCTTGAAAAGTTCTAGTGTCCCTGTGCATTAGTGGATGGACTTAAAATTTGGCAGGGGTTTGAAGTTTGTGTTATGGATGTGCCTTGGAAGTTCCCATGAAAGTCCACCCAAATTTGGCCAAGTTATAAGCCTTTGAAAAATCGTAGTTTGCACATGCTCAGTAGAAACTTCTTCAATTTTAGCAGCTAAAAATCTTTGACGATTCCACCTTTAGTGAGCATTCTCAAGTATCTCTCGCCAATCCTACATGTGACAAGGTGGTGTATATGCCATCTACACAGAGTGACTGAGCATGCTTCCCCCGGGGGCTGGAGGGGTGAAGCCAGGCTTTCCTTTTAATTGCTGCTGTGTGGCAGGGTGGGGCTGGACACTAGAACTGAGTGCAGGGAGTGAGAGCCTGTGCTCTCAGGGACTACCCCCTCCCCCACCTCATTTGTTGCAAAAGTTGGAAGGTGTGTAGTGAATGAGGTAGGGAATTGCAGGAAGAGAAAGGATGGTTTCATCGTAAAGATGTTTGAATGCTGCTCTGGAAAATTGGATTTTATTCAATTGGATTTTATTCTGTGTCACAGAGTTACTATGTGAAGCTGAGCAAATCACTGAAATCAGACTTTTCAAAAGTGGCCACTCATTGTGTGTTCCTCATTTTTTGGGTTCCTGACTCAAGACCTTGAATCTGATTTGCAGAAGTGTTGAGTACTTACAGCTGCAACAGAAGTCAATGAGTGCTGTGATTTGAACATGTAAAGTGCTGTAGCTATATAAAGTTAAGTATTCTGAAAAATCAGGTCCTAAGCATTTCAGCCTAGACCCAAAATTTAGTGGGTACTTCTGAACTTAATCTCTGTGCCTTAGTTCCCCCTCTCTAAAATGGGGATGATACCAGACCCTCACCTCACAGAGGTGTTGTGAACATAAATGAATACTTCTGAAGCACTCATGCGCTGTATTGATGAGCACCATAGAAAAACCCATAAGGAAACTAATAATTCTGTCTTCAGACCAGCATTTGAATAGTGTGTAGTAAATAATGCATGAGGCCACACATTGAACAATGGGGAGAAAACAAAATATTGAATAGCTGCTCAGTTAAGAAGAAAGATACTGGAATACATTTTTAAACAATCAATTTATAAGCACATAGAGGATAATAAGGTTGTAAGGACTAGCCAGCATGGATTTGTCAAGAACAAATCATGCCAAACTAACCTAATTTCATTCTTTGACAGAGTAACTGGCCTCATGGATAGGGGTGAAGCAGTAGATGTGATATTGTATCTTGATTTTAGTAAGGCTTTTGACACAGTCCAACATGACATTCTCATAAGCAAGCTAGGGAAAATGTAGTATAGATGAAATTACTATAAGGTGAGTGCACAACTGGTTGAAAGTCTGTACTAAAAGAGTAGTTATCGATCATTCACTGTCAAACTGGAAGTGTCTCTAGTGGGGGGCTGCAGCCGTCAGTCCTGGGTCCAGTACCATTCAATATTTTCATTAATGACCTGGATAATGTAGTGAAGAGTATACTTATAAAAATTTGCAGATAACACCAAGCTGGGAGGGGTTGCAAGCACTTTGGAGGACAAGATTAGAATTCAAAATGACCTGGACAAATTGGAGGATTGGTCTGAAATCAATAAGATGAAATTCAATAAAGACAAATGCAAAGTACTTCACTTAGGAAGGAAAAAACAAACACACAGACACAAATGGGGAATAACTGGCTAGATGGTAGTACTGGTGAAAAAGATCTGGGGTTATAGTGGATCAAAAATTGAATATGAGTCAAAAGTGTGATGTAGTTGTGAAAAAGGCTAATAACATTCTGGTGTGTATGAATAGGAGTAGCTTATTCCGTAAGACACAGGAGGTAATTGTCCTGCTCTAATCAGCACTGGTGAGGCCTCAGCTGTGGGTGCCACACTTTTGAAAGATGTGGACAAAGTGGAGAGCATCCAGAGCACAGCAACAAAAATGATAATTTAGAAAACCTGACCTATGAGGAAAGGTTAAAAAAACTGGGCAAGTTTAGTCATGAAAAAAGATGACTGAGCGAGGACCTGATATTCTTCAAATCTGTTAAGGGGCTGTTATAAAGAGGATGGTGATCAGTTCTCTATGTTCACTGAAGGAAAAACAAAAAGTAATGGGCTTAATCTTCAGGAAGGGAGATTTAAGTTAGATATTAGGAAAAGCTTTCTAATTATAAAGGTAGTTGTGACCCAAGAACTCCTTCATGCCAACTGACAAAGATGTTATAGGAACGTCCTGATTCTGGTATTTACGTTCTGGGTCACCAAAGAAAGTCATGCAAGGTCTTAAATGAAAGGCAGGATCACACTGGTCATTAGTATCTTTGTGAAATGTATGTATATGTACTATATAAGGAGTTATGTATAGATACTGACAATAGGGTTTAAAGTCTATATCAAGCCAGAGTTGACAAACAGGTTTTCTGTCAGACAAAGAGATGTGTATCCATCTATCTGGCTGTTGAAATGTAAGTTAAATATTGTCTCATTCACAATGTGTCTCCCATCACCTGTCTAAGCTGAATGCAGATGAAGGATTGTAGGAATTTCAGAAAGGAACTAACACTAACTAACTAGCAAAACATAACGAGGGAAGAGAACCTTATTTTGAGATATACGTCAAAGGTTTGCTGGACTATATTTGGGGAACAAAAAAGACACCCTGGCATCCTTCACCTAGGAACTAAATGGGCAGTGCATTTAGATTCATGAAAATGGAATGTCAACCAGCCTTGTTTGAAACGTTGCAGAGAACATTTAGGGTGAGGTAAACTTATTTAGACAGGAGGATAGCCTGTTAATAAAAGTATAGTCTCTGGAAAGCGTGTTATGATTTTGTTTTATATGTAACCTTTTGTTTCTGTTATCCTTATTCACAATTGCTTGAACCTTCAATCTTTGGTAATAAACGTATCCTTGTTTTCATTCTAGATATATCTAAGTGCTGTGACATTAAGCAAGGTGCTGACCCTGAGTTGAATCATACAAGCTGATGGGTACATTGTTCCCTTGGGGACAGCAGATCCAGTATTTCTGTGTCTTCAGTGGATAAAGAGATAGGGGAATGCTTCAAAGGGACTTGAGGACTGGGGTTCACCTTGGGGTGCAACCCAAAGCAAAATTACGGGTATCTTTGCCCAGAAGAGAGTGCTTGGGTGGCTGATAGGCTGATGGTGTCAGAGAGCTGGCAGCTACTCCCTCATGCTGGAGGCAGGGAGTAACAAGGTGACTCACGGTCCTGGGTACCCTGAGAACCATCATGGTAATTACGTTCTGGAATAGGCTTCTAAGGGAGGTTATGGAATCCTTACCATTGGAGGTTTTTAAGAACAGGTTGGACAAACACCTTCTGGGATGGTCTAGGTTTACTTGGTCCTGCCTCAGTGCAAGGGTCTGGACCTGATAACCTCTTGAGGTCCCTTCCACCCGTACATTTCTGTGATAGTTCATCTTGTGCACTGAATGAGGCTGGGATCCTGTGAGGAAAAATAGTATATGATCGTGTACTTGAAGGCTGTCACAATGCACATACACAAGATGGCTGAATTAAAGTTGTATAGGCAACCTCAATTTTAGCATTTCCTAACTTTTGAGTGCTTGACTTTGCAAATTTAATACTGTTCTTTTTACTTAATTTTGTGTGTGTGATATATAAATATGCTGACAACTGGCCACTATTCTTACAGATGTAGCCATAAACATCAGTGCTATAGCACATTTTCTCATTTTTCCTATATTCTTGGCTAACAGCCAATAAATAATACTGGTGATCTTAGTCAGCCAGCTCAAAAGGACTCTTGTTTTGAGATTCTAGTTCAAAAGGGCACTTGCGTAGTTGAAATGCAATAAGAAAGGCTGATGATCTTTTTGTGACCTCTAATAGGAAAATCAAGGTTCAAATCTGTTTTTTACCTTACTCAGTAGCCCATAATAAATGAGTGTACCAATTTTCTTTATTTCAGCTTAATGAGAATGTGGAATTCATTTTCAGTCACTCATTACAAATGTCTGTAATTATCAAGTTCTCTTACATCAAACTCCTTAGTCATTGTTGGATGTGTGGCATTCAGAGCATGCTCAGAGCTGTGTTGGTCTGGGCATCATATTTATATGTTCGACTCGAGAATACCCAATGCCATATTTTATGGTCAGCTAAAGTAAGGCACCCATTCTTATGGTGGTCAGTACAAATGATATAAAGACACACTGAAGTCAAACTTCAAAAGCATGTCAAGTTGACTCCAGCAGCTGGGAAGCAACAGCTCACAACAGAGCAAGGTGGTGGCAGATTTGTCATGTCACTGTTAATCACTTTGAAGCAAGATGCATTAACACCTTATGTGAAAAACATGAACAGCGTGAAGCAAGGATACAACAGCCTGCAATGGTCAAGGACAGTCTTGTCTGTCCTACATGTAACTGTGTTTGAAATTCTTTCATTGATCTGGCCTCTCACATACGTGTACCCCTATAGTGTTTGCTGAATCCTCCTGCGTAAACAATCGACATGAGGCTACATCATCATCTTTATGAAGTCCTCTTATTACGATTTTTGTTACCATTTTGTTACCATTGTCTGGAATTATTTTTGGCATTCAGAGGCTTGATATTGGTGCTTAGATGTTGCTTATAAATGTGAGTGTAGTTAGAACCGGTTGAAAAATTATATTTTATTCCACAGAAAATTTTGGCCAAAAATTGAAATATCTAGATTCAGAAATGATGCTGTGGTGCCTCATGTGAGCTGTAGTTCAAGTCCCTCACACTCACCATCTATGAATGGGGTGTCAGACATCCCCCACAATGCACCATAGCCCTCTGTCTTCGTGTAGTGCCTGAAGTGTCTGGGAGAAGGCCACTCACCTTCTGGATGCTTGATCTGTCAGCGCTTCACCCCCAGAGCCCACAAGGACAGGGAGACTCATCTGCAACAACTTCTGCTTAAGGAAGCCTTGGAGGCTAGATCCTCTGGATCTGTTCAGACTTCAGTTCCAAAGTCTAAAGAGTCGGCATTGCCCCCAGTAGCCTCCATCAGTTCTGGTCGATTGAAGGGTTCCAAGAAGCCACAACCCCTATCAGGACCAGACTTGGTTCCTGCAGGCCCTGCGGTCAAGGTCCTGAGATGATATATGTCCCAATGAAAGCCCATGTGGTTAGATCCCATTGTCCCAGTAACAGAATAAAGGATGAGGACCAGTTCAGCTGCCCTCACTGTGCCATTCCTCATGCCTCACTGTACCATACTCATGCCTCACGGTGATCTGACCCTGACATAACCCCTCCAGCTGCAGGACTAGGGTTGGTTTTGACTGCCTCTTCCAGATCCCAGAAGATGGATGTAAGTGGCTTTCAGTGCCTTCACTCTTGGATGCAGAGGCACCGAGGAAAAAGAAGCATAGGAGCAAGATGACCAATGTTAGCAGTGCTGATTTCTGCACATCAGAGCTATCAGATCCATCCAGTTCTGATAGGGCTGCCATGGTTGTGAAGGGAGACCTGTTCCATCTCCAGCCTCAGTAACAAAGAAGGTGAGCCCACATGTATCAATGGATCCAAGGATGTCCAGAAAAGGATCTGGAGGTTATAGTGGATCACAAACGAAATGTGGGTCAACAACATAATACTGTTGAAAAAAAGCGAACATAATTCTGGGATGTATTAGCAGGAGTGTTGTAAGCAAGACATAAGAACTAATTCTTCCACTCTACTCAGCACTGATAAGGCCTCAACTGGAGTATGTGTTCAGTTCTGGGCACCACATTTGAGGAAAGATGTGAAAAAATTGGAGAAAGTCCAGAGGGGGTAAACAAATATAATTAAAAGTCTAGAAAACATGACCTACAAGGAAAGATTGAAAAAATATTGGAAAACATAATCCCAACTCTACATATAAAATGATGGGGTCTAAATTAGCTGTTACCACTCAAGAAAGAGATCTTGGAGCCATTGTGGATAGTTCTCTAAAAACATCCACTCAATGTGCAGTGGCAGTCAAAAAAGCAAACAGAATGTTGGACATCATTAAGAAAGGGATAGATAATAAGACAGAAACTATCATATTGCCTCTATATAAATCCAAGGTACGGCCACATCTTGAATACTCTGTGCAGATGTGGTCACCCCATCTCAAAAAAAGATATATTGGAATTGGAAAAGGTTCAGAAAAGGGCAACAAAAATGATTAGGGGTATGGAATGGCTTCCGTATGAGGAGAGATTAATAAGACTGGGATTTTTCAGTTTGGAAAAGAGATGACTAAGGGGGAATATAAGAGGTCTATAAATTCCTGAGTGGTGTGGAGAAAGTAAACAGGGAAGTGTTATTTATTCCTTCTCATAACACAAGAACTAGGGGTCACCAAATGAAATTAATAGGCAGCAGGTTTAAAACAAAGTATTTCTTCACACAATGCACAGTCAATCTGTGGAACTCTTTGCCAGAGGATGTTGTGAAGGCCAAGACTATAATAGGGTTCAAAAAAGAACTAGATAAATTCATGGCGGATAGGTCCATCAATGGCTATTAGCCAGGATGGGCAGGGATGGTGTCCCTAGCCTCTGTTTGCCAGAAGCTGGGAATGAGCGACAGAGAATGGATCACTTGGTGATTACCTGTTCTGTTCATTCCCTCTGGGGCACCTGGCATTGGCCACTGCTGGAAAACAGGCTACTGGGCTAGATGGACCTTTGATCTGACCCAGTATGGCCGTTCTTATGTTTAGTCTGGAAAAATGAAGACTGAATGGGGACATGATAACAGTCTTCAAATACATAAAAGATTGTTATCAAGAGGAGGGTGATAAATTGTTCTCCTTTACCACTGAGGACAAAACAAGAAGTAATGGGGTTAAATTGCAGCAAGGGAAATTTAGCTTAGATATTAGGAAAAACTTCCTAACTGTCAGAGTAGTTAAGCACTGGAACAAATTACCTAGGGAGGTTGTGGAATCTCTGTCATTGGAGGTTTTTAAGAATAGATTAAACTACACCTGTCAGGGATGGTCTAGATCAGGGGTCGGCAACGTTCGGCACGCGGCTCGCCAGGGTAAACACCCTGGCGGGCCGGGCCAGTTTTATTTACCTGCTGACGCGGCAGGTTCGGCCGATCGCGGCCCCCACTGGCCGCGGTTCGCCGTCCCGGGCCAATGGGGGCGGTGAGAAGCGGCGCGGGGGCCGCGGCTTCTCGCCGCCCCCATTGGCCCGGGACGGCGAACCGCGGCCAGTGGGGGCCGCGATCGGCCGAACCTGCCGCGTCAGCAGGTAAATAAAACTGGCCCGGCCCGCCAGGGTGCTTACCCTGGCGAGCCGCGTGCCGAACGTTGCCGACCTCTGGTCTAGATAATACTTAATCCTGCCTCAGTGCAGGGCACTGGAGTAGATGACCTATCGAGGCCCCTTCCAGCCCTATATTTCTATGATTCTATGGTTAGAACTCCCTTGAATTTCCCACTGTACTGCCATATCCCCCTTCTGCTTTTATTCTCCCAATATTAAGGCAGATGTATTGCAGAAAAGGAGGATGCCCCGAAAGGCCATCAAGGAAATTAAAAAAAACACCACCACCACCACAAAATACTACTTTTCAATCTCCCTACTCCTCCCTTGCTCTAACAGGACTGGTCAGGTTGTCTCTGCAGTACTTCTAACGGCAAGTAGTCAGGAATCAAATATTTCCATTTGAGTCTCAAACTACTATCCCCACATGTAACATTGTACTACACCTCGGCTTCTTTCTTTCCTCTTCTGTTCCCCCACCACTCCCCCCAATTTTTTATTCTAGAGATTCTTCCCAGAACACAGTAGAAGGAATCATAAATAGTGTTGACCATACAAACTACAAACAGTAACTATTAATTGTAAGTGTTTACTTTGACAAACCTATTCTGAGGAAGCATTCTTCAACTCATTGATGTATAGATAGAAGAAGTAAACTTTTGTTTAGGTAATCTTTCATTATTAAAAAAAAATTTGTAACTCCATTTGGAAATAACCATTCCCACTTTCACCTGTGGTGGAAAACGTGGGAATCTTCTAAATATAGGGTAGATCTTGTTGGCTACATGCAGGTCCAGGGCACATACTCAGAATTTTGGTTTAGTGAATGCTGACTAATTAGCCAGAAGGAGATTGCTGAGAATTTACTGCTACGTTCATTTTATTTTTTTCTCTCATTTTGTTAATGAGTATAGGGCACCGAGCTGTGAGACTCATGATTGTGATAACTATTATAGGCTGATTTTCTTTTAAACTCTGCTGCTTATTTTAGGAAGTTTATAGTCTTGTTTAATTTTCTATTAGCAAATCTATCAGTAAAGAGACAAGAACATTCCTCACAGAGTATTTTAAAATATAATACATTTTTGATAAGTACTGGGACTACGATTGGGAATATATTTAGTCTAAAGGCAGGAGGAAAAAACTCTTCTCATATTTAACAAATTTTTATTCCACATATAGGAGCTACACAATAATTTAGGTTACAGAGACTATTATTATTGAGAGCTGACAGTGTTGTTCTTCATATTGCATAAGTGTTACTGCAGTTATTTCTAAGTCACTTTTCCCTTAGTCTTCCAAAAATTTGTGAAGTGTGTGGATTTAGGTGGACATGCAAATTAGTACTGCTTACTAAAAGGTGTTTTTTGTTAATTTGTTCTTCTGAGCAGCTGGAAAAACTAATCTGACCAGTTCAGATTGCACAATATGAGATAGACCTAATCATTCAGAACTAGGGCATCTCCTTGCAATGCTAATCTGATTTTAAGTACATGTATTAGGGTAAAGACTGAACTGAAAAGTTGTCCTACCTGTTCAGAAGAATCCTTTGGATAGATATTGCTTTGTTCTTACTGGTGTCACGTTAAAAATGTACATATAATTTCTCATCCCGCACAAACCTTACTTACTGTGTTTGGGGCTCGAAATTAATCTAGCTTTCTGTGATGAGAGTATAAACGAAATAATCATTCTGCAATTAACAGAACTCAAATTACAAAGCACATTCCTTAACATTTCGCTGGCAACCAGTTTTGCTTTCTGTCTTAATGAAAAGCAAAGCAATTTCTAAATAGCTTCTAGTTATGAATTTTGTGTGTGTGTGTTTAACAGCCCAGTATAACATGATTAAATAGTATCACCTTAGTCTTTAAACCCACTGCTTCTTACAGGGAAAGGTCTAATCTGGTAAAATTCAGGGAGCAACAAATTTGAGTAAATCAGTCAAGTACGCATCAGACCCAATACGGAGAAGTTCACCTGCAGTAAAAATTCCATTTTAAGGTGATGGCAAACCTCTCCTTCATTTCAATTGTGGATTTACATTGCTTCAGAAAAATAACTTTTTTTTTAAATATTTAATCCTTCTAAACTGTTCAGTTAGTCCAGTGGTTCTCAAACTTTTGTATTGGTGACCCCTTTCAAATAGCAAGCTTCTGAGTGCGACCCCCTTATAAATTAAAAGCACTTTTTTATATATTTAACACCGTTATAAATGCTGGATGCAAAGTGGGGTTTGGGGTGGAGGCTGACAGCTCGAGACCCCCCATGTAATAACCTCGCGACCCCCTGAGGGGTCCCGACCCCCCCAGTTTGAGAACCCCTGAGTTAGTCCATACAATGTATTGTAGTCAACACTAAACTTTTTGTCATAAGTACCTCAGCATGGTGTTGTCAAAGGAAACAAAGTTGTCATCTTGTTGTTATGTTATTCTTTATTCTCTCACACAAAAAATCCTCTGGTGTGGAAACTGATTTGGGTTACCATGTTCACTTAGGCCATAGAAGCAGCCACCAGTAGAAGTTTTTGTGCCTTCTAGACTTCTCGCATGTAAACCTAGGAACTCCATCATTGCTCCAAATTACTGTTTCTGTGCCACAACAAAAGGCTCCTCTCAACAGCCCCACACTGTGGGAGGAGATTTAGACTGTAAACCCTTGGGTTTTGTCGGTTGTCCTCCTTTCTGATTCTCCTTTTATTCCCTCCCTGCTGGCAGCCTAGACCCAGAATGTAGCTATGGGCTAGTGGTGTGGCAGACCCCTGTGCCCCAGACTCAAAAAGCATTCCACCTCAATGACAGAGGTGTGGAGGAGGAGGGAAGACAGGGTTTTGAGTGGATTTGGGCTGTAGGCCTGTGCCTACTTTGCCTATGCATAATCCAGCCCTGGCCATGGTCTGTGCTGGGCTGTGTTAATAGGCAGCAGGTTTAACACAAAAGAATGTATTCTTCACACAATGCACAGTCAACCTGTGGAACTCATTGCCATGGAATGTTGTGAAGGTCAAAAGTATAACTGAGTTCAAAAAAGAATTAGATAAGTTCATGAAGGATAAGTCCATCAGTGGCTCTTAACCAAGATGGTCAAAGTGATGCAACCCCATGCACTGGGTGTCCCTAAGCCTCCAATTCCAGAAAGTGGGACTGGATGCAGGGCCGGCTCTGGCTTTTTTGCCGCCCCAGGCAAAAAACCCTCCGGGGGGAGGGTGGCGAGCCCCGGCGGGGGCTCCGCTCTCCCCCCCGCGGCCAGAGCGCCGCGCCGCCCCCCTCCAGGTGCCGCCCCAAGCACAAGCTTGGTGGGCTGGTGCCTGGAGCCGGCCCTGACTGGATGATAGAATTGCCTGTTGTGTTCATTCCCTCTGAAGCATCTGGCACTGTCCACTGTTGGAAGACTGTATAGTGGGCTGGATGGACCATTGATCTGACCCAATATGGCTGTTCTTATGTTCCTATGACTTGAAATGTATCTGGGTCAGTGTTTGTACATAGGTGGAACATGCTAGATAAATGCCAAGTTTTAGTTTAATGATGTAATTCTTTTTGAAAAAACTACTGCTAAGATGTGACAATTTGGGGAATCTGTCTATGTACAGTTTACAAATTACAGTTTGATTTTTGTGAACTGTTTTATGACTGTCTTTTTCTGTGTACTGCCTCATGCTCCTTGTGCTAAGGAGCAGTGGAGTGGCACCCACAAGTCTGACTTTGAAAGAAACAGTCATTAAGGGCTATATCAACCAGTGAATTGACCTGGTCACAACAGAACAATAGGATGGCTGAAGTCTGGGGGAGGCCAGTTTCCTCCAACTTCTCTGCAGGGGACTTAGGGTTTGGAGCAGTGAAATTTCTCAAGCAGCAGAACAAGAAACTAGGTGTTAGTGGTGGAGCTTAAAAACACAAGAATTCACACAGCAAGAGGCAGGGGAGAGGAACAAAGGGGGCATGCTTTTGTAGCATAGGAGAGTGTTTCTGATTTTGTGACCAGCCAAGGGCAAAGGAAGCTGATCTAGAACAGAGATGGTGTGGAGCGGGAGAGACTCCATGATTGAGAGGAGAACCCATGAACTGCATTAGTAGGTTTCTGGACACCCCAGAGGATTCTGAGCTAAGCCAAGAGAATATCGTAATGGTGCGGAAACTGAAGTTAAGATAGTACAAAAGGGTGTAGGGTTTTATTGTTTTTGTCTAGATCCGTATATCTTTTGTACTATCTAAAGCAGTGGTTTTCAAACTTTTTTTCTTGCAACCCAATGGAAGAAAAACACTTACCCCGCAACCCAAACAATACCTTCTAACTAGAGTTTTCATAAAATCACAATAAAGGGCAATACATGCTAGCTTTAACCACTTCACTTCAAGTAATAAATAAAATTAGGCATTGACGTTACTTGTAAAACATTTTTAAATACAGCATAAATACAGTAAAGAAGACGATCAAGTTAAATTTCACGTACTTAATGTGACAGGAGGGTCTGCCTTTTGTTCATGATCTCATTCCAATCTGGATCACAAGATGAAAGTGCTACCCGCATATCAGATGTGCTGTTGAGTTGGTTTCTTCCTTTTGTTTTTAACCATGTCAAAGTCAAAAATCCCAGTTTGCACATGTAGGTTGTTGTGCAACAGAACACTAATCTTACTTAACAGTGGGTATATTATTTGAAAACACTTATCCAAAACGATGACAAATTTAATGACGTGTGGCGTGTTTTGAGTGTGCTATCACAGGTGAGTGGCAGCAGCTCTTGTTCTTGCTCAGGCATCAAGTTTAACTCCATTATTGATTCAGGATTTTTGAAAGCAAAAGGATTTTTCCCCCATCGCTTTTCCTTCAGATTTTCAAACCCCTCTGCAGGGGAGTAGCGACTAAAATTATTAGAGCAGTCAGATGTAACTGTATGACACCTCATTTCATTTTTTCTTCACTGATGCTATTCTCTTCAGAGCATTGTAACAGTGTTGGGAACATGTAGTAGCTCAGACAATTACTTTTCAGTCATGCTTGCCACAGTGCTAATGAATTTTGGAATGCTTGTATCTGTTCTCAGTGTCTAAACAAACCATTGCCTCTTCTTTGTAACTTCAAATTCAGTTAGTTTAAAACTGAGAAAATGTCAGCTAGATATGACAACTTTATTTAACCAACTGTCATCGTCAAACAAATTTGCCAAGTTAGACTGTTTCTCTAAAAGAAAAATGTGAATCTCATTCATGAGTTCGTACACCCTTGTAAGCACTCTGCCCTGTGGCAGTCACCGTACTTCAATGTGAAACAGTAAATGAATGTGCTCCGCTCTGATTTCTGAGCGTACCGCTTCAAAAAGCCTGCTGTTCAGTGAGCTTCTGTTAACGAAATTAACAATTTTCATTACTTCTTCCAGTACTGCCTTAAGATTGGGTAAATATCTGGGATGCCAAAGCTTTGCGGTGAATGAAACAGTGATTCCAAACATTACCAGCTGCCTCAGATATTTTTTTCACAACTCCGCTATTTCTAGCTGTCATATTTTCTGCACCACCACTTGTAATTCCTTTGCAATTAGCCTAGTCCGATTTGTATTTTCCAATTATGCAGGCATGCAGTGCTTCGAATACCTGTGTTCTTATTCTTGCTGTATTTGTTGTAGACAATACAGCAAATCTTCCATAAAGTCATCTTGCCAAACATACCTCACTTAAACTAAAAATTGTGACAAAGTTCCTCCTCTATCTTGGTGGGTCCTGCACTTATTGGCGGATTTTCTTGCCTCGGAGATTCACCACGTGGGTTGGGGAACAGCCCACAGTCCAGGTCAGTTGGGAGGTTTGGGGGGAACCTGGGCCCGCCCTCTACTCCGCATTCCAGCCCAGGGCCCTGTGGACTGCAGCTGTCTATAGTGCCTCCTGTAACAGCTGCATGACAGCTACAACTCCCTGGGCTACTTCCCCATGGCCTCCTCCAAACACCTTCCTTAATCTCACCACAGGACTTTCCTCCTGGTGTCTCATAACGCTTGTGCTCCTCAGTCCTCCAGCAGCACACCCTCTCACTCTCAGCTCCTTGCGCCTCTTGCTCCCAGCTCCTCACATTCCCCCCACAAACTGAAGTGAGCTCCTTTTTAAAACCCAGGTGCCCTGATTAGCCTGCCTTAATTGATTCTAGAAGCTTCTTCTTAATTGGCTCCAGGTGTCCTAATTAGCCTGCCTGCCTTAACTGGTTCTAGCAGGTTCCTGATTACTCTAGTGCAGCCCCTGCTCTGGTCACTCAGGGAACAGAAAACTACTCATCCAGGGACCAGTATATTTGCCCTCTACCAGACTCCTGTACCCCACTGGTCTGGGTCTGTCACACAATGTTGCACAATTTGAAATATCAGTACTCTTGTCAAGTTGGATAGCAAAATCCCTGGGCTTCCAAATGCTCTGCAATATCACATATTCGCCGAGACATTGTGTTATCACTAAAAGGAATAGTTCTTAATTTTTTGGCAGACTTTTCATTGAAAATTGTCCACACCATATTCAGAGATGCTGGAAGAATAAGCTTTTTGACAACTGTAGGGGGCATTTTCTCTTTTGCCATATCCTGTGCACCCAAATATGATGCCAGTTGTGCCTTATCATTCAAAATAGTTGACCGACCAAGAACTTGCACTGATAACTTTAATTCCGATTGCTTCCTCTGAAAATATTCAAGAGGCTTAACAACGAGTTCGCCATGTTTTGTTTCTAAATGTCTTTTTAACTTTGATGGTTTTAAACTCTTATTTGCAAGCACCTCGCTGCAGATAACACGCTGGGGCTTTGGATCTTGGTTTGCATTAGCACAAGTGATGAAACCATATTTCAAAAAAGCATCACTATACTGCCTCGTCCACACTTTGGTTTTCTTTTTAGTAGATGGTTCAGAGGAGGTTGACATGTCAGAAGTATTATAGAATTTTCTGTTGCCTACTACATACTTACACTTACACTTGCATTTTCATTTTCAGATGTAGATGGATTTGATGACTGTGTTTCCAAACTTCTTTTTCTTATTACAAAATGATCCATTTTTCAGGACGAAAGTTTGTTGATTAAGCCTCGCAACTCGAGTCTCCACAACATTAACAAAACTGACAGTATGCAGAAAGCAGTCTTGTTAGGTTAGGTGATTACATTCAAAATGGCTACATTGTGTATGCATGTAGTGTGTAATGCATCAGAAACTCTCTGCAAACAACTCTTACTGGAAATAAGTAAAATGTCCAACATTTAAATGATTATAATGCTATTTTGAAACGGTAATGAAAGACATTTTAAGAGATCGCGACATTTTAAATTTGCAAGTGACTAATATTCCATGACTTAGTACTGGGTCATGACTGATCTAAAATAAAAAGTGGTCATCATAGACACCTTTGCAAAATCTGTCTGTTTGCTTTCACTATCATGTCCTACTGAAGTTATTGTAAATCTAGAGTGCCCTTAAGGTTGGAGCATCAAGAAAGGATGTCCTTCAGCTACGCAGGAATTTGGGGTATCAGCACTGGTTCTTGGGGCCTACAGTAGCTGGCCCCTGAGGACACAGTTCTATGAAGGGGTTACAGAAAGAGAACCTGTGCCTTGGATCTGTGCCAGCCAGGCCAAGGAAATAAGACAGTGCTTCAGCCTACTCAGATTATGGGAAATTTAAGATCAGATGGGCCCACTGTAGTGGGACACAAACACAGCAGCCTGGTGAGTGTCCTGGATAGTGAGTTTTCCCAGGGCTGTATGTAACATTATTTTGATGTTTTCTTGTTTAAATATACTTGTAATACTGTTGGGGAAATAAGTGGTTAATCTGGTGTCTTCTTGCTCATCTTGAAATGTTACACAGAATTTTGACATCTGCCCATGCAAAAAACTAATAGCATAGTTAAATAGGTTACTAATGTCACCTATAGATTCTTCTGCAGAATCAGTGTGTACTCCAAGCTCAAACATGACATACAACCCATTTCTACTGATTTGTTAAATTTTCAAAGAAATACAAATATTAAATAATACATTTTGAAACTCCTTAATCTCCCAAACCATCAGCCCACAATGTGGATTTAGGCTTTCTGGCAATGGCATATAAGATTTGCTGTTAATGTTTGAAAATTGATCTTTGCAAATTCTCAGTTACTTTAATGACTGATTTTTAACATGCCCAACTGAATAACATTGCAAGCATACCTTCTTTTAACACTTTCCTTTGACAGTCTGGGATTCCAGAATTTACCTTTTGTTATTGTAGGCTGAACCACTTCAACCATGCTTACTGGTAAATTGCATATCCTTCTCTTGGCTCTATTTCAGACATTTCTTCACTTTTGGCTAAGTTCAGTAATAAGATGCTCCAAACTGGTAGATAATTTGGAAGCAGATTTATCATCTGACTTAATCTAGTCCAATAATTTGCTATAAGGAATCTTTCCAATCTATGAGATCATGGATTAGTTAATGGGAAAATAAAGAGACGAGCATGAGGAACATTCCCTTTTGTGCAGAGTTTTCTTTGAAACTTACAGAATCTCATCTAAGAAGTAAATGCTAAGAGTTGTTGCTTCCAAGCTGTAACACAAATGAAATTAGAAGAGCACTACTTCGGGCTCTGAAATAGATTCCTCCTTGATCAAAGATCACCTGAATTAGAAAGCATTTCTCAGAAGATTAACTATCAGTTAATCAAACAGTTGTGTATTCCTCATCTCTATCAAGAGTTGCTCAATGATATAGACGCTACAGAACTTGTCCTTCCAGGGATTATGGAAGCTCAAGGCTCCATAGTTTAGGTTGAGTTGAGTTGTTTGTTTGTTTTTTCAAGTAAAGTAGGGATTTAACCCCATTGTTATGTATGAAAAATGCAGCCTTACCAAAATGACAATATTTACCCTTTAAGTACAGAATACATTTTCTGAGAATTTTCAGGTAAATCCATTAATTAGTTTGGATTCAAATTTTGCACTTTGTCACATTTTTGTGTGTGTCCTCATGATCTCAGCTCAGACATTGTCTACACAAAAAATGGTAGAGAAGTGAATCTTGAGTAGATTCAGTGAAGTGGGTAGTATTTTAAAAGAAATTTTAGAATCAGTGGTTATTTTTACACATTATCTTTCAAAACTGGAAGTTTCTTATTCAGCAGAGGCTGAAAAATTATCTCCTTCAGAGAGAATCTCAAGAATTACCCTCTTTCAAAATGGTTGACATCTCCTATTGTTTTCATTGGGAATGAGGCCACAGGCTTCTCTCAAGTAAGATGGCCTTTTCAAAAAGGTCATTATCTCTTTGTAGTGACAGCATGATGGGGGAAAATATGAAAACATCTAGCATGTTTTCGAAATCTGGGATCACAGACACAAACAGGCATTACTCAGAATGATCATAATTAATCATAATGATATGTTTAGTGCATGGCAAAACTACAGAGTAAAACTTGTGTGGGTGTCTTAAATATGCATTTCCTTGTATTATCATGTTTGGCTTTCTTTCAGAGTGGATTTGATTTAAATCAAATTGTTTTAAATCATGATTTAAATCACTAGTCAGGAAGACTTGATTTAATCATGGTTTTCTACATAAAAATGCATTCTTGTTGGTTATTATAACCTTAATACGGTATATTCTTCACAACTCAGAAATAGATGTAGGTTTCATTTTTAGAAGGTACACACTATATATTTTTAAACAGTGATTTATTTTGAAAACTTTTCATATTAGTTTTACAGCTATATCAGAAAATGAATGATTGTTTGGTTATTTCATTTACCAAAGGTAATTGAAGCAGATATTTATGAAGTCATTGGGAGGTAACTATCTACAATTCAACAGATTAATCATTAATATTTTGAGGATTTTCTTGCCATGCTGTATTGGGAGGAGAGCATCACCAGACAGACATTTAAATAGTTTTATTTAATTAAAACAACAACGTTAAGTGTTCTGGATTCAACAGCAAACATATAATAGTTTAACAAAACAAGCATATGTCCCTCCCTTCTCACATTTATCTCCAGACTTCTTCTCCTTGTCCAGATCTATTCCTCCCCCAACAATCTTCTATTTATTGAACTTTTTGAAACTGCTCTTTTAGAGAGAGGTAAGGGATTGACTCTGTGTACACAAATTTGCAGAGGGACAATAGAGTTGAGGTCCATTATTTCTCACCTCTATATATTATTTATTTATTTAAAAACATTGTTGCTGTTACCTGTGGAGACACAAATCCACAGTTTGAGAACTGCAAAACTAAGCATCTCTGATGCTATCTTCTAGACTGAGCACTGAGTCCCATCGGATAGATAGAAAGATTAACCTAAATAATCTATACAGAAGCTTGTAGAACCCCATAAGATTGGGTCAGTGGCGTAGCCAGGTTCTAAGAGCAGGGGGAGCAAACATAAAAAAGGTGCCCCCCCTTGGCTCCTCCTCTGGCCACGCCCCCCCCGGCTCCTCCTCCGCCCGCTCCCCGCCCCCCCCCCGCCCTCATGGGGTCCACTCAGCGCTGGCCTCCCCTCTGCGCTGCTACGGTGCCGAGCACCCCCCTCGCCGGGCCCCCCAGGCGGGGGGTGAGCAGGGAGGAGACTGAACGTTCCAGAGCCCGGTGGGGTTCTAGAACGCTGGACGGCAGCCCGGGGCGCTCTCGAATGCTGGGAGGCTGCGGGCAGCCCCCTGTCCCAAGACCTGCACCAACAATGCTAACGACGGGAACTCAGCACAGGGCATGTTAAACAGAGCCCTGCAGCGCCCCACCTGCACCAGTGCACCTCAGTGCTGGGGACACTAGTGCCCCAAAGCCCTCTGCATGCACCCTGATACTCCAATATACCGACCCTCCTGGATACCCCATGTAACCCACCCCCTCCGCATTCACCTGATCCCCCCAGACACATCTATTGCCAGGGCCCTGCAGGCACCCGGCTGCCCCCTGGACGCACCCTGACACCCCCACGTGCCCCGGGCCAGGCTGGGCCAAGCCGCGGTGGGGTCCGTGTCCCTTTAAGAGCGGGGCTGGGCTGAGCCGAGCTGGCGGGGGGTGGCTCCGCTCCCCGCTGCAGGCTGATGCCGGAGCCTGGGCTGAGAGCCAGGCTCATCTCCTGCACCAGCTCCGGGCGGGGCTTTGCTGCAGCTCCCCCAGTCCTCCCGGGCCGGGCCGCCCCCTGCACAGTAGGGGCGGGTTGCATGAGGGCAGGACCCGGTGGGGCCGAGGGCTGAACAGGCCCGGCAGGGCGGTGCGGGGGCTGCTGGAGGGGGAAGCTGGGGAAGGGGTGGCACGGCCTCAACACTCTGGGGCTGCCTGCCCCGCAGAGGAGGCAGAGGGGCGCAAGCCCCAGCAGGACCCCAGCCCCCCGGGGGAGGGGATCTGGGGCCAGCCCGGGGAGGCAGGAGCAGCCCCGGGGGTGCTGGGCACGTGCAGGGCAGAGCCCCGGGAGAGCCCCAGCCCCGCAGCGGGCAGTGCTGCAGAGGAGGAGCCCGCGGCGGGCGAGGGGAGACCGAGGCAGGGGGAGCCGGGCCGCCCGCACCCACCTGTCGCGGCCGCTCCATGCTGCTCCTGGTACCAGCCCCGCTACTGCAGTTGCTAGTGCCGCCGCTTTCTGCCTCCTGTGCCCGGCGCCGTGCCACCCCAACGCAGGGACCAGCCCCTGCCCCCCCCCCCGCCTATAGGAAGCTTCAGAGCGGAGCGTGGGCCCCGCCCGCTGGCGCCATGGTAACCCCTAACTAAGGCACCACTTTTAGAAAATGTGCGGAGGGGAAGCAGCTGCTTCCCCTGCACCCCCACAGCTACGTTCCTGGATTGGGTCCCTAATCCATGAACTGTTGGAACTCATTTACAAAACTTTTCTTAAATATTACATGAATATATTGTCTCATACTATAGAATTAGAATTTATAATCCCTATTCCATGATGAGATATCTTTGAGCTATAATTTATCTTAATTAAAACTGTCTTTAGATAGGTTTTTCCTCAAAATGCATTTTATCCAAAAAATCCAATTTAAATAAAAAAACTCTGATTTTTTTTATTTCAAAAATAATCATTGATTTTTATTCACCCTGCTTTCTTTTGTGTTTAATCTTATCTCTGTATTTCCTGGGTTTAAAATTGCTGTAAAGTATTTTATTTTACATTACTGATATGTATTGTCAAACTTAACTCCATTTTAATTTAGTTTTTGTATAAATAAGAGGCTGTTTTTTACTGTGGACTTGGATTTTTTTTACAAATTGCTCTGTTGATATGAAGTCGATGATCATAATACAATGAGAGGGTACTAAAAACTAGACTACCAATATGGCTTAAGTTTTTTGAACAGGTATTACAGCTACTACAGAACAGATCACGATATAGATAACTGAATTTTGTGGCTTTCTCTTTTTAAGGCATTCAGCAAGTTATGCTTATTGCAGTGGTCTCCAAACTTTTTTGATCGCGCACCCCATCCGTAAAAAATTTTTGAGCATGCACCCCCTGCTCCTGGCCGAACTGTCAAAGCCAAAAAAAAAGAGAAGCCGCTCGGATTCCCGGCCGAACTGCCGAGGTAGGGGGAAAAAAAAAAAAAAGCTGCTCGGAAACCCCGCCAAAACGGCCGAGGGGGGGGGGGGGAGAAGCGGTGCTGCTCCGGCGGCGCTCCTCCTGCCGCACACCCCAAAGGATCCTCTTGCGCACCCCACTTTGGAGACCACTGGCTTATTGTATTATTTTTAATTCCATTCTTCAGAACTCATACACACATTAAGAATGAAACTACACCTCTACCCCGATATAACGCAACCCGATATAACACAAATTCGGATATAACACAGTAAAGCAGTGCTCCGGGGGGGCGGGGCTGCACACTCCGGTGGATCAAAGCAAGTTCAATATAACGTGGTTTCACCTATAACGCGGTAAGATTTTTTGGCTCCCGAGGACAGCGTTATATCAGGGTAGAGGTGTATCTCTTATTGCTCACTTATATTTGTATATGCATTCATGAGCAAAGCAGATTTATCCTAACTGGACTCTAATGCATCTCATCTCTGATCTTAACCTTTTACTAGCACTTGATGAATGCTCATTTTGTTCTGTACTCATACTTAATAGAGAACTAGATCCTAGAGGGATGTCAATAAGAAGGAGAGAATCGCAGGTGGCCTATGCTGAGAGGAAACGCAGCAACAAGGAGAGTGTGGAAGCTAAATACATAAGAAGCAGGAGGGATAGCAGCAGTAAAAGAGACAAGAATTATGTGTCTTTTTGTTATTCAGCAAGTGTGTGTGTGTGAGGGGGGTGATGGAAAGAAGAGTAGCTGCAACAGATGGAAAGTGGGGAAATAATAAAAGGGTATATATTGCACACACTTTGTTACTGGGTTGGTTGCATTACAGATCTTAGCCCTACAGGTCACTACTAGTGCCAGTAATAACAGACAGCTCATCCTTTGCCAAGAAGTCTGCTAATTTTATTTTTTATTGGACCAATTTCTGTTGGTGAGAGAGACAATTTTTCAAGCCACATAGAGCTCTTCTTGAGGTCTGGGAAAAGTACTCCCAGCATTAGAGCAAAATGCAAGGTGGAACAGATTGTTTAGCTTGTGTCTCTCACCAACAGAAGTTGGTCCAGTAAAAGGTATTATCTCACCCACGCTGTCTCTGTAATATCCTGGGATCAACACAGCTACAACTACACTGCATACAATCTTATTTTGGGGATTAATTAGCTGTAATAGCTTCAGTAGAAATATCTGTTGCTCTACACAATAGTGATTATGCCAAGATTTGAAAAAACATTTGGTGTGTGTTATGGGGAAACAATTTCCTCATATTTCAGAAATTTGAGTTCTGTTTTAGTCAAACCAAGAGGTCTAAAATATAGCTTTGTTCAGTAATTTTAAACGTAAAATTGCATATAATGTTTTTAACATTGACATTTTCATTGTGTCTTATTCTAAAAAGCCCAACTAACAAATGATTGCAAACTATTGCAGCAGGGGTTAGAGGCCCACTACTGTTTATGGTCAGGCAGTATTACTATTTCAATGTTTGAGTTGTTTATAAATCAGCTGTTTAAAAAATGCTGTCACCTGGATTTTGGTATACCAAAAGTAGCCTGTGAACAAATTTGGAAATAAAAATTATTTGAATGGATTTGGAGACAAATAAAATATACTAATTTTATGTGCTTTTTTGAAATTCTCTAACAAAAAACCAATAGTTTAGTGATATTTTGGGCATATCACATGACATTTTTAAAAAGTATATTTAAATATTGTAATAATTGTTTGCCTGTGCTTGCATAATATTTTGTTTTTGTTTGTATTTAAATTCAACACTAATGATCATAAATACACAAACCATGCAATTTTAATTTCATCCTCTGACATCTGAAAGGAAAGACACTGGTTTGAAGTATATAGGAAATGCATAGGAGAAAACAGTGGCTCCTTTGAAAAAAGAAAGTGTGATTCATGTAGAGTCAGAAGAAACAACATATGCAGTGGATGTGCATTAAGAATCATTGACAAAACTAGGATATCCTAATATCTCTACCAGCATGATAAATGTCCATTTCTACCAAAAAAAGAGTAGGCTAATTTTTTTTTATTTTACTATTAAGGCTTTTGGTGAAAGCTGCTAAAGCAGAACTCAGTTCTCGACTCATTCTGGTTCGCCAAGAAGCCTCCCAAATTAATGACTTTTCAGAATGAGTTTAATGAGGGTTTTTTAAGCGTTTACTCTTTGTGTGGAATATTTAAATAAATAAATAAGGCTGTACTTCAGTCATCACTGGATGATTTTACTTGAAGTGACTCACTGATGATATTTGTAACAAGTTGGCTTTTCCTTTAAAGGCTGGTAGGCATAGGTGAGTTGAATCAGGTAATTCCCTATAACAGGCAGCAGGTGGCCGTAGCGAAGGGGGGAAGCTCAGGAAACTGCAAGAAGAGCCTTCTGCAGGGAAGACCCTGATACCAGGGGGTTTGGAAGCAAAAGACAGAAACCAGAGGCTTCAGTCAGGTAGGGCCTGGGAGTGGCCTGCCAAAGCGGGAAAGGCCCCAGACAGGAAGGCCCAAGTGTAGGCTAAATTGGAGCTTCCTGGGAGTGAACAGACTCCACCAAAAAGTGATGTGGGGTTTCCCTACTGAGACGACAGGCAATAAAAGCCTGAGAGTGACTTAGGGTGACCAGACAGCAAGTGTGAAAAATCGGGATGGGAGCAGGGGGTAATAGGCGCCTATATAAGACAAAGCCCCAAATATCAGGACTGTCCCTATAAAATTGGGACATCTGATCACCCTAGAGTGACTCGACGACAGGATAAAACCAACATACTGTGTTTTGGGACTTTGAGTTTTATTTTGGAGTTTTATTTATGTGAACAAACTTAGGCCTCCGAGAAGGGGTGGTGAATGGACAAGAAAAGCCTGTGTGGAGCTTGTTTAAGAAGCTCTTTGAGGGAGAAATTGTTATCAGGGCACTGCAGAGGTACCTTTGGGAGGCAGCTGACCCCACTACAGTATTAATAGCAATCTTTTCATAGAATTGTAAAAACAAATATTTTTGTTATAATTCTGTTTAAAAATCACTAGCTTTTTTGCTTTATCTTTTGTATATTTCTGAACATATCCAGATATTACTTTTTGTATTTGTTTTTTCTTATGTAAATCAGAAAAGTCAAGAATTTGTAACAGGAAATATGAAGTTCTTCTTTGATTGCACTCCACTTCAGTGGTGTGTATGCCCACACACACCTCACACACATTCCACTTCAGGTATGTGTATGCCCAGTTCAGCAGAGTTGGAGACTTTTCCCTTAGTGGTGCCCATTCGGGCAGTGCATGTGCCCTCTGCTGCCTTGTGTTGCTGCATAATGGTATAAAAGGTGGCGCTGCCCTAGCCCATCCTCAGTTCCTTCTTACTGTGATCGGGCCCCTACCATTGACCAGAAGGATCAAAGAGAACACAAAGTTTGTTCACAGGCCTACAATTTCATATCTCTAACCAGCAAGCTTTCTCCCGCTGGGACTATGTCGTTTTCATAGAAGTTGTCAGAGTATGTCAGGTAGGAATTCCGGGCCATCTTAGCAGTGGGCAAACTGATGGTTAGGATTCTTTGCAAGCTTCTTTAGATGGGGCAGATTTGGCAGCCAGAGCTCATGGAACTGAGGGGAGTCTGGGGCAGCTCTCCCCTTTATATCATCACGCAGTAGCATGAGGCAGCAGAGAGCCCATGTGTTGCCCCAATGGATACCACTAAAGGAAAAATCTCTAACACACACACACAGCTGAGGTGAAATGGATATGTGCAACACATCTTGAAGAAAAAAAGTTACAGAACTGGCTAGTAACTTTTTTCTATTTAATAAGAAATGGAGTGGGATACACAAATAAGATTGCAGTCCAGAATAACTCCATTTACTGTTTTGAGGTGAAAAGAGTGCACACTTTCTGTCAGGTTCTAAGCATCTACCAGATTCAGTTATTTCTAAATATAAGATAAATTGTAAAGAAATGTGAAGACCAACTGTAAATTTACAGACTAAGGGCCCAGTCCTTCAAGTACTTATGCATGTACTTAATTTTTAACATTTAAATCAATAAGACTACTTTCATATATTGTTACTTATATGCATAAGTGCTTGCAGGGTTGGACCAATATTGCATCCTTTTACAAGTGTCTCAGCAAACCAAAAATGTGTATGGGCAATATTTGAGACATTTCAATCAAGTGAGAAATGACCAGGTTTATTAGATACACATATAGATGCAAAACAGCTTCTTGGTCTTTTGGTATTTTGGGTATGGATAATATTGGCGTTTCTTTATAAAGGCAGGAGCTTATGAGATGTGGGGAGAAATTGATTACACTGATACAGAATACAGTACATGCACTGTGTGTGTTTAAGAAAATGGATGTTTAACAAGAATGAATCTTGAAAGTAAAGCTATGATTTTAGGGGGCTGGATTTTTCTCAGACGCCTTTGTTTTCTCACATCGTCTCAAAACATTCCTTTTCATTATAATTCCGCAGATCTGAAGAAATAAATTATGCTTCCAGATAATGTAGATACATTCTGTATTTCTTGATAACACATTGAGATTACATTGTTTTCACACCATTTTGTTTAGATGACAGTGCCTCTGCTGCAAGCAGTATGGAGGTAACAGACCGCATTGCTTCTCTGGAGCAGCGTGTCCAGATGCAGGAAGATGACATCCAGCTGCTCAAATCTGCCCTGGCTGATGTGGTTCGACGTTTGAATATTACAGAGGAACAGCAGGCCATGCAGAACAAGAAAGGACCTACCAAAGGTTTGCATTTCAAATATATGTAAACAAATGTATTTAAAATTAGTCAAACATTTATATGTGTTAAAGTTTGTTATTACTTAAGTCTTTTAAAACACTTAGGATGAACAAGAAAAATTAAATTTAAAAACAAAATTCATAGCCTACTAAATAGAATACATAAAAAAAACAAAAGTAAGTGTAGCAGTCTTTCAGAAGCTCACACAACCTATCGAATCATCTGCATTTTCTTACTGTTTTAATCTACATTTTTAATTTTCACACAATTCCTATTTGCTGCCTCTTGTCCAAAATTAGATCATAAAGTCTTCAAGGAGTGGGTCATCTTCTGTGGACTGAAACCCCTATTTTGTCTTGGCAATACAGATGAAGCTGATCAGCCAGTGAAGATGGCTAAGCTGTCTTTGAGTATCTCGTACTAACCTAGCTTGATTCATGTTGTGCAGAATAATGTCAATAATATACAAAGGTAATAAAAAAAATTAAGTTGAGCATCCAGTATTACATAGATAGCTAAGGTTTGCTTCAACCAGAACGACATGGTGTAAGTGGTAGTAGTCAGATGTAGTCAGATTTGCTTGCTGTAAAAGTGTGGTGAGTTTGTTGCCATTTGAAAGTTATTCAAAAATGCATGGGTTTTTTTCCCCTCTCTTGTTTTGTAATCTTAATAGAAGTAATTGTGGCAAGCTAGATGTGAAAACTGTGGCTAGGTTCACAAGCTCTCTGATACCTGAATTATGAAAGTATTTTCATTACAAGTGGGATATATGTTAACTTAAAATTAACTTTTTAAATTTATATTTGGTGGAAAATATGCATTTTATGGTCTTGTAATTAAGTTACAGGGCTGAGAATCAGGGATCTGGACTTTCCTCCCAGGTCTACCACAGACCTTTTGTGTGACCTTGTGCCATCAATTACTTTTTAGGCCCTGATGCAGCAAAACAGTTGAGCACATGCTGTGGTGAATTAGGGCCTTTGTATGTTTTGGGGGGAAGGCCAGCAGCTCACTGTGGAACTAAATTAATGGGTCTTAAAACACACTAGTTCTTGGCTGGAACATGCTGAAGGAGTCCACACTATTATTGTTTTGTATCTCCTATTGTTGTTAGGGTTGCCAGGTTTTCGACTGGAACACCTGGTCGAAAAGGCGCCCTGGTGGCTCCGGACAGCACCGTTTGCACTGCTGACCGGGCCGTTTAAAGTCCGGTCGGTGGCGCAGCAGGGCTAAGGCAGGCTCCCTGGCTCCACGTGGCTCCTGGAAGCAGCTGGCAGGTCCTTACAGCCTCTAGACATAGGTATGATCAGGGAAGCTCTGTGTGCTGTCCCCATCCCAAGTGCCAGCTCTGCAGCTACCACTGGCCAGAAACTGCAGCCAATGGGAGCTGCAGGGCCGGCATCTGTGGGTGCAGGCAGCGCGCGCTGCACAGAGCCGCCTGGCCGCTCCTCCGCCTAGGAGCCGGACATGTGGCCGCTTCTGAGAGCCGCGCAGAGCCAGGGTGGGCAGGGAGCCTGCCTTAGCCCCCTGTGCCACTGACCGGGAGCCATCTGAGGTAAGCGCACCCAGCTGGAGCTCAAACCCCCACCCACACCCCAACCCCCTGCTTCAGCCCTGAGCCTGCTCCCACACTCCACCCTGAACCCCTCATTTATGGCACCACCTTGGAGCCTGCACCCCCAGCCAGAGCCCTCACCCCCTTCCGCACCCTAACCCCTTGCCCCAGCCCAGTGAAAGTGAGTGATGGTGGGGGAGAGTGAGTGATGGAGGGAGGGGAGATGGAGTGAGTGGGGGTGGGGCCTCAGAGAAGGGGCGGAGAAAGGGGGCCTCAGGGAAGGGGTGGGGCAGGGCAAGGGTGTTCAGTTCTGTGCAGTTAGAAAGTTGGCAACCCTAATTGTTGTCCTTGCTTCTTTTGCTGCCAGAAACTGTTTAAGATCTGATAAAGTAAATACTACTATAAGTAGCTTCAGAGAGGAAAAAAGCTCCATTCCAACATAATTTTTGAGGGGCTAAGAAGCCCTATGTTACATTTACATTCAAAGTTCTTTGAGGTGAGAAAACAAAGGCCAGTAACTATTGTCAAATTGCAGCCAGATCAGTTCTTATTCTTAGGCTTCATGCCAGTGTAAGAAGTACAACTACAGAGCCAATCCTGCTTGCATTGAAGTTAATGGTGCCTTGACTTTGGTAGGAGCAGAACTGGATGCTAATATAGCAGATAATTCTTTATGATGGCAACTTTCTAAGGAGTTTGTACCACATACTGCAGAGGAAGAGCTTCAACTAACATGAGCTGTTCGGCCATCACAAACTACTGAAATAAGTATCAGGGGGTAGCTGTGTTAGTCTGTATCTACAAAAACAACAAGGAGTCTGGTGGCACCTTAAAGACTAACAGATTTATTTGGGCATAAGCTTTCGTGGGTAAAAACCTCACTTCTTCAGACGTATACCGGAAACCTACTGACCGCTATACGTACCTACATGCCTCCAGCTTCCATCCAAGACACATCACACGATCCATTGTCTACAGCCAAGCCCTAAGATACAACTGAATTTGCTCCAACCCCTCAGACAGAGACAAACACCTACAAGAGCTTTATCAAGCATTCATAAAACTACAATACCCACCTGGGGAAGTGAGGAAACAGATTGACAGAGCAAGACGGGTACCCAGAAATCACCTACTACAGGACAGGCCCAACAAGGACAATAACAGAACACCATTGGCCATCACATACAGCCCCCCAGCTAAAACCTCTCCAGTGCATTATCCACGATCTACAACCTATCCTGGAAAATGATCCCTCACTCTCTCAGACCTTGGGAGGCAGGCCAGTTCTTGCTTACAGACAACCCCCCAACCTGAAGCAAATACTCACCAGCAACTACACACCACACCACAGAAACACCAACCCAGGAACCAATCACTGTAGCAAACCTCGTTGCCTACTCTGTCCCCATATCTACTCTGGCGACACCATCAGAGGACCCAACCACATCAGCCACACCATCAAGGGCTCATTCACCTGCACATCCACTAATGTTATATATGCCATCATGTGCCAGCAATGCCCCTCTGCCATGTACATTGGCCAAACCGGACAGTCCCTCCGCAAAAGAATAAATGGACACAAATCGGACATCAGGAATGGTAACATATATAAGCCAGTAAGTGAACACGTCAATCTCCCTGGTCATTCTATTACAGATTTAAAAGTCACTATCATTGAACAAAAAAACTTCAGAAACAGATTTCAAAGAGAAACAGCAGAACTAAAATTCATTTGCAAATTTAACACCATTAATCTGGGCTTGAATAGGGACTGGGAGTGGCTGGCTCATTACAGAAGCAGCTTTTCCTCTCCTGGAATTGACACCTCCTCATCTATTATTGGGAGTGGACTATATCCACCCTGATTGAATTGGCCCTGTCAACACTGGTTCTCCACTTGCGAAGTAACTCCCTGCTCTCCATGTGTCAGTATATAATGCCTGCATCTGTAACTTTCACTCTATGCATCTGAAGAAGTGAGGTTTTTACCCACGAAAGCTTATGCCCAAATAAATCTGTTAGTCTTTAAGGTGCCACCAGACTCCTTGTTGTTTTTACTGAAATAAGTATTGATAATATTTGTGATTTCCTGCTAATTTCCAGAAATAGGTGCGACTATAAATATTAATATAAAATTTATTTTTATCATGATATTTCACCTTCATCATCACTGTCTGCTTCCCCCATACCTCTGTGGGGATATAAAGTAGAATTAGAAGCATCTTAATAATTTGTTCCTTTTAGCAGTTTTGACAAAATGCTAAACTTCAGAGGTGGACATTTTTCTTATGAATTACAGGTAAAACTATTTTTGAACAAACTGCATACCTCAAACAGCTTAACAAAACAAAAGCAACAAAAATGCTTAACAATTTCCTGCATGTTAAAATTGCAGTTTACCTTACTTTTAGGAATAATTTAATAACTTCAGAGTGATAGTTTAGAGCAGCAGTGACTAAGACCGTTACAGGAGGGATTTGACTAGAGGGGGCCAAAGCTGGAACTGCAGACATCTTGTCATGAGAAGCTGATTGAGACTCAAACTTTTTCACATCAACTGCACCTTTAACCCCCAATGCCACAATTATTTAACAAAAAATTGAACTTGGATCTCAAACGCTCTCGTGCAAAAGACTGACACATAACAGTCAGGATTTGAAGTGCAGTATATCTTGTTTCATGCAGATATTCAACAATTCAAATCAGAGGTGTCATGTTGGGGCCCACCTGAGAGAAAGGTAAACTCACAGCTCAACTTTTAAGACCTAGCACTGGGTATTGCAGTGGACAGCAGATTCTAGAACCACTGCAGACTGCTCAAATTTTCCCATGGCACAATAGTTAACTTTGCTTGGTTTAAAGCCTAATGAATTCCAATTTTAGACAGCACAACGAAGCTAAGCTCAAGATAAAATCAAGTATTGTTTGTGTCAGAGTTGTATGAGCACTTGTGTGATCTTTCAGTCATGTAGTTAAAAAATACATATAAGGAAACTTCAGTTGCTTACCTAGTCCAGTTAGGATTTCATTTACTAATGGCTTTTAAAAAATTTAATTAGCCTATTATTTAGAGTTTTTATGACTTCCTGCCTTTTATTTTTGTTTGTTATTCTTTCCTTTTTTCAATTATTGGTTTGTTTGTAATCTTAATAGCCCTATTAATCCATAGATCAGAGTATGACTAAAAAAGCAGCTGCTGCTGAGCCTGATAAACATGTTAGTGCTGCTACCACAGGTAAGACCCTGAAGCAACAGAACTTGCAAAATAAATATGTAACAACTGACAAAACTATAATATGAATGAGTGAATTACTAGCAAGCTAACAGTACTGACATGTTTTGAATTATTTGACAGCTATAGCTATTTAGAATAACTATAATAAATAAAACTAAAAAGCCACAGAGTACATAACTGATTGATTAAAGAATTTAAAAAGAGTGAATTTTGTAGCACGTAAGAATTCCAGATTATTGCTGTACTGCACTCCCTTTTCACTCTAAAGGTACGTCTATACTTACCTCCGGGTCCGGCGGTAAGCAATCGATCTTCTGGGATCGATTTATCGCGTCTTGTCTAGACACAATAAATCGATCCCGGATCGATCCCGGAAGTGCTCGCCGTCGACGCCGGTACTCCTGCTCCGCGAGAGGAGTACGCGGAGTCGACGGGGGAGCCTGCCTGCCGCGTCTGGACCCGCGGTAAGTTCGAACTAAGGTACTTTGACTTCAGCTACGTTATTAACGTAGCTGAAGTTGCTTATCTTAGTTCGAAGTGGGGGGTTAGTGTGGACCAGGCCTAACTTTGTAGTAGTAACAGGGATAGAACTTGGATCCTTATGCTCCAGAAGCACAGGTGCTTGCCACTTGATTAGAAGGTGAATCTCCATTAGCTGGTAACAGTATAGCATTTATGACATACTGTGGAGTAATTCTGATTCCATCAAAGTAGGAAGGTAGGTACACACTTAGCAACCTCATTTCAACACTTTTTAATAGGTTTGGGTTTTTATACATGTATCCAATTATGAAAACACAGATGCTGTTTGTCAGCATGTTAACAAAAGCACATCTAGCCAAACTGCAATTGGAACTTTGGCAAAACAGAATCATGTGAGTATTTATATGGCCACGACATTGGTGTTATGAAAAGACCATTGGATGATTAATGACCACAAGTTTTCAGGACATTGGTTTCATATGTCAACCACAAGGTAGCACCTCCATATTAAAAATAAATGAATACATGAAGAGCAGATTTATATTTTAATGTTATTAGAAAACGTTGTTTTGGTGTCTAATTTGCATTGCAAGATGCACAAATCCAATTTTTGTTAGTATCTGTAATACTTTCTGTTCTGGTATTCACATAATTTAGTGCTGTCTTGTCAAATGTGCTGCAGGCTTTCATACTCAAAATGGACTTCAGTGCTCAGGCATGTTGGCTAAAGTCAGTTAACATGCACAAACATATGAAAGCTTGTTTTGTTCAGAGTTGGAAAACCTGAGGTCTGCAAGGCAGTAATGACTGAGAAGCTTACAACCATCAGATTCCAATGTTTTAGAAGCTAGAAAGAGTTGTTAACATAGTATAATCGGGAATCGTGCAGTTTTTTTCTTAGTGCTTTTAAAAGAGTGATTTGTTTCATTGGTGTCAGTCTGTTAGGACTCTTCCTCATTTAAGTGTTTCCTCGGAGCATCCTCTGAGTCCTTTTAGATGTAATCTACATTCCCAGTAGGAGCATGAGAAAAGAACTAACTTCTTTCCTCAACGAATAAAGTTTAATGCCAAAACCGAGTTACCAAGTTCAATGGGGCAGTGATTGAAAGCTTTTAGTTTGTAGAAATAAAACCAGGGTAGTCTATTAAAGCTCGGGGCCCCATTATTCTAGGCATTGTACAGACACATAGGAAAACATGGTCCCTGGCCAGAATTTACAAACTAAGACCCCAGTCCTGCTATTTACTGCATGTCCATGTGGAACCCCTTTGACTTCAGTGGGGCTCCATGCTGGTCCCACTGGCTGCGTTTCACTGCTCCAGGCCAATGAGGGCTGCGGGAAGCGGCGCGGGCCGAGGGATGTGCTGGTCACCCTTCCTGCAGCCCCTATTGGCCTGGGACGGCGAACCGCAACCAGTGGGAGCTGCGATTGGCCGAACCTGCTGACGCAGCAGGTAAACAAACTGGCCTGGCCCGCCAGGTGCTTTCCCTGGCGGGTCACATGCCAAAGGTTGCCGATCCCTGCCTTAGTACCTACTCTAGAAACAGAATGGACATCTATGATGGGGTAGTCTGCCCCCGTAAGGGTGCCAGTCAGCCCATCCCTGGTCATGTGACATGGCTGTTTAAAACGTTGGAAACTTTCTGGTGTATGCAAAGGCCTAGGAAATAAGCTGTATTGGGGGAGAGGAAGTGGACCCAGGAATAAGTGTTAATTTGGAGAAAGTCACTTACTGTTTCTTTAAGGGCCAGGATCAGGAGCCTTGCAGAGTGGTCAGGGTAAGAATCCCCTCTCACCCAATCAGTTGGGAATGATCTGGGAGAAGGGGACTAGTATGTACGCCACCTCCTCTCTCATAGCAGGGCAGAGATCAGCAGGAGAAGGCTGACCTGCGGAATCCTCCAAGATAGAGGACTGATTGGGAAAAGGCACCCACCTGAGGGTGAAGCTGGCTAAAGCCTTGTAACTTAGAATCATAGAAGATTAGGGTTGGAAGAGACCTCAGGAGGTCATCTAGTCCAACCCCCTGCTCAAAGCAGGACCAACCCCAACTAAATCATCCCAGCCAGGGCTTTGTCAAGCTTGGCCTTAAAAACATCTAAGGATGGAGATTCCACCACCTCCCTCGGTGACCCATTCCAGTGCTTCACCATCTTCCTAGTGAAATACTGTTTCCTAATATCCAACCTAGACCTCCCCCACTGCAACTTGAGACCATTGCTCCTTGTTCTGTCAACTTGCCCAAACCATTACCCCAGCTCCATAGAAGAGATCCAGTGGAGATTCCTGTCTGGGGTAGGGAGATCTGATTGCCTGAACCACAACCCCAGCTCCAGGAGGAGGGCCGAGGTGAGCCCCTGCCTGAAAAAGATAGCGCATGACCTGCATGGCTCATAACCTCAGCTCCAAGAAGAGAGCTGGGGATGGGTGGGGGTGGAATCCTGCTTTAAGGAAGGAAACAATACAGATGGTTTGAAACATAACCTGGTGAGTGCCAGAGAGGCTGAGAAGCCCCTGGGAGTGGAGCAGGGGCTCACAATACAGGCAGAGGAGAAGCCACCCACAGAATCTCAGGAGGAGAGTACCTTAGGGTTGAACCAGGGAAACAGTATACAGGAGGAGCTCAATAGAAAGCAGGCCAGGAAACAGTATAGGGTTGGGGAGAGATTGGCGTAACCGCTTTATACTGGGCCTTGGCCTGGAACGTAGGGAAGAGGCAGGACTGGGTTCCCCTACCAAACTCAGCAAGAGGGTTTATTAAGGACTGGACCAAGTTGGCCAAACCCAAAGAGACCAGGGGCTGCATGCCCCAGTTAGGAAGACTGGCCTCCTGAAGCACTGGACTTTTCAGCACCCTGAAAGGGGACAGGACTACCAACAACCCAACTGGAGGACTGAGGTCTTGACAAAGGACCAACAAGTGAGCTAGACAGCAAAAGCTCCATCTGAATGTTGACTTCTTCTCACGGGATCGTGAAGAGCAGTTGGGGGAGGGGAGGCAGACCTCAAATGGAGTCATAAGGGGGAGGATGTGTGAAAGAGCAGAGAAACTGCTGCCTGGCACAGCAGGGGTTAAAGAAAACCTGTGGGCTCAGCTAGCCACGCTCCGCTATACCTGCAGCCAATGCCAGGCCCAGAGGGGGGAGAAAAGGAAGGAGCCTGGCTCAGTTGGGGGCTGTCTGTCAAGATCTGAGGCACCCCGACTTGAGCGAAGATCCTCATAAGCTTCATAGTCACTGTTTTGGAATTCATGGAGCATAATGGCATGGCTTTCACGTCTAAAGCACGATATGTGGTCTGTGCTACCCCGATTAAGTATGGGGCCAGCACTGCAACCCATTGGTCTCGGGGCTACCATGGCTACCCGCTCAAAAGTTTCTAAGGAAGCCTCGGGATCATCCTCAGGCACCATTTTGGTAAACCGGATAGGGGCAGGGTTAGCTGACTCTGCTGGAGCACTGAGTCGCAGTATGGAGGCCACCTGCTGGACTAGCTGCTGCTGCTGCTGCTGGGCTGCCAATTCACGAATTAACTGCTGCTGCTGGGTGGCCATCTGCTGCAGGAGTTGTTGCTGTTTATGGTGGGTGTTTTGCTCGGCCATCCATTTCAGCAGCTGTTCCATCTCCATTCAAGGTCTTTCCTTTTGTTTGGACTTTTGCTTTTTTTTTAAATTCCCTTCAGCAGGGACTAGGGCGATACCCGTGTTCTCCACCACCTGTGATAGAGCCTTCGGTGGCCAGGCAGCCTAGTGGCTAGATCATTGGTCAGATAGGTTGGAGGGGGACCCAGACTCTCCCCAGGGCCCTGTGTAGTTCACACCCCCTAAACAGGTTGATGGATCTGCCTCTCTGTCGGGGGGTTCAAGACCCACTTCCCTGGGCTGCTACTTATTAGAGTCTCTTTATTTTGGGTATGGCCCCATTAGTTCAATTACCCCACAGTTGGGGCTTAGCTGCAGGCTCCCCTTGGCAGGGGAAGGTTTCCTTGCCTCCAGTGGCTGTGTTGACTGTACGGTCACTGATCCATCCCTTCAGGCAGGCAAACAGAGAGCTCCTGCTTCCTTGTCAGACAGCCCCCAACGGAGCCAGGCTCCCTCCTTTTCTCCCCCCTCCAGGCCTGGCATTGGCTGCAGGTATAGCAAGGCGGTGCTAGCTGAGCCCACAGGTTTTCTTTAACCCCGGTTGTGCCAGGCGGCAGTTTCCCTGCTCCTTCACAGGAGCAAAGCTCATGAAGTCGTATGGGCTTCCCGGATGTGTACTTTGGGATGCAGGAAAGGGGTGCCAGTTGTGAAACAGCCCAGCAGCTGAGACTTGCTACCGGACTAGCTGCTTCCAGCATTTTAATGATCGTTTACATTTTATATAGCATCTTTTTGTATGGATGGATTCTAAAGTTCTTTACAAACTGATATATCAACTATTTACCTAAACCATTTGATGGGCATCAAGCACAGCAACTGTTTAAAACAGCCTAGCTCTACTACATTTTAGGGCAGGATTTAAAATGGAAGGAGAATTTAAATAGGCAGAATATAATTTTCAGAACTAGAATTTTGCAAGGAGATTGAAGTTACATTTCTGGTCTTGTAATAATAATAATTATTAATAATTGGATCTTTTAATTATAACAGTTGGTTAGAACCTGGGTTTTATAGCTTCGCTGAGAGATGGTATCTCCAATAGTAATGCACCTTGTAATATCAGACTGAGGTATTGGTTAAATACTAATTTTAGAGGGAAGAGAATGCCTCCTGAATCACACTTCTCCTGAAGATGCCTTCTTTTGGTTAGTGTCTTCCTCTAAACCCAAAGACTTTGTTACCTTTAGAAAGGTGGATGGAGATGACCTAGCCCAGCCAGTAGCTCCACTCTCCTCACAGTTAGGAAGACCCCAAGTAAGGAAGAACTTGAAGTAATTTGTAGCAGAAGTTATGGGAGGTAAAGTTCCATCAAAGTTCAGATAGCTCTATGAACGTTGCAGTTCTTTGCTTTTTTTCTGTAGATAGAGAAAACTAGCTATGTTGAAAGCAGCTGATATAAATACATGAAGAAAGTTACTAAGTTCATATTTGTTAATTATTTACGTAAATTAAGAGAAGCTGTTTAAAATCCAGCTGTGGAATTAAAAGATCCTGTTTCAAAACACTTTCTCTAACAGTATTTCCTTATCTTTATATTTTCTATTGTTCACAGCCTTAACCATTGTTTGTTAACTAACATATGGTTGATTTGAATGAAAATCTTTGATAAAAACTGTTCCAAAATTAATTACGCATATGGTGTGTACCTAATTTATTTTTCTATATTGTGTTTTTTTTATCAAGATGACATGAGAGTAGAACATCTCCATGTTCTATTGATTCCAATGGCATTTTCTCACTTGAAAAATATATAACATATATATCTACCCTGTTTTCTGGGTTCTCAGTCATAAAGCCACATACTTAAAAGCAAGTTTTTAATGCAGTATATAGACCAGTGGTTCTCAGACTTTTGTATTGGTGACCCCTTTCACACAGCAAACCTATGAGTGCAACCCCCCCTTACAAATTAAAAACACATTTTTTATATTTAACACTATTATAAATGCTGGAGGCGAAGCGGGTTTTGGGGTGGAGACTGACAGTTCGCAACCCCCACATAATAACCCTGAGGAGTCATGACCCCCAATTTGAGAACCCCTGACATAGACCTTGGGAAAGCTTGTTGCATAAGCAACAGTGTATAGCTTCTTTATTGAAGAACACAGGCCTCTCAGAAGGCTATTCGCCTTTCTTTCTGGTGCTACGTTGAACATGCTGTAGAAGGGAAGTGGATTTATTTTTTTGGAGAGTGGGGTGATTTAGGGTTGCTCATGTAAGCAGTCCCATTGTACTCCAGTAGCTCTCAAAATGAGTAGAGTTGCAGAATTAGGCCCTTAAGCAGTACAAAGGTTATTTCACTTATGTCATTATGAATATGTTTAACAATAAAAATGATTTACCCCTTGTAGCTGAGATTTAGCAAGTGAAATTTCAGAAATGTGACTACAGGCTTATTGTAATGAGAGATTTCTGAATGCAATAAATTATTCAAGCTGTAACTTGTTACTAGTTTAATATTCAGTTTAAATTCTTATAGGAAGCCTATTCCAAAATGATTTCCTTACAATAAATAGGGCTATGGCTGAAGTTTAGTTAATGTGTCCCTGTTTAATTTTTAATCCCTACTTTATTGAAACAAAGTTAACACTTCAAAAGCACGTGTGAAATGTGTGTAACCTTTTTTGTTGTCTGCAGAAATAAAAAGTGACCTTTTCAGTGCAAGCTGTGATTTTACCATCTGCTTGTCTTACAGCTAGACCGTTGGTACAAACACTGCCATTAAGGACAACTGTTAATAATGGAACCGTGTTACCAAAGAAACCAAGTGGCTCTCTACCTTCCCCATCAGGAACCAGGAAGGAAACTGTGTCACCAGCAACAAAGAGGTATGGAGAAACTTGAAATATGTGTAAGGTTATTAAATTAATTGAGAAAGTAGTAAATGTCATTGTTACGCTTTTATAAGAGCATGAATGTGCAGGTTTTTCTCTCTTTAGATAACACTTTCAAAGCAATGGTTTAGATAATTTAAAGTGATTTACAGTTAAAATCTTGTAAAAATACTTACAACATCTTTCTATTCATACCAAGTTAATTAATCAGGCCTAATGTTATTGCAGTAAATACCATAGAAATACACAATGATTAGTCTATTATTTATGTGTTTCTTTCTTGATTCTGCAGTCTAGTAGATTAAGAGTAGGAAATTTCTGCTTTGGATTTCAGAACACGTTCTGAAAAGTAATACCAGGGTTCTTTGTTTTAGACAATATAAGAAACAAAATCTGGGGAAGGCATGCGGTCCCGTGACAAAGTCATATAATGCTATTGGTCACTTTTTCTCAGTAAAATTATTTTATGTAGAAATCTAATTTGCTGTGTTGTACAAGGAAATTCACTTATTTCAAACCACATCTAGCAAATTCTTATACCAGTGAAAGAAACCCTGCTCTGACTTCTTACTATTAACATGTATTTAAGTCCCTTTAAAAAATTCCTTAAATGTCTTGGGTGTGGTTTAAAAATTAGTATGCTTCATATTTGTGTATTCCTTTACATAGCCAAGCTCTGGGAAACTTAGTGGGGTGGGTGGAACAGGTTTAATTTGGGCAAACCAGAGATGCACTGCAGAGCCAGTCTGTTATGCCCCCTGGTGCAAAAGATAAGATTCTGTGTATGATTGATTTTTCCTTCTACATTCCCCTACCTTGAATGCCAAACCAGCTTTGGGTGGTAGTAATACTATCAGTCTGTGGAAGGCAGATTGTAGAGATAAGAATACCAATGTGTCCAGAAATTACTTGTGTTTGTAGAGGATACAGATTTTACATTAAACATGAGGTAGAAACCAATGATGTGCTATGATGGAAACCAGCCATTGACATGATGAAAGGGAAGTGTTGCTGATTACCCAGAATGCTCAAGTTATTGTCACCACAAAGCTCTTAGCACAAAGCGGCTTATACTCTACACCACACAGTGATAGAATCAGTAAACATCACGCTGTTGTTTCTACCTATCTGAGATGAAGCTGACCTCTATGACCTGGGGGCTCAGTGCAGTTGCAGGTTCAGCAGTATTGTTTGAACCAGCCCTGCTGATGGGAAGGCAAGATAAATTTAAATGGGTGAAATGTCATCAGAATGTTTAAAAGTAGATGAGAACCTATTTTAAAAAGGAAAAACTGTTTTTAGTGTTTCAGAAGTAAAGTAACACCGATTTGTATATACTGCATTTTTAGAGTGTTTAATTTTATTCATCATAATTCCTTTCCCTAGCACTAGTAAAGAAGAGTTGTTGCACATAGTAATTGCAAAATAAAATGCAGCATATGAGTATTAACACACTCCAGATGTACACGTAGAGTGTTATTTCATGCTCTGCTTCTAAGGGTATGTCTACACTATGAAATTAGGTCGATTTTATAGAAGTCGATTTTTAGAAATCGATTTTGTACAGTCGATTGTGTATGTCCCCACTAAGTGCATTAAGTCAGCGGAGTGCGTCCTCACTACCGTGGCTAGCATCGACTCACTGTGCACTGTGGGAAGCTATCTCACAGTGCCCGCAGTCTCCACTGCCCACTGGAATTCTGGGTTAAACTCCCAATGCCTGATGGGGCAAAAACATTGTCGTGGGTGGGTTTTGGGTACATGTCGTCAGTCTCCCTTCCCTCCCTCTCTCCCTCCTTCCCTCCCTCCCTCTGTGAAAGCAGCTGCAGACAATTATTTTGTGCCTTTTTTCCTGGGTTACCTGTGCAGACACCATAGCACGGCAAGCATGGAGCCCGCTCAGCTCACCACTGCTGTTGCGAGCATTGTAAACACCTTGCGCATTATACTGCAGTATGTGCAGAATCTGGCTAAGAGACGGCAGCACGAGGACAATTGTGAGGAGGACATGGACACAGACATTCCTGAAAGCGTGGGATGTGGCAATTGGGACATCATGGCGGCAGTGGGGCTTGTTGATACAGTGACACGCCGATTCTGGGCCCGGCAAACAAGCACAGACTGGTGGGACCGCATAGTGTTGCAGGTGTGGGATGATTCCCAGTGGCTGCGAAACTTTTGCATGCGTAAGACCACTTTCCTGGAACTCTGAGAGTTGCTTTCCCCCTCCCTGAAGTACAGGAATACCAAGATGAGAGCTGCCCTGACAGTTGAGAAGTGAGTGGCAATAGCCCTGTGGAAACTTGCAATGCCTGACTGCTACCGGTCAGTCGGGAATCAATTTGGAGTGGGCAAATCTACTGTGGGGACTGCTGTGATTCAAGTAGCCAATACAGTCACTAACGTTCTGCTATCAAGGGTAGTGACTCTGGGAAATGTGCAGTTCATAGTGGATGGCTTTACTGCAATGGGTTTCCCTAACTGTGGTGGGGCAATAGACGGAACGCATATCCGTATCTTGGCACTGGACCACCTTGCCAACCAGTACATAAACTTCAAGTGGTACTTCTCAATGGTGCTGCAAGCACTGGTGGATCACAAGGGACGTTTCACCGACATAAATGTGGGATGGCCGGGAAAGGTGCATGGCGCTCGCATCTTTAGGAACTCCAGGCTGTTTGAGCAGCTGCAAGAAGGGACTTACTTCCCAGACCAGAAAATTACTGTTGGGGATGTTGAAATGCCAATAGTTATCCTTGGAGACCCAGCCTACCCCTTGCTCCCATGGCTCATGAAGCCATACACAGGCAGTCTGAACAGTAGTAAGGAGCAGTTCAACTATAGGCTGAGCAAGTTCAGAATGGTGGTAGAATGTGTCTTTGGATGTTTAAAAGCTCACTGGCCCTGTTTGTTGACTAGGTTAGACCTCAGTGCAACCAATATTACCATTGTTATTACTGCTTGCTGTGTGCTCCATTGTATTGTGAGAGTAAGGAGGAGACGTTTATGGCAGAGTGGGAGGTTGAGGCAAATCGCCTGGCTGCCAATTTTGAACAGCCAGACACCAGGGCAATTAGAAGAGCACAGGTAGGCGCGCTGCGCATCAGAGAGGCTTTGAAAACCAGTTTCATGACTGGCCAGGCTACGGTTTGACAGTTGTGTATGTTTCTCCTTGATGCAAACCCGCCCCCTTTGTTGATTTTAATTCCCTGTAAGCCAGCCATCCTCCCCCCTTCGATCACAGCTGGCAAAGGAAATAAAGTCACAATTGTTTTGAAACCATGCATTCTTTGTTTATTAATTTTAAAAAAGGGAGATAACTGATAAGGTAGCCTGGGTGGGGTAGGGTGGGGTGGGAGAGGAGGGAAGGACAAGGCCACATTGCTTATTGTAGCCACACTACAAATCAAAACTGTTTGAATGACAGCCTTCTGTTGCTTGGGCCATCCTCTGGAGTGGAGTGGCTGGGTACCCGGAGCCTCTCCCCCGCCCCGCGTTCTTGGGCATCTGGGTGAGGAGGATATGGAACTTGGGGAGGAGAGCAGGCGGTTGTACAGTGGATGCAGCAGTGGTCTGTGCTCTTGCTGGCTTTCCTGCAGCTCCACCAGATGCCTGAGCATGTCCGTTTGCTCCCCCATTAGCCTCAGCATTGCATCCTGCTTCTTCTCATCGCACTCACTTAATGCTTTCCTGGACTCTGCCACTGAATGCCTCCATGCATTTAGCTGTACCCTATCAGTGCAGGAGGACTGCATGAGCTCGGAAAACATGTCATCGCGAGTGCGTTTTTTTCGCCTTCTAATCTGCGATAACCTCAGGGACAGAGATGATTGGGGGAGCATAGAAACATTTGCACCTGCGGGGGGATAAAAAGGGAGAGTAAAATTTAAGATGATACATTTCTGAGAACAAAAGGGAGACTCTTTCACAGTGAATCAAGCAATTCACAGCAGACAGCACGTGTGCTTTAGGTACAAGGTCACATTTTGCCTTTTATATTGAGCGCTTGCCGGTATGGTGACACATCACACACGGCTGGGCAACAGAATTCGGTTTCTAGGCAGCCATGGTAAGCCAAAGGGTACGCGGGTTTGGCTTCTAACGTCCTCCTAAACGTGTGGGAATGTTTTTAAACTGCAGTGCCCTCCTTTCCCATAGCAAGTAATGCCAGTTGTGTTTGCCATTTAAAAGGAGGGGCTGCGGTTTTCAGGTGGATGTGCAGCACACACCTCTCCCCACCCATCCATGTGGCTATTTGGGATGATCCCTTCACCCCTCCCCCTGCTGCGGGGCTATTCTCAGGGATGATCCCTTTTAGCCAAGCGCAAACAGCCCAGCATGAACGGGGTCCTTTTACTGTTCCCTTACAAAAATTCCCCTATTTCAACCAGGTGACCATGAATGATATCACTCTCCTGAGGCTAACACAGAAAGATATAGACCGAATGTTGCTTGAATATGACCAAAACCCAGGACCATTCGCTGCCAAGCTTTGTGCTGCAATGATTCCAGACTATTGCTACTGGCTTGGCGTGGTTAAGTGTCCTACCATGGAGGACGAAATAAGGCAGCCCTGCCCAGAAACCTTCTGCAAAGGCTTTCAGAGTACCTCCTGGAGAGCTTCATGGATATGTCCCTGGAGGATTTCCGCTCCATCCCCAGACACGTTAACAGACTTTTCCAGTAGCTGTACTGGCCGCGAAGGCATCCCAAGTCTTCCAGGCAAATCAAACATTAAACACTATTGCTTTTAAACCCTGTACTGTAGTTACAAATGTGCACTCACCAGAGGTACCTTCTCCGCCTTCAGGGTCGGGGATCCCACTTTGAGAGGGTATTGGCTCCAGGGTGATGAAAAGGTCCTGGCTGCCGGGGAGAACAGATTCACCGCTTGCCTGCTGCGCGTTCTCCTCCTCCTCCTCCTCTTCCTCTTCCTCATCCACAGAATCCTCCTCCATGTTGCGTGAGACTCCCCCCTTGCAGGTGTCTATGGACAGTGGTGGGGTAGTGGTAGGGTCCCCCCCAGAATGCCATGCAGCTGATCATAGAAGCAGCATGTATGGGGCTCTGACCCAGAGCGACCGTTTGCCTCCTTTGTCTTTTGGTAGGCTTGCCTGAGCTCCTTGACTTTCACATGACACTGCTGTGTGTCCCTGTTGTAGCCTCTGTCCATCATGCCCTGTGCGATTTTGGCATATATATTAGCATTTCTTCTTTTTGATCGGAGTTCTGCCTGCACAGATTCTTCTCCCCATACAGCAATCAGATCCAGTGTCTCCCGTTCACTACATGCTGGAGCTCGTTTGCGATTCTGGGGAGACTGCATGGTCACCTGTGCTGCTAAGCACGCCACGCTGACCACACAGGAAATGAAATTCAAAAGTTCCCGGGGCTTTTCCTGTGTACCTGGCTAGTTGAAAGTGTTGTCCAGAGCGGTCACATTGGAGCACTCTGGGATAGCTCCCAGAGGCCGATAACGACGATTTGCGTCCGCACTACCCCAAATTCGACCCAGCAAGGTCGATTTTAGTGCTATCCCCTCGCCGGGGAGGAGTACAGAAGTCGATTTTAAGAGCCCTTTAGGTCGACGGAACGGGGTTTCTTGTGTAGACGCATTTATTATAAAATTGACCTAATGCGGCTAAATTCGACCTAACTCTGTAGTGTAAACCAGGGCTAGGAGGTGCAGAACAGAAAGAACTTGCAGCCCAGGGCTGGGGGTGGCTAAGATGGGTTTTAAATCATTCTGGCACTTCCCTGATTCTAACAGCCCCACAGGCTAACCCCTGCAGCCTATATGCCTCATCATTCCCTGGAATCCCTGCTGTGTTAGCTATGTGCTGCAGCCTTACCCTTCCATAGCTTTCCCCCCAGCATATCCCCTGTGCTAGGGCTTGTTCGAGGACAGCCTGTGGCTGTCTTCCTCAGTTTCTGTTCTATGGAAATTCTTCACTGGCCGTTCTACCCAGCGTCAGGGGGCCAGAGGGGGGATGAGAGTCTCACCCATAGATTTTAAATAAACAGTGAAAAAATAACCTGAGATGCCTCCACATGGGAGGAGAAACAGTAGACATAGGCAATCTTGCCTGTTAACTAGGTGCTTATTAAGACAGTGTTATTTCTCACATTCTCACAGAAATATAATTTATAAATTCAGGTACTATAGTATGTGAGATAATTGTTTCTTTTAAAAAATCGTTTTTTGAAATGAACCGGTACAATGTCATGTAGTTCTAAGTAATTTTCACTTTATAGATTCTAAAATGTAGGTCTTAATATAGAATTTGCTACTTTCAAATTTATTTAAGTCTGTCTTTCAGAAATTGATATTGTACAGTGTTACAGTTCATCATGTAACTAAACTTCAGGAGGAATAGATATTTTAAAAAGCTACTTCTTCAATGAATTTCTGTGAAAGGAAGACTGTTTTTACTTCGTAGATTATTGTCCACTGCTGAAAGCTTTTGATATTGACCCCAAAATTAACTGGTAGAATTCCCAGTTTTTATGGTAAATTATGCTCCAGATATTCCATATTTGGAGTAGCTTTACTCTGAATAAGTATTTTATGCTTACAAATGGTGAGAAAAATGAATTCATTAACTGTTTTACATTTATATTGGGCCATTCCATATTCAAATACTGTGGAAGAGCATGTGTGTGATACAAATGAAAAGGTGTCAGCAAAAAGGAACTTTTTTTTCCATAACCTCTTTATTTGCATTTAGAAGCATAACTTGTTCCATCATTTATATAATATGTGTAATTTTAAAGAAACCATTCTGTGCTGACTTCAGCTAGTAAAAACAAAAACAAAAGATCATTGTTCTTTTTACACTGAAGGATTTGAAAACATTCAGCTGCTTGTAAACTTAGATATTCTAGAAGCAATCCACCGCATAGTGGCAATGCTTTGTGTTCCCAATTAAAATCTAGATTTTGGAGCTGATTTGGGATAGCTTTGTTTCCATTAGACAAAAGTAAAATAGGAGAAAATGTAGGGGAAAAGAATACAGGCCATATCTTGCTCAGTAGGGATTCTGGTGTAGTCTATAGACTAGCATATATCTTAGCTTTCAAAAGGAAACAATCACTCATTCTCTCTGCTTGAGGAGATTGTACGATATCACAATGGGGCAAAACTGTGAGGACTGGAGATCAAAATAAAGAAACTGGTACAAAAAAGAACACTATAAAAAGCATGGTTTTGTACAGAGTATAAAATACTTTAATATGATACATTCCCTGTTGCTTCCAAACTAGCAACACATGCCCTCTGAGAAATTGCTCTATCTCTTGGAATTAATGTACTACATTCTGTACTGGAGCAACAGTGATTTTTAAGTGGCATAAATACTAACTCAATTTGCAGTTTCAATTAATTCTTCTGTTTTAATACCTCAACTATCAAGAAAAAAGTTTTTAAATAAATGGAAAATAAACACAAACAGTCTCTCTAAAGTGAACTTTGGGTGGCAAAACTAATCTATTACATGGCGTCACTAACAATAGAAGATATTAATGTATCACACTCAAAGGCATAATGCAATTAAAGCCATAAAAGAGTTCTTGAATTTATTCTAATTAATTTAAATGAAGGTGAGGGTGCATGTTAGACAAAAATGTGAAATATATTATTATAAGTATTGTAATAACTTTAGTTAGAGTTTTAACCAAATTGTGCACCATTTAAAATTACCTTAATTGGGTTTGGCAAATTTTCTGATTCAAATTTTGACCTCACTTCAACATTGTGGGTTTGAAAGCTCAGCTTGAACTTGAATATGATTACATTCCTGTTTCATTTAGGAGAAAGAGAGAGAGAGAGAGAGAGAGAGTGTGTGTGTGTGTGTGTGTGAGAGAGGGGGGGGGGCAGAGAGAGGAGAGAAAAATTCCAGTGGAAATATAGATACAGCAGGCCTGGTTCTCTTCTCTGATGTTTGTACATAGAATCATAGAATATCAGGGTTGGAAGGGACCTCAGGAGGTCATCTAGTCCAACCCCCTGCTCAAAGCAGGACCTAATCCCAACTAAATCATCCCAGCCAGGGCTTTGTCAAGCCTGACCTTAAAAATCTCTAAGGAAGGAGATTCCACCACCTCCCTAGGTAACCCATTCCAGTGCTTCACCACCCTCCTAGTGAAAAAGTTTTTCCTAATATCCAACCTAAACCTCCCCCACTGCAACTTGAGACCATTACTCCTTGTTCACATCAGGGTACCTTTGTTAAAGTCAATGGAGTTACACCAATATAAACTTTGGAAATTTCAGTAAGCCAACTAGAATATTTTCTTCTGGGGTTACCCCCATTAGCCAGGCTAACACAGCCCAGGTTTCCCGTTTAGTTAGCAAAACACTTCACTATTGTTGATATAGATATCTATATACCATACAGTCATAGTATGTTTAACATAGCCTTTAATACATACGTGATGAATTAGTTTGTCAGATACCTTTTGACCATTGCACTTCTACTCTCTCCACTTACCCATCTCCACCCAGACTTATTCTAATATTGCAAACCTCTGAGCAACTTCAAATATCTTGCACACTTTAAATACTCTGTTACACAATTTACCTAATTCCGTCACTAACCTGCCCAGTTAGACTGGTCTTTGATTCAGGATGGGCTGCTATCAGCCCTGGATAGGGCCTAAGCCCCAATATTTTGGGACTGTGTATGTCTAGAATTAGGCTCTTTATGCTTTTTGGGAAAAACTATTTCCAGCCAGGGTGGAGCAACACTTGTTCTAGTCCTGGAAAGGCCCACTATATTAGATTTTAAAGCTGTGACCTTTGTAATAGAAAAGCTATTTCAGGGTACATTTAGATGTTTTCTTCTCCCTCTGAGTCCTATGAAGTTACTTAAGAATGTAAGAACATAAGAACGGCCATACTGGGTCAGACCAAAGGTCCATCTAGCCCAGTATCCTGTCTTCTGACAGTGGCCAATGCCAGGTGCCCCAGAGGGAATGAACAGAACAGGTAATCATCAAGTGAGCCATTCCCTGTCTCCCATTCCCAGCTTCTGGCAAACAGAGGGTAGGGACACCATCCCTGCTCATCCTGGCTAATAGCCATTGATGGACCTATTCTCCATTAATTTAACTAGTTCTTTTTTTAACCCTGTTATAGTCTTGGCCTTCACAACATCCTCTGACAAAGAGTTCCACAGGTTGACTGTGAGTTCTGTGAAGAAATACTTCCTTTTGTTTGTTTTAAACCTCTGCCTATTAATTTCATTTGGTGACCCCTAGTTCTTGTGTTATGAGAAGGAGTAAATAATATTTCCTTATTTACTTTCTCAACACCAGTCATGATTTTATAGACCTCTATCATATCCCACCTTAGTCGTCTCTTTTCCAAGTTGAAAAGTCCCAGTCTTATTAATCTCTCCTCATACGGAAGCCGTTCTATACCTGTAATAATTTTGTTGCCCTTTTCGGAACCTTTTCCAAGTCCAATATATCTTTTTTGAGATGGGGCGACCACATCTGCACGCAGTATTCAAGATGTGGGCATACCATGGATTTATATAGAGGCAATATGATATTTTCTGTCTTATTATCTATCCCTTTCTTAATTATTTCCAACATTGTTTGCTTTTTTGACTGCAACTGTACATTGAGTGGATGTTTTCAGAGAACTATCCACAATGACTCCAAGATCTCTTTCTTGAGTGGTAACAGCTAATTTAGACCCCATCATTTTGTACGTATAGTTGGGATTATGTTTTCCAATGTGCATTACTTTGCATTTATCAACATTGAATTTCATCTGCCATTTTGTTGCCCAGCCACTGAGTTTTGTGAGATCATTTTGTAGCTCTTCACGGTCTACCTGGGACTTAACTATCTTGAGTAGTTTTGTATCATCTGCAAATATTGCCACTTTACTGTTTACCTGTTTTTCCAGATTATTTATTAATATGTTGAATAGGACTGTTCCCACTACAGACCCCTGGGGTATTGGTATTACTTATGGTAAATATACAATACCTTGTTTTCCTAGTATAAGGATACTAAAAATTACTTCAGTGTGTTTAAACCCTCTCAAATATCTGTAAAATAGTTTTATGTAAGATAATATGCTGTAAAGGCTTTACTGCCGTAGACTTTCATTGCCTTGTTTATCTCACTTGTGATTTCATCACAGATCAATGCAACCATACTAAATATTTATACCATTACCGCACCATTGCATTGTATATATGTGTGACGATTTATATTCTTATGCTTATCCTTGCTAGGCTAGTAGTAATAGCATCTTTTTCTCTAGCTTGATATTATCCATTTTGTTTATGATATCCACTGATTTTTAAGAGAACTTAGGCTGTTTGTTGAAGCTGCGGAGATGGTCAACATATATATAGTATTGCTAAGCATTCTTGTCATGCATGGATATATTGCTGGACTGTAAATACGTATTTTGAACTGACCACACATCTGACTGAGGAGCCAATAAAATCCATGGTACTTCATTCTTGCATGTATTTTCATATCTTGAATGTGCAGTCATGTGTGTCTTTAATTGTAAGTTTGTTTTAAATGTGTCTTGCTTCCACACTTGTTGTATTCACTTTTATTCTGCTTTGTTTATGCACCTCTCAGTCATGGATTAAACAGGTCTGTGAGTCTTCTCAATGCATGCAAACTGAAAAAAACTACTGTAAGGTGAGGGATTCTTAGTAGTATTGTAGTGTCATAGTTCAGTAGGTTTTCCCTTCTATCATAGCTCAGGGGGGTTATTTTAGTGGTGGTGTTTATATCATAATACATAATTGTAGTAACTATTACAATCTTTAGTATTCTCAGAAATAAATTTTGCAACATATACTCATAACCAATGTGTTTAAATGCACCAGAACTTTTATAAAGTAATTAACTCAGTAATGGTACCTCTTCTTTTCGTGCTAACATTATCTCAATTATAGTGATGATTTTTCATAATGCAAATTCCTTCAAACATAATTGCTTATTGCAGCTTGTTTCCTAAGTATTGTAAGTCAAACTTTTTGTCCTGGTGTTGCACCATTAAAAACTACCTTTTCTTAAGATTAATTATGAAGGCCAAATTCTGGACTCAATTATTCTTGTACACCCCTATAAATCAGTGTCCTAGTTTCTGTGATCCTTATGCTTCTCATTTAAATTCCACTTGACGTATCAGTATGTCTGCTGTGTCCAGAATAAGCATGTCAATAGTGTTCACTGTAGCATCTTAGTTTTTAATTATATAAAAATACGGTATTACACCTACCAAAATATGTGCATGCTTAAATTGATTTAACAGTATGATGGTGTTGCCATAACCCTTATCTTTTCTTGCCTCTTCACTTCCCTACTGCCTGTCACTATTGCTCATTGTGTCAAGGCTAAAATCTAAATTGTAAATTCAATGACGCAGGGACCATGTTCTTGTGAAATGCCTACCTCTCTCTTGGGTCCTATAAAATAACAGAGGTTTCAGAGCTAGAGTGACCACCGGTCCCTTATTTTAAGGGACCATCCTTTATTTCATTGATTTATCCCTTTCGGTGACCATTCATCCCTTGTATTTAAATGTATTAAAACTGTTAAGTAATACTTTAAACATTAAATTGAAGCTTATGATAATTTCATTCTATATTTGAGGGCAGTAGAAATATCCACTTGAAAGAGAAAAATACATGATATGCTAAAGGCAATGGTGTTTCCCTGAAATATCCCTTAAAATAGAGCGTTGTCTCTTATTTTTCTTGTAGTTTTCCCTTATTTTCTATTCAGAGGTGTAATTGAGGTTAGAATTTGGCACATAATCATAATTAAGGATGCACAAAGGATGTATTAGCATGCATGTGTCAGTATTAATGTCTAACATACTGTGTCATAACTGATGAAATAGTACTAGTCCAGGGGTGGGCAAACTACGGCCCACAGGCTGGATCCAGCCCATCAGGGCTTTGGATCCGGCCCACAGGACTGCCACCCCCATGGAACAGCGGGCCCCACGCCGCTCGCAGAAGCGGGCAACACCATGTCCCTGCGGCCCCTGGGGGCGGGGGCAGAAGGCTCTGTGCGCTGCCCTCGCCTGCCGGCACCCTCCTCCCCCCGCAGCTCCCATTGGCTGGGAACGGGGAACCGTGGCCAATGGGAGTTTCGGGGGAGGTATCCACAGGCAAGGGCAATGCGTGGAGCCCTCTGCCTCCCCCCCCCAAGGGCCGTAGGGACGTGGTGCCGGGCTGCTTCTGGTAGTGGCGTGGCACGGGGCTAGGGCAGGCAGGCAGGGAGCCTGCCCTGGTCCCGGTGCGCACCACTGCCACTCTGGAGCTGCTCCAGGTAAGCGGCGCCAGGCCGGACCCGCACCCTGAACCCCTCCTGCACCCCACACCCCAACTCCCTATCCTGAGCCACCTGCCACACCCTGCCTGCACCCCAACCCTCAGCCGTACCCTGCACCCCTCCTGTACCCCAACTCCCTGCCCTGAGCCCCTCCCACACTCCGCACCCCTCCTGTACCGCAACCCCCTGCCCTGAGCCCCCTTGTACACCCCGCACTCCTCCTGCGCCCCAACCCCTTGCCCTGAGCCCCTTCCTGCACACAGCACCCCCTCCCACACGCTGCACTCCCTCCCGCACCCCAACCCCCTGCCTCAGCCCTACATTCATGGCCCTGCATGCAATTTCCCCATCCAGATGTGGCCTCGGGCCAAAAAGTTTGCCCACCCCGTGCTAGTCAATAGCAGTGTCATACTTAGCCATCAGTTTTATATGGAACTTTTCTGAGAATAAGGTTCAAACTTCTCAAGTTGCCACACATTTTTTAACTGAAGACAATGCTTTAGTTAAAAGAAAGCATTCTTAATTTCAGTTCTCTTGTCCTTGTAATTTTTTGTTTTCAGGATGAGTTTAAGAACTTTACAAGTGAAATTGAAGGCATATATTTAAAGGCATATTCAAACATTAACATTAATGGTAAAATATGAATTGTAAAATATTTTTATTTAAGAAAATTGTTTTTGTCCTTCCATGTTAATATACTTTTAAAATGATTTCTTTCTCCAAAAAGAAGACAGCATTTTGTGTTGTGGACAGTAGTGAAGTTATTTAATATTTGTTGCTAAGTTTTTGACATTTAAAGTGAGATTAAAATGTGCTCTGTAACTTACTAATTATCTAATATTAATGCAACAAGTTGCATTTTTAAAGTGATGTTACCTTTTCATTCCATAGCTAGTGAACATAATACAAAAGATAGGCCCTGATCCTACAAACATATGCTTAATTTTATGCACTAGTATAATGGAGTTCAGTGGGCAACTCATGCAAGTAGAGGCACTCATAAGAGTAAATGTTTTCAGGATCAGGGCCTTGGTTTGTAATTGGAGAAACATTAAAATAGACTACATTATACATTAAAATGTTTTCATTATGTTCTGGCTGCCAATATTTTATCTGATTGGTTGGAGGAGCTTGCTCTGAGTGTTCCTCCTTTATCCCTTTCACCCAGGGCCAGCCTAAAACGTACTGGTTTCTGAAGCGAAAGCAAGATTTGATCCCTTACTACCATCACTTCCTTGTTGGCAATTTATTTTTCCCACCTACCTATGCAGCTTAGCAACCCACATATTTTCGGTGTTATTTCATCACCCAAAAGAATATTCTTATTTAAACTTAATAATTTACATTTTGGTTGGGTTTTGTATCAGAATGCATCCAAAACAATTTGTACCACCATCAGGTGCTCCAAAAGAGAGAATATGGTAGCTGACATAAAGCTTTCCAGGATGCATCTGATGTTTCTGACTGTGTAGAACTTAAAATGGAGACATCCTTTCAGAGTAGTGCTTGGTTAGGTAGCAATTTAGCAGCTAAAGAATAGTGGTTCAGGTCTGGCAAGTTGGTGAAGTGACCACAGTAATCTCTCTCCCCCTTTCAATATAAAGTCTTAAGTGGCCAATCTATTTCACTAGTTACTAAAACTGTTTATGGTTGAGTCTTCTGTCTAACTAAAGACAGAACCCTCCTGGTAGAGATGTTTGGAGGAAGGTTGGAAGGGGAAATTAGCCCTCTGAGAACTCCCTCACAGAGGAAAAGGGAAAAATATCTTTTTAGGATCTATGTTTTTTTTCATAAATGTAAGTAGAAGTGTCACATATTGATAAGATAATGACTGAAACTGCAGAAATATTTAAGAGGTCTCAGTTTACTCATTACCTTTGGGTATATTAAAACTGGGTTGAAAGTACAGGATAGAGTATTTGATACTGAATTAAAGACTGAATGGATATGAAAAGACATGGTCAGCTTCGTGCTCAAAATTTGACCTACTTTGAGAATTATGTGTAATATGGCTAGGAATGTCACGTTATACTTTCTTTTTAAATCTGTCACTCCATTCTCTAAATTTAGGTAGTTTGGACTGATATACAAAAATTGTAAGTGTGACCTCTCTGATATTCTGCTTCAGAAGTCTATGTATTGCATATACCTGAGCAGTGGATATTCCAACTGGTATCAGTGATACTAGTATAGCACCTCTTGTAGACTGAAAAATAAGCAAAAAGGCAGCCATGTTAATCTCCATTGCAGTAGATACCCAGCAAAATAGTCCAACTGCTGCAGTTCAGTTCTTAGTAACCTAAATCATTATCTGTTCTAGAAAATAATTTGTTAAATAGTTATGTTAATGCTCTTCGAAATAAAAGTTCAGTTAAACTTTCTGAGGTATTTATCAAAATCTTTTTGTAATAAAATACTTTTATATGTACTGCTATATAACTTACTCCCTTTTTTGTTAGTACTGTCAAAAGAACCAGCTCAGCTGAACGTGTATCTCCAGGAGGTCGAAGGGAAAGCTATGGAGATTCCAAAGGCAGCCGCAATCGCACTGGTTCCACCAGCAGTTCTTCTAGTGGTAAAAAGAACAGTGAGAAGTATGTGATGTTTTTAATGTTTCCCTCTTCCCCACGCTGACTGCCCTAATAATGAAGTTACTAATTTTAAATAAGCAACTATTGAAAGGTTGGATTTTCTGATGATACAGCAATCAGACATGAGATGCCTATTGTGTATTGAACAGAGGATAGTTTTAAAGTACTCCATCATCTAAACACTTTTTCAAGTTGAGATTACACATTTTGTTTGCCTTATTGTATTCCAAGCCATGAGCCATGTGAAAATTTTGAGTTGCATACAGTAATGCCAAAAAAGCTTAGCGTTATTAATCCTTCTTTCCAGTATGTTGTTGGACTCCTTCATGTTACTTCTCATGATTTTTCTCTTTGGATAATGCAGTCACTTGTCTAGGGCATCATGTCTTCCCTCTGCTGATACATTAGCAGATTTTTAAAGTGACTGTTCATACTCATTATGGAGGCATTTGGTAATGTCTCCATAGTTAAGGTTGTGTTGAGATTTGCATGTAAAGCAGGACTACAATCTCTGTTTCATACTTTAAAATCTGATTTTAGTTTCCAGGTTTGGCACAAAACTCTTTATAGCACAACTGAAGTTTCTATATTTATTTTAGGGAAATATATACTAACTTTTGCAGAGGAAGCATGTAAACTCTGTTTTGGAAATGTTGTCCTGTTTTCCTTATTTCTTTGATTCCTTCTAGATAAATAATCATGTAGCTCATAAACTCTGTGCACACACATGGTAATAAGCTCTTGGACATAGGCCATTTTTAAAATTAAACAAACAGAGATTCCAGGCTAAAAAGAAGGATCCAACCAACTTGGATCCTCTTGGTGGCACTGTGATGATGCCTTAACCAATAGTGAACAGATTTACCACTCAGATCCATTGCTACTGTAGGTTATCAGATTCGACTAAGAGCTGATGGTTTTGTTGATCACAACATGTTCTGCATGAAAGATTAGCTTTCTATGGAAGCAGTTTCAGTAAATATTGCCATTTTGCACTCCTTCCTTTCCCTACTTTCCTTAACTCCATAGAGGCTTTTCAATACAAATGGTTTACCAACAATCATGGCACAGCGCAGTGAATTACAGAAGGGGGCGGGGGAGAAGAAAACAAAATAGCTTACATCTCTTGAAAGCAATCCCCTCTCTCTGACCACTTTGGTCCCTTTGTCAGCATTGCACTTAGTGTCTAGATAGCAACTCCTTTCTTGTCCTCCACAGACATGCTTATTAAATCCCCTTCTGAATTTTCCCAAATAGTTTGCTGAAGACATACACACACAATAGAGTTTGTCAATAGCTTTAATCTCCACCTTCCGGGAGATGATCCACTGAAGAAGAGGAAACACTTAACAATGATTGGTAGTTGCCTTTCAAAGGCTTACCGACCTAGCTCAGATACCACCTTTCACAAACAGGGCTGGCTCCAGGGTTTTGGCCACCCCAAGCACCCAAAAAAAAAAAAAAAAAAAAAGCCGCGATCGTGATCTGCGGCGGCAATTCGGCGGGAGGTCCTTCGCTCCTAGGCGGAGTGAGGGACCGTCCGCCGAATTGCCGCTGAATACCTGGACGTGCCGCCCCTCTCCGGAGCGGCCGCCCCAAGCACCTACTTGACAAGCTGGTGCCTAGAGCCGGCCCTGTTCACAGATGAGTTTGGCTGGTTGTGCCCACTTATGGACGGGGTACATAAATACTTAAATACTCCCCCAGTTATGTTTTTTCTGTTGTCAATGAACTGTGAATTATGGACAGAGGCCCAGACCTTCTGTCACACTGATATACAGATACTCTTTTAAAAATATAATATCTTTCTTTTTTGGTATAGTTGTACACTGTTTTTGGACTAACAAGCATTGGTGGCCAATGAGCAAAATAATGATGGGATACTGTAGATGCTAGAGATACTTAACGTCTGCCATGGTTGGACTAGATTTTCAAAGGAAAAAACTTGACATCTAGTGGGAGAGAGGCTGGGATCCCAGGGATGTGAAAATGATTATATTAGAAATGTGAAAAAAGTTTTGGCATCTGTGAGTAGGGTACCACAAGGAAAATGTTATTTTTACCATGTCCACATGTTGTATGTGTTTTTTAATTAATTGATTTTATAAAATTATATGAACTATTACTATGCCATATGAAAAGTGTTGTGTGCATGGCAAACTTTACAAGAAAACTCCTTGATTATTTTCACAGCAAACCCAAGGAACCAATGTTCAGTGCAGGTAGGTTCTGTTTTATTTTTCTCCATTTCTAAAGAGAGAACTTGCATGCTGATGCATTTTTTATTGTACAGTGATTTATCAGGGAAATCGGCATTAGGATTCAGAGCCTTTCACTTACAGGCCACTGGTAGCCTACTTCCTAGTGGCCAATGTGTCTGCATTGCGACTGGAATCCTTTTTGGCAAGAAGGCCAAGAATAAAAAGCCATGAAAATGGAAACTACCTTCTTACCCAATAGAGATATTCCTGTTCAAAACAGGATTAAGGTTTTTGTGGGTTGAAGTATATGTGAAGCTCAGACTATGGCTCTCTGCATTATACAATATTTTAAGTGTGATTCTACTCATAAAAATGAGCAAATGCAATTAAGAGATTTCATATTTATGTCTCAGTTCTTTCCTGAGCAAAATTGCCAAGTTACCAATAAAAATATTGTTTTTCTAATTGAAGCTCTGGAAGCTCATCTTTTGACTTGAAAGTCAATGTTCTTTTCTTTCCTGCTCATGCATTATCACCATCAATAAGATTCTGTAAGCTACATTCTAAATTTAAATAAGGACAGAGTTTATTTGCCTCTGCCATTAAAACTTTATGATCAATCCTGTTGATGGCATGTGACACAAAATAGAGTACAGCTTGCTTCCCTGTTGATTCTGCAGAGCCAAGCAAAAGTAAAAAGTAGTAAAAACTTACTTTGTCATTGGAATAAGCAAATGTGATGGAATGCACACTGAGAACAAATCTGCTGGTTCAGCATGTGGTGTTTTTATAGTTACTTTTCAGACTATAATCATAATTTAAATTAAAGATAGAGGATTTCTGTTTCTTGGGCTGATAATCAAGGCCCCCCAGCAAAGCACATAAGCCTGTGCCTCACATCAAGCACTTAAGTAGTCTTGTTGATTTCACTGGGACTACTCATGTACTTATTGCTTCTCTGGATCACAGCCCAATTCCATCTCATGGACACTTAAGCTCTTGAACAAGAAAATAGCTTCTGATATGCTACATTTATAATTTTGTCTCGTAGTAACTTTTTCTTTTTCACTTTCCTGGAAAAAGGCACATATGGCTTTAATAGCCTTTGTTTCAAAATTTTCCATTGAGATTCATAACTTAAATGAATAATTTAACCTACGTGAGTCTGATCTTACCCTTCTGATTCAGGCAAAATTCCCACTGAAATCAGTTAGAGGTTTTTTTTCTAGGCAAAGTATATCCAGTATTCCTAAATATCGAATTATTTTTAGCATAAAGTTACATAATGGAGCTTAAACCAATCTTTTAATGATAAAATAGCTCTAAATGTATTACTGTTGGCTTGAAAAACAGAGTTTTGAATGCAGTTACACACAATCCACTGAATGGACCATGGGTCAATGTTTTGTCAAGCAACGGGTTAGCCTCTAAGAGGATACAGCTGGACAACCAGTAGAGCAGGGGTGTAGGTGAGCCTGACTGTACTCAAACCCATCTTTATCTAGCACTTCTGTCTCTGTCTCTGTAATCACAAGGGAAGCGCCGTGTGACACACTGCAAAGGTAGGCGTCACTTCCAAAACCTCATAGCTCTCTAAGCAAAACTGTTACCAGGGTGACAGAAGCTGTGTTTTTATACAGCCAATATACATTTTTATTGCAAAGTTAAAACTCTTCAATTTATTTTGAGTAAGGTTAAAAATATTCATGTAACAGTGACTGAATTATAACCCTTGGATGCACTATAATGATAACAATGGGTTATAATTTAGATTTTGGTTGTCTTTGGTAAATGACTTTTTAAAAAATTCAGTGTTGAGAGAGCTATATGGCAGCACCTGGATGTCTCACTGTGTTTGAAATGCTGTTTTGCACCTCTGCTGACATGCCCTATGATATAGAACCTGCCCTGTTTTTGCTGTTTTGCTGCAAATCTAATGTATGCTTATAGAAACATTGTTTTTCCCTCTGCTTATATCTTCCTTGGTAGATTGTAGATTTGTCTGAATTATCAGTAAGCAGAAGTAGGTGTATAATTAATTTTAAATGCTTTTTTGCACAGTATAGTAATACAGAATTATGTTTAGTAAGTGTATAGTATTGATTTCTGAAACATAATTGAATTGAACTTTAAATATGCACATTTGGTACATGTCTGTAACTTGTCTCTCTGGTATAACCAGAGATCTTGTCTTGGATTTTAGAAATTGCTTATTCTTAACTAATTTTTCACTAACCTGCATCTTTTAGCTTTACATCAATTAAGTTTAAGCCCTTATAAAGGAATGACTGTTTTACTCTCAAGACTAAATTTTGGACGGGGCCTCAACCCCACCACTGTGTATTCATCATGCAGTTTTATGTCTGTAACCAATAGTGGGTTCAATTGCAGGTCCAATTAGCATTAAGACACCTGACTACTAGGGCTGTCGATTAATCACAGTTAACTCACGCAATTAATTAAAAAATTAATCACGATTAAAAAAATTAATTGTGATTAATCACAGTTTTAATCACACTGTTAAACAGTAGAATACCAATTGAAATTTATTAAATATTTTGGATGTTTTTCTGTATTTTTAAGTATATTGATTTCAGTTACAACACAGAATACAAAGTGTACAGTGCTCACTTTATATTATTTTTTTTATTACAAATATTTGCACGCTAAAAATGGTAAACAAAAGAAATAGTATTTTTCAATTCACCTCATACAAGTACTGTAGTGCAATCTCTTTATCATGAAAGTGCAACTTACAAAGGTAGATTTTTTGTTACATAACTGAACTTAAAACCAAAACAATGTAAAACTTTAGAACCTACAAGTCCACTCTGTCCTACTTGTTCAGCCAAATTGCTAAGAGAAACAAGTTTTTTTACATTTTCAGGAGATAATGCTGCCTGCTTCTTATTTACAATGTCACCTGAAAGTGAGAACAGGCGTTCGCATGGCACTTTTGTAGCCAGCATTGCAAGGTATTTACGTGTCTGATATGCTAAACATTTGTATGCCCCTTCATGCTTTGGCCACCATTCCAGAGGACATGCTTCCATGCTGATGCTTGTTAAAAAAAAAATGCATTAATTACTTAGTGACTGAACTCCTTGGGGGAGAATTGTATGTCTCCTGCTCTGTTTTACCCGTATTCTACCATATATTTCATGTTATAGCTGTCTCGGATGATGACCCAGCACGTTTTTCGTTTTAAGAACCCTTTCACTGCAGATTTGACAAAACGCAAAGAAGGTACCAATGTGAGATTTCTAAAGATAGCTAAAGCACTTGAACCAAGGCCTAAGAATCTGAAGTCCCTTCCAAAATCTGAGAGGGATGAGGTGTGGCGCATGCTTTCAAAAGTCTTAAAAGAGCAACACTTTGATGCAGAAACTACAGAACCCGAACCACCAGAAAAGGAAATCAACCTTCTGCAGGTAGCATCCGACTCAGATGATGAAAATGAACATGCGTCAGTTTGCACTGCTTTGGATTGTTATCAAGAAGAACCCATCATCAGCATGGACATATGTCCTCTGTTGAAGCATGAAGGGACATATGAATCTTTAGTGCATCTGACATGTAAATATCTTGCGATGCCAGCTACAACAGTGCCATGCAAATGCCTGTTCTCACTTTCAGTGACATTGTAAACAAGAAGCAGGCAGCATTATCTCCTGTAAATGTAACCAAACTTGTTTGTCTGAGCGATTGGCTGAAGTAGGACTGAGTGGACTTGTAGGCTCTTCAGTTTTACATTGTTTTGTTTTTGAATGCAGTTTTTGTGTACATAATTCTACATTTGTAAGTTCAACTTTCATGATAAAGAGATTGCACTACAGTACTTGTATTAAGTGAATTGAAAAATACCATTTCTTTTGCTTTTTACAGTGCAAATATTTGTAATAAAAATAAACATAAAGTGAGCACAGTATACTTTGTATTCTGTGTTGTAATTGAAATCAATATATTTGAAAACATATAAAAGATCCAAAAATATTTAAACAAATTGTATTCCATTATTGTTTAACAGTGCGATTAATTGCGATTAATTTTATTGATCACTTGACAGCCCTACTGACTACCTAAAAGGAGAAAATGCACGTGCATTTGCTTGGGCTCACAAAATTTTTGGCTGCAGAAATACAGGCTATGTAATAATTTGGTCCTTGGGTTCTTGTTTCTAGTCCTCTGATGCCTCTGTCTGTTTACGTTTATAGTTTTATAGTAATCTGATATTTAATGACCTTTGCTAAGGAAAGTAGGGGGAAAGGAGTGTGCAGTATTGTATGTGTATTTTTCATGCTTTAGTAGTCAAAATTGTAAAATTCACTATGGTTCAAGTGACCAAATAATAATAATGAGAGACTTAATAATCTCCTCCCTTACCTGCCTTTTAATAATCATGATTAGAGTTGACATCACTAAAATCTGTTAACTTTCCAAATGTACAGTCTCATAATGCCTCAATAACTTTAGTGCTGGTAATATATTCTCAGCCTAATCACAGGGGTATCACATGCTAATATGAACAGCGATGTAGTTATCTATCTTGTGCAGTGCAAGAGCATATTTTGTTTCTTGATAGAGAACTAGAAATCTAATTATTTATAAATATCCAAACATGTCTTCAGTGTTATCAGTCATCTTGAACTCCACACATCTGTTAACATTTTAGTTGTGTCCACTTTTAACATTGTTTTCCATTATTTCACTAGAAATCTCAATTAAAAAACTATTAGTCTTTTTAATATAGTGCCATAATTGTACATGACATCGTGCAAGAGCAGTGCTGTGGCAGAACAACTAGGTTTCCCGAGCATATACATTTCTGCAGTTCAATAGCAAAATATAGTTTAAACATATGACATTTCTTTATTGAATGAATTCTCGATATAAACAAGACTAGGGCCAATAATGCATGCATGTACTCCCATTAAAACACAGCTTTTAGTTTTTAAAATTAAAATAATACTGGCATGTGTGTTAATAATGCTTGAAAATCCTTAGCATAACTTTAACAGACCTAACTGTATAAGTTTTATTTACATAATTTTGTTACTTCTGCCCTTCCATTTCCTCTGTGCACATGATTATTCTGTCTAGTAACTCTACAGATGTCACTGACTCCAAAACTGCTTGATTCACATGAGAGCAAGGCTGAATCCTTTGATCTGCTGATGGAGCAGCAGGAGCCAGCAAGTTTTGAATCTGGACAAACTTCACCAGAAGTTCACAAGACACCCTGTTTGGCCCTGCCAATTTCTAAAAGTCCTAGTCAGAGCTTCATGCCATTTCCTAGATCTCCTAGTTTTATAAGCCCCATGAAATCCCCAAGTCAGTACTTTCAGATCTGTTATTAATTCATGCTTCTGTTCTCAGACATATTTCTTATAAGACCCCCCAACTACAGTATTTCTAGTGTTTTCTCCTCTAAATGTTTACTTTCTATTAGCAAAGTTCAGTTTTGTAGCTTCTTTCCTGTATATCATTTTTCTTTCTATAATGTGTTGTCAGTTTGTCATTCCTGTTTCAATGTTTAGCTATGCTTTAAACACTTAACTGTTTTTGCATGTACGTCTGCATGATTCTTTTTACTAATTGTTTGTGTTTATACGTGATGTACCTTTCACATTATGTATCAAGTGTAAAGTACATCTTTACACTGAGATGCAAAGAATGCAACTAACTGTTTAAGTATTTTTAGATGCTGATGCTCAGAACTGTAAATATCCATCAAAAACTAAATAAAAGAATTTTAAGTGGCATTCCTGCGTTAATTGTAATTTTTACTTTGGTGTTTTTCCTCAGTTCTGGTATAAAAACGAAATATGTACATACGGTATTAATTTCCCCTGAAAGTAATGGTTTGGTCTTAATCTTTTCATTTCTATAGTTCTTTGTTGCATAGTCTAGTTGAAGAGTTTGCTGATAGTCTCAAAATATTTAGACCAAAAGGGGACTTCATGCCCTTTGTTTGATAACCCCTATCTAGCGTTAGTTTGTGACTAAAACAAAAACAAAAGCGACATGTCCTATAATATAAGTTTGAAACGCCATATTATGCAAAAATATTATTCACTGAAATGATAGGTGGGAGCAGTTGGAGGAGAAATCTTTGCTGATGTGTTTATGTATAACTCTCTAAACATTTCTGACCCTTTTTGTAGAAGAAGGATATGTAAAAATGTTTCTGCGTGGACGTCCTGTTACCATGTACATGCCCAAAGATCAAGTGGAATCTTACAATTTGGAAGCAAAAGTAGAACTACCAGCCAAGAGGCTTAAACTGGAATGGGTGTATCCTTTTTATGCTAGAGTATTACTGGGAACTACTAATTTCTTAGCAATTGTCTTAAAATTTTGTTTGAAAAATTATTTAGCAAAATTGAGGTCTTTATGTTGAATTAGTTTCTTTAATGAACTATTAGGCCACATTCACTTTTAAATAGGTGATAATTTCTTGAGACTGCTGCTCCAGATTTTATGCAAAATAGTCAAGCAGCTCGAGGAAGGTTTCACTTAAATGTTGCCTGAAGGTTATGTTTAAAACATGTTAACTATCACAAATTAAAATTAGGAATATTGCAAGAATTTAGTGAACTGTGATTACTAATTATAGTGTACATAAAACAAGTTTGCTTCTTTTCTGATACACATCAGTACTTTATTACGCTTTTTTTTTTTTAAATTGCACACTTGTCTTTTTTAAGAGGTGCTATAATTGCAGTACACGGATAACAAAAGGGGTCTTATAGAACATTCTTGTACATGACAAATTCTCTTCACTGTAGTTAGAAATTAAAAAAAAAAATTAAATTGGAGCCTAAAGTTAGACTCAGAAATCCACATTTAGATGCCAGTCATCTATTATCAAGTTTTGTTGTAAGTGTCGTGGTAGAAGTGAGACTTTAGTGGGGATTTGATGGAGGATAATGTGATCATTTTACACATTTTTATTGGGCACTCCTTCTCCGCATAAGGGCAAGCATGGGAGAATGCATGAAGGTACTTGCTAGAAAATTTGACAGATGGGCAATGAAGGCTGCGTTGGCATAGACCTCAGCCTCCACTCCCTCCACTCCGCCAACAATGTTTCAATATTGTATAAAAAATTATAGTTGGGATGGGGATAGGCCATGACTTCAGTGTGAGTATTCCTATGCCTTGTTTTTTAAAGTGTGATATCCATAGTATAACCTATTAGAAAGCTAAAGTTTTCAATCCATGGAAATATCTCAAAGGTTAACAGCCTCAAGCCAGTGCTGGGTAGTTAGAAGGTTAGCAGGTAGAGGAGGAAAAATATTTCCAAAGAATACCATGCTGAATTTTTCTTTCAGACTTTTCTTTCTTTGGACGTAGTCAGTGGGACTGTTTGCAGGCTTAGAAGTTAAACTCATGTGTATGTCTTTGCAGAATACGGGCACAAAGATGTTACTATTTTTTATTATTATTTGTATTACCATAACACTTAGGAGCCCTAGTCATGGACCAGGACACCATTGTGCTAGATGCTGTACAAACAGAGAACAAGACAATGGTCCATGCCCCAAAGAGATTACAACCTAAGTATGACGATAATGGAGTCTCACGTCAGTGTCGATGTACAAGGATTCAGCAAACATTATAGGTGAACATGTTTATGTAGAGTGACCAGATGTCCCATTTTTAAAGGGACTGTCCCGTTTTTGGGGACTTTTTCTTATATAGGCGCCTATTACCCCCGACCCCCTGTCCCGTTTTTTCACAGTTGCTATCTGGTAACCGTATGTATATGTGAGATCAGACCAATGAGAGAAATGCAAACATGGTTACATGTGGGACAGGCAAGATTGTCCATGACCATTGTAGGATGTTGTATCCTTGCTTTGTGTTAACGTTTTTCACATAAGGTGTTAATGCACCTTGCTTCAAAGCAGTTAATAGCAACATGACAAATCTTCAGCCATCTTGCTCAGTTATGGGATCAACCTGACATGCTTTCAAGTTTGACTTCAGTGTGTCTGTACATTGTTTGTAGTGGCCTCCAGGAAAACAAGTGTATTGCTTTAGATGACCATAAAGTATGGCCATTGGTAGTTTCAATTTGGTCATACAAATGAGATGCTCTGACCAATGCAGCTGAGCTTTTATGAGCATGCTTTGAATGTCAGACATCCAACAACAATTAAGGATATCAGTATTGGGAATCTTGTCGTACCATTTGATTCTGCAAACAGACTGAAGACAGCACATATGGAACTGATCAAGTTTCCTAATGTGGCAGAGATATGTTGTCCAAGTCTCAAAACCATATAGAAGCATTGTAAGCACGACTCTCCAATAGACATTTAGCTTAGTGCTTATTTTGACGTCCCTATTGTTTCATAGGTGATGTGTGAGCATTCCACATGCAGAACTGGCCTTGGCTATGCGATGGGTAATCTTGTCAATACTCTTCTGTCAATGTCAGGAAATGCATCCATAAGCATAGCCAAAAAAAGATGGAAAAGAGTTAGAGAGCCAGCAGGCAACATTGTTTGGTGCCATTGATGACCATTTTCCACCACTCTGGCCATCATCCCATCATGGAAGGACTGAATGACAAATTTGGCAGGGCATCCAGAGATAAACAAAAATTTCCAGAGTCCCTCATGATTTAGAGTCCAGAGTTTTAACTAATTTGGTAAACATCATATAAAGACCTCCGTTTTGCTCCCAGCACTCTTCCTGAAGCTGATGAGCTGTGAAGATCATGTCTGTAGAGCCCCATTCAGACCAGAATCCACACTGGGACTCGGAAAAGTTGATTTCCACAAGATAGGTGTTAAGTCTTCAGTATGACCCATGCAAGAATTTCCCCAGCAACAGAGAGTAGGGAAATGCCACAATGATTATCAGTTTGCCATATCACCCTAATGTTTATAGAGGTGGACAACGTTGGCATCCTTAAAATCCTGTGACACCTACTCCTGCTCCCAAATAATGTGGAAGAGCCATGTGAGGTGCCTTCCAGTGTGGTAGCCACCCTGCTTATAGATATCTGCTAGCATGCCATCCAGTCTGAGTGCTTTGCTTTGTGACATCTGCTTGATTGCTGTTGTGTTCTCATAAGGTGGGCGCTAGTACAAGTTCTCCTTTTAATGGATGTTGTGGAAGAGCATTAATTGCGTCCTTGGAAATTTTGGAAGGGTGATTAAGAAGTGAGCTGAAATGTTCGGCCCATTGAGCATGTATTTCTTTTTTCTCAGTTGAGTCAATTGCCGTCCAGTGTGCATACAGGGGTTATCTTGTTGCACTGGGGTCACCACACCACATGCAGGGTCAGCTAAGTATAAGACAAAAAACAACAGATGGATACAGACAGGGAGAGCAAGGAAACAGTATGACAATATTGGTCAGCATGATAGGCAGTGGTCTCAGTACAGCAGAGGCCTAACCATTGTCAAGATTTTTGTCTGCTTCTAGGCAAAGGAAAGTTTTAAGGAGGACAGTGAGGTAGCTTTGCAGATGTTTATGGGGTGCTCTTTCAAAGCAGGAGGAGCAGCACAGGAGAAAGCACAAAGGTGCTTGTTTAAAATTTAACAAGTGGACGATGGAGGCTGGCATTGTAAGAACCTGCAGGGCTGGGATTATGGGGGTTATGGTCTGCTGACACCCCCACATCACAACAGGAGGCTTAGACTGGGCTTCCGTGGGAGGACCTGTGAGGCTAGGCTCAACAGGAAGTACTGTCCAGCAGGACCTGAGTGGCAGCTCCTCACAGCCTGCTGACTGGCTGGCACTAGTACATAAACCAGGAAGCTATGACAGGGAGTTTTCTGAGCAACAGCACAGTCTCCCTGCCTGTCTCTGCTTCAGACCCCGCATGTAAGAGCCCCGCTTCAAGATTCCGACTCTGCCTGTCTCTTTACGCCTGACTCTTGGTTTGCCCTCTGGCCTGTCTTGGACTCTGGCTTTCTGGTACTCGACCTAGCCTGACTCCTGCTCTGACCACTAGGTCTGACTGCCCATGTCCCTGTCATGACAGGCATTCTCTGATTGGAGGTGGGAATCAACATCTCAATAGGTAGGGTGGGGATAGGCCTTCAAGGTAAAATGAAGACAACTATCATATGCGTAATGCTTCTGCCAGGTGGTGTAGGCAGCAACAAGGGCTGGGTTCAATACCTCGGGGCTCCTCTGAACAATACAAAACAGAAACCACTTGAACCACCACCCACTAATCTTGAAAAAATAAATACCACTTCTGGGTGTCTTCAGAGGTAGCATTTCCCCTCTCGCAAGCACTGAATAACAAAATAAAACTTTTATTAAAAGAAGAAAACACAGCATTAATTTGGGAAAACACTGCAACAATTACTTGAATGTACACAACCAATGAGTAAAACACCTGCCCCATGGTATCTTGGGCAGTGTCCTTTTTTTCGGTTTCCCATCTTGCAGTATGAAAGTCCCAGGGATGAATGTCTTTTTAACATTTTTCCTCTGCTGCACTCCACTCAGTTCGTTGTCCAAGGTCAGCAACGTCCCCAGAGTCCAGGGATGTGTTTGGGTGAGTTCACCTCCCGTCCCTGAGGGGAGAGGGTGGTTGAGTGATGCCTTCACCTCTGCCCATCTGTGTGTCTGCAGTCTCAGCTGCTGTTTGTCTCTGTCAATGTCTCTGCATGTAACTGCTGCTGCTGACAGCTGCCATCATCACTGCTGCCTGTACCTGCAATGCTGTGCTCTGAGGTTCCACCACTTAGTCCCTTTCTCAGTGATTTCAGCTCTGTAGTGATTTCACTGGATAGTGGGGAACCTCTCTGCTGCTACCCCTTCTGCACTGTCTTTTCACCTCAACACTGTCTGTATACCAAGTCTAAAGTTCCGCTCCCTTAGATCAGCTTATTAGTGAGCTCAGTTCCAGTAATCACTAAGAAAGAACCAGGACTTTCAAATCAGTCTAGTCAGCTCTGTTTTTTCAAACACTTGAGGAGGGAGGGTCAAATGGCTTCTGGGACGCTTTAAACAGGTCCACACTACCAGGTAGGAACATCTGTCCCTACTGCCTCTGACTCTTACTTGGATATGGCATCACAACCGTACACTTAGTGAGTGAGGTTAACCTTAGGGTGACTCCCTTAATTAGAGCGGGTTAATTACAGCCCTTCTGCCCTTTACTCATACAATGAGGAGAACAACATTTCATTTCCCCTGCATTCAATACTAAAGTGAATTTTAACTCCAAATAGCCAAAACTGATCACTTTGTCAACGAAGGTCTGACTGCTGATACCCTAGGCAGAAAACATGTAGCTATGCAAACAGTCTGCTCCTGAGCTCTTTCCCCCCATCAGCATTAGTGACGAGAAGTCACTAATGCTGATGGATTGGAAGTTATGTAAATGCCAAGTGACAGGGCATGAGGGAGGGGCTCATGAGTGATGCTAAAAGAGACCAGGTAATGGTCAGAGGGGGGAATTCAGCAATAGAGAGAGAGAGCAATGCCCCTTTTTAATGAGATTTGAGCCAGGGTGCAGATCAAATGAAGGGGGATGGGTGAGGTAACACACAGCTAAGGGGTTGGATGGGTCATCAACATAGAAGTTGAAGTCACAGAGGATGGGGGTAGGAGATTGTGAGGAGAAGAAAAGAGAAAGCCAGGAGTTGAAATCAGAGAAGAAGGCTGATGGGGAGGAGTTGAGATGGTAAATGACAACATGGAGGGGTATGGAAAATTGGCTGCAATGCTGCTCAAAAGAGAAGAGAGTGGGAAGTGGGAGGAAAAAAGATATTTTTTCCCAACTAGATAAATATTTTATATATAATAGTTATTTACTTAAGGATTTCCTCCATATAAATAAAGTTATATGCCATAATATTACTTAACTTCTTGACTTTCATACACTCCGACTTCTAACCTCTATGGGCTTGATTCTGCAATGTGTTGAAGTCTAAGGAAGTTTTGATATTGACTTCAATGGGAATAGGATCAGATTTTATACAGACAAATAGGAAGATTGAGGCAATAAAGTGGTGTCCTGTAATCCAATGATAAAGTTTTCTTAAAAATAGGAAGCTTTAGTTTTCCTCTTCATTACCAATAAGTCATCCGTAAGAGAGACACTTGCTATTTTCATTCACGCACGCTTCTTTATTACTTTACAGTTAGGGTATCTCAAAAAACTTAACGGAGTGTTGGTTGAAACTTTCAAATCTGGTAGCCTAAAATTGGGTTCCTGATTACATATTTAGGTGCCCAAATACAAGTGGCTGTATTTTCAGAAATGCTGAGCAATCACTCACTAGTCCTGTTGAAGTCAGTGGGAGGTGCAAGAGTTCAGCACCTTTGAAAAGTCAGGAAACCTTTATTTAATTGCCTAATTTTAGGCACCCAAGTTTGAAAAATTTGGCCTCACTTCCTGCATCATATCAACGCATGGTTGAACAGCAGGGTCAAACCATCCTTGCCCATAATGAATGGAGGACAAAATATGTATTCATTTCTATATTCTTTTTATTATTAAAAATCACTTCTAAACCACAGTAGATTTATACTGCACTTTATAAACATTATCTCTGCCTCAAAAAGCTTACAATCTAATTGTATATACTAAAAGACCTGGGGGAAAATAAAGCATTGTGTTATATTAATGTTGTATGTCAGTGGTTGTCAACCTTTTCCATAACACAACCCCTTTCTTCCATACTGGACCACCTCGGAATATCCTCCCATTTAGCCAGGACCTAGCTGAGACCACACTCTCCCATATTAGCAGGGTCGCCATGTCCCCTGATGCCTGTTTATTACATACTTGAGTAAGACAACTTAATTTGGCCAAATTGTGATCTCATTTACACAGGTTTAAACCTGTATTAACTCCAGTTATTTCACTGGACTTAGTTTGGTTTATCACTGATGTGACTGGCATCAGGATCTGGCCCACTGCCTTTTCAATACTGTACCAGTTAATTGAAATATATGATGCAACTCTTTACTATCCAGATAGATGTGAAACTGTAAATGATGAGGATAATGAATCAATCACCCTGAACAAAGGATAAGGCAATCAGTCCTGATATGATGCAGAGAGTGGTACTGGATGACCTACTAGTTCTCTTCCAGCCCAAATGATTCTTTCATATAACCAATCAATTTAAATAATAAGTGCACTTGAAACAAAGCTGGTAGTTTGCACAAATGTCAAAGGATAGTAAAGACACCAGGAATTGCCATGAAAGTATATTGCCTGCACTGCAAGTTTGCAGGGATCTGGTATTTTCACTGTACAGAAGGGGCTACAATATGTTATTTTCCATGTGTCAGTCTCTTAATTCATAAGAAGTAGTGTTATTTCTTCTTAACAAGCATGCTAGCTATGGGTATAGGGGTCGGGACTGTCGCAGTAACCTATACCTACTTCCAACGGGCGAAACTGTGTATTTCATTGCATCAGTAGTTGTGTTATACAATGTTGAAGAACAACTTCAGAGACATTACACTGGTCACAATGATGATGTGAAGTGGTAAGTCTCCAAAACATTCTTATTTTTTTATAGAAATGGGGTTCTGGGAAATGCTAATGTTGCCTTTAAAAAAAATAATTAATGTTCTTTCCTCTCTGAAAAGAGAATTCTAGTAATTTAACCTCTAAATCTTCATGTGTTAGATCTTTGTTACCTAAGAGACTGCCTGTCATCTTGGCTCATCTGATAACTCTGCATTTCCTTCCAGAAGATCTATTCTAGTCCATCTATCACCATAATATTTATGTGCTTTTTATTCTACATCCGCACAGAGTGGTTATAAAGTGCAGTTTCAGTTCCCTGTGTTTGGTTCCCATAACTGGTCTCTCTTTACATACTTAGAGAAGGCGGAAAATCTAGATATTTGACTTTGTTGTTAGACCTGCTTACCTTCAGGTTCTATGGTCTATTTGTCTATATTCCCCTCCCTTATGTCTTTGTTGTTAAGATAATTTGGTCATGACCTTTGTTTATTCTTAAGGCTCCTCTTAATACTTTTCAGCATGACTGTATAAATGCTTCTAGCTTCCTTTATCTACATTTCTCTAGGTTAAGCATTATGAAACACCTTTTTGCCTCTATAAGAGGCTAAAAATAGTACTGATAATGGAATCTGGTTGCAACCTTAGCTATATAGGGCCATGAACATGCTCCATGAAATGAATTCATCGCATAGCTTAGTGGTTTTACAGTGAGATTTTAACTTGGATTTTGATTAACTGTTCCATCTCATCTGTCTTTTTCAAACTCTCCTATTCCTTTGAATTTTTCAAAGCATTCAGGGTTTTAGAGAGTGGATAATATTCTGTATTGAAAGTAGAGTGAATTCCTTATCCCCTAGCTGTCAAAGTTCATTTTGCTTGGCACTCTGCCTCCAGGACTAAGTGAGAAGCAGCTGCAGTGAAAGAAGAATTAACATATTTGCAGTATTGCTTGCTCTCGTCTTAAACAATACATTGATGATTTCTCTTCTCTTGGGTACAGTGGTAACTGCTGAGTACATTTTGTTTATCTGAACAGCTGATTCTAGGGGTCAAATGGTTTAATTTCTTGGTTCTGGAATTCTGTTTCTGAGACTTAGATTCACTGACCTAAAATTTGTACCTTTGTAGAATTTTGAAGTGGATAACAATAGTATTTTTCCAGAGCAAGAGGAAGGATAATCAAAGCCTAAACTTGATAAAAAGAACCAAGTAGTACTGTACTACTGTACTGTATGTTGAGAAACTGGAAGGGCACAAACGAATCACTAACTGGTTCTAGTGTCTGAGTTGTAGTGATAGAAGAGTTTGGGGAATAAAAGGTCATGAAAGTAGTTTTATCTCTATTTTGGGGATACATTTTTTAGATGTTACATTCCTAATATGCATTTATGTAACTGAAGTAATTAGACTAAGTCTGTAGACTCTTGTTTTAGTCTGCATGGAATCTGGCATTTGGATGTTACAATATATCATCAATGCTTTAAATATGAAGGTTGACAACTTTTTCTTTTCCAGCCTAGCTGTCCATCCTGACCGGATCACCATAGCAACGGGTCAGGTTGCAGGTACCTCTAAGGATGGAAAAGTGAGCAAACCTTTTGTTTACAGTAACATGCTCATATTTCACAAGACATATTATTGTATTGTAGTTAGTGGTATATGACCTCTGTGCAGTAGTTAAATCACCCTTGAATTTTAAAAATTAAAAATACAAAGCATTATACTCTTAATTTGACAGAAGCTAATTGAATGATGCCAAGGTAGCCAATGGAATTGTCAAGTTCCATCAGCTAGTTCCATTTTCTGATGCCGTCTGTCTGTCTCTGACTCTCCAGATCCATTCCTTACAGAGAACACGAGGAGGTTTGGAGGTGGGCTCCAGAGGAAAGATGGGACCATGAGATCCAAAATTTTGATAGCTGTGTTTGTCTTGTTTTTAAAAATAATCAACACTGTTATTTGAAAGAAGCTGAATTTTCTTTAAGGGTTAGTTTTATTAATTAATGATCAATAAGCAATCAAGAGTAATAATTGGGCCTGATACAGCATTAAAACGTCAGTTAACTTAAAAGTTTTACACACACATACACATTTTAGAATTTGGCCTTCATTTATTAGTCTATTGTATACGTAGAATAAATTCTCTGCAATTCTTCCTAGTTGCTTTGAGGTAATATTTTTAATTAACACATATTTACAGGGACTGCCCTCTAGTGGATTTAAGAAGCATTTAAGTCTCCATCATATTGAGCAATGTGCTCTATTATCTTTGTATTACTGTAAGTGATTGTTAGGAAAGAACTTTAAACATGTACATTTGACATGCAAATAATTTTAATTATTCATATATTGAATTGATTTTAGGCTAAACAAAGATGGTTCTGACCAGTGTTATAAAAAGGGAGACTAATAATAAAGTTGTTTTCTATGGCCAACTTTCCACTGTTGTTGAAAGTAATCAGCCAGTAACTGATTTTCTTGTTTTTGTTTATTGTGCATTAGTAATTTGATACCAGCTAGAAACAATATATTGTTTGCTGCAGTTAAGACTCTGTGACCTTGGAGCAGGACATGAAATGGGCTAATTGTAGATCTGATCTTGCAAGGTGCTTAACACCTCCCACTTAGTACTGGGCACCTGGGATTGGAGGTTGCTCTTTGCCCTGCCGGATTAATCGCAATGACTAGGCATATGTGTGGATATTACTGGGTCATTTGCTAGGCCATCTGTCATTATACAGCAGGAGAACTATATTGGTGTTACTAATAATACTGATATTAAATGTTAATAACATGGGTTTTCACGTATTTTCAAATTTTAAAAAATGCTGATACTCTTTCCCAACATTTTTTTTCAGTTGCTTCTGCTTTAATTTTTTACAGCAATTACCACCCCATGTACGTGTTTGGGATTCTGTTACTTTGAATACACTGCATATCATTGGGATGGGCTTTTTTGACCGTGCTGTCACCTGCATTGCTTTTTCTAAGTCTGTAAGTAAATGCATGTATAAAGTGTTTGTGTGCTGAATGTATAGTTAAATTATTTAAAGTTTCATATACACAGTATTCTGAAAAAATTGAGAGCTAAATCTTATACTACTCAAGCAAAACTCCACAGTTTACTTCCGTCTGTAGGATTTGGATCTAAAGATTTTAACTGGAAGTAGAATAACATTTTTCACTTTCAGTTAGGCAGTAATGTTTAATAACTTTTAGATTTGTATGTACGGATTTCTGAATTATTTTATAAATGATTTTTAAAATGTTTTGCTTCAGAATGGAGGAAGTAACCTTTGTTCCGTGGATGATTCAAATGACCATGTGCTTTCTGTATGGGACTGGCAGAAGGAAGAGAGGCTGGCAGATGTCAAGGTGTTGCAATAAGATATTTTGTGCAATAAAATGCTTGCTTGTATGCAGATCTGAATTTTTGTCGTCAAATTTCTTTCTGTACCTTTTAATTCTTATTAGTGCTTTCATTTATAAAGGACAAAGAATATAAAGTACAGATACCTGAAATATTTCTTCTCATGGTTGAAAATAATGTGGGGGGCTTTTCGGAGGGAGGGAGGGAAGGAAAAGGGTCTTATTTTTGCTTTGCTGCCACAATCATGTTAGAGTTTATTAAGAAATTTTAAAAAGCAACTATAGGGATGTATAAGAATACATACAGAAAAATGCTGTAAACAAATTTTAATTTGAGAGCTTCCTCTTAAGAATATCGGACACAGTTTTGAAGACATGCTTCAAATGTATAGACATTAGAAAATGTTTTCACTTCACTCTTTCCTTCAAGACATTTTATCCAAAGTGCTTGTTCTATGATCAGTCTGTTGTCACTTAAAGTAAAAAATCAGCAAAAAAATTTCAATCCAAATATGGTACATAATTATGTGTCATAAGTTGACTAATTTGTTTAACAAGAAAACACTTGTAAATTAATCATTTTGTTTTATCTGTATTTTAAATTTTGATACATTGTTTCTTTCTTTCTTTTCAAGTGTTCTAATGAGGCGGTATTTGCAACAGATTTTCATCCTACAGACACAAATATAATAGTTACATGTGGAAAATCACACCTTTACTTTTGGATGTTAGAAGGGAACTCCCTTATTAAAAAGCAAGGATTATTTGAGGTAAAGTAGTATATGCTCCTAACTTTTCTGTTATAGCAATGCTATATGCACACAGCAATAAAGTTTATTTAAGGCTGGAATGAATCAAGACAACATGGTAATTAAACCTGCTATTTTCTAATATTGTATTTTGTACAGCATTTGTAATATATTATTACAGTACCTTAGCATAGCGTGCAGGAGTCCTAGGTGGTTATCACTACAGTGAAGGTCAAAATCTGGTTTCCATTCTAGCCTCTACATTCTTGTTTTCACTTTCTCTTAATTTTCTCAAATTCCTTTTGGGTTGAAAGTTTCCATGTTTGGCCAGAGCCCAAAGGTGGTAGGGGTTTTTTTCCCCCAAGGGTAATTTGAGAAATACAACTTGACTGAGTTGCAAATTTATGTGAACATGAATTTTCTTTCCCATATGTTCTTTTCAGATCTAAAGTTCTGCATGTACATATTTCAAAACGAGACAAAGCTAAAAATTCCACTCTTAGTCTATTTTGTAAATATCATTTTTACTTAAAGGTCTTGCTTTTAAAAAAGTAGGTCTGAACTCCACTTTGATTTTTGCATTTCCATTTGCATGCATAGTTACTACAGTTGCAAGCACAAATAAAATGTTTCTGCAGTGTGTACAGATGGCTACTATGGTGTCTAGTTAACCATTGCTTGTTTAAATTATCTGACTTGAAAGTGCAATCAAAGTAACTGCATAAAGAAATGTCAGCATGCATGATGTGCGTGTAACGGGGATGGATTACTAAAATTCTATTATGTTTAACTATATTACATTTCCCTTTTTTCTGCACCTCAGCTTAACTCCTTGCTGAAGCACAGGCCAGATTTCTGTTTTTTCAGGACTTTTCAGAAAGCATTACACAGAGTTAAATCTCAGGGCTGAGCATAAAGGGGCATATGAATGTTTAGCATATCTGGCACATAAATACCTTGCAACGCCAGCTTCAGCAGTGCCATGTGAACATTTGTTCTCACTTTCAGGTGACATTGTAAATAAGAAGCGGGCTGCATTATCTCCTGTAAATGTAAAGCAACTTGTTTGTCTTAGTGATTGGCTGAACAAGAAGTAGGACTGAGTGGACCTGTAGGCTCTAAAGTTTTACATTTTTTTGTTTTTGAGTGCAGTTATTTAAAAAAAATTCTACATTTCATGATAAAGAGATTGCACTACAGTACTGGTATGAGGTAAATTGAAAAATACTGTTTCTTTTGTTTCTCTTTTTTACAGTGCAGATATTTGTAATCAAAAATAATATACAGTGAGCACTGTACACTTTCTATTCAGTGTTGTAACTGAAATCAATATATTTGAAAATGTAGAAGAACATCTAGAAATATGTATAATAAACTTAAATTGGTATTCTATTATTGATTAACAGTGCAATTAAAACTGCAATTAATCATGGCTATTTTTTTATCTCACAATTAATAAAAAAAAATTAATTGTTTGACAACCCTACATTAAGTAGTAAATCCTTATACAGACTTCTTCACTTTGGTGCTGTTACATATATTTAAATGAAAGTGTTTAACGTGACATTTACACTTCTATACTTTACTACACATATTCTCCTGTAAAAAGAACAGGAGTACTTGTGGCACCTTAGAGACTAAAGGTGCCACAAGTACTCCTGTTCTTTTTGCGGATACAGACTAACACGGCTGCTACTCTGAAACATATTCTCCTGTGATATTCTTTCAGAGATAACTTTTCAAATTCTGTATAGTGGTCATAATATGCAGTGTGTGTCACCTGGATTCTTCAGAGTCTGAGAGGAATGGCAGCACCTCTGTTCTTTTCTGAATGCTTCAAAGCCTTATCAGCAAAAAAAAGTCTGGGGATCCTTACAGCTAGCAGCATTCCAGTCCTTGAGTTAATAGCTGATTGGTTTACTCAGCTGCTGGTGAAACAGGAATCTATAGCCTATATCCAAAGAGTTAGCCAGCCCTCACAGCCAGGGCCGGCTCCAGGCACCAGCTGAGCAAGCAGGTGCTTAGGGTGGCCAAGGGGAAGGGGCAGCACCTCGGGCTCTTCGGCGGCAATTCGGCGGAGGGTCCCTGTCGGAGGGAAGGACGTGCCGCCGAATTGCCGCCAAAGAAGAAAGCGGTGGGGTGGAGCTGCCGCCGATCGCGATGGCGGCTTTTTTTTCTTTTTTTTCCGCCGCTTGGGGCGGCAAAAACTCTGGAGCCGGCCCTGCTCACAGCAGACATTTCTCTTCCTTCTGCTGAGCCCACAGCCAGTCAGCCATAGGGCTGTCTTTAACTTCTATATCTATAACCTTCCCTCCCTGCCCCCCAGTTCTGATTGACTAAGCTCTCAAATGATGAGTATGCGTGGGACCTGCAAAACTTACTGCTGGGGGAATTCTGCACATCTGCAGATGTGCAGAATTCCTCTGTCCACATAATTTTGTATTTTCCCGCATAAAATACATTCTGCTCAAGAAGTGCTGCTGTGCCACCTTTTGCCCACCAGAGGACACTGTGGCACCAGAACAGCTAGCTGCAAGAATGCAGCTGGCTGTTCTGGCATCATAGCGGCCTCTGGTGGGCAAAAGGCAGACTGCATCACTTCTGGAACAGAATGTATTTTCTGTGCGGGGGAAAAAATTCTCTGCCCAGTGCTGCAGAATTCCCCCAGGAGTAGAAGTTCATCACAGCACCCTGTCCATGGAGCCAGGTTAGGACAGAGTGAAGCACACAGGGCTGCTGGGGGATCATAGATTGGGGTTCAGAATGGCTAGTGGGGGGACAGACTGGGGCATGGACTCAGGAGCTAGTGGGGTGACAGAATTGAGCCTGGAGATGGGAGAGAGGGGCTGCAGAGACATATGGGGATAGGGGTGCAGGGACGGGCAGATGTGCCTGATTGAATAGGAGGGGCTTGGGGTTAGCCAGGGTCTGCATGGGGGAGGTTTCCCAACTCCCTAACAATCCCCGCCCAAAAAACCTTCTCGCACCCACACCCAACACCCTCCAGGTTCACTCCTAGGCTCCTTCCCTTTCCCTCAGCTCTTCCATTACTCCTGACTCCCCCAAGCCTTGCACTGCTTCTGACATGTGCAGGAAATACTGTTCTGTATTGTAATTTAAATGAATTACTCAAAGTTCTGTATTAATATGCTTAGTAAGGAATTTGCCAAAAAAATGTTTACCAGACTCTTTACTTTTGGTCTGTATTGTTACAGACATACTTGCTGACAGATATTTTGAAATAAATTACCCAAATAATTGAAACTGGCATGATTATATTGTGTTATTTTGACAAATAAAATATGCAGAATTTTGAAGAATTTTCAAATAGTATGTGCAGAATTTAATTTTTTGGAGCAGAATTCCCCCAGGAGTGAAAACTGCTTGCCCTAAATGAAAATGTCTTATACAGCTTCACAAACAGCTACAGAGCATGCTTAGTAACTGCCATGCCCTACTTCTGGATGTTTCTATGCCTTCTAGCTGAGTTTCTCTGGACCTGTGCACAAAACATAGCATATTCAGAAAAAAAAATCCATGTCTCCTCCCCACTGCTTCTCTCCCTTTCTTTGGGCTAATTTTTTTCCCCAAATGCTGCAGTATAAAGCATGTGGGCTATACATGTTCCAGTTGGCTTTCTACTTTTTAAAATCTGTCTCCTTAAGCAAGCCAAGTTGAAGCAAATTACTCAAGTAATTGTAAAGTTATAAACATTTTCAAGTTGGAACTCTTAAATATGTGCCTTGACATTTTCTGTTTTCATTTTTAAATGCATTTTTAAGGATAGCCTCTGTTAAGCTGAGAAAGTATTACAGATGCATTTGTTACTTCCAGAACAAATATACCTGGAGCACCTACGCCTCACAGAACTTCCTCATTGTTCTTCAAAGAAATCAAGCTTTTCTGACAGTGTTTGCAGACCTTAATTTTTTTCAGATGAATAAAAAGAAAATATTACAGCATTAATATTAGGACTACATTGAATTAAATATATACAGCTAAAAGGAATGGACTGCGTGTTGCTGTAAATGTACTCATTCTCTACCATACAGAAACAAGAGAAGCCAAAGTTTGTCCTGTGTGTGACCTTTTCTGAAAATGGTGATACAATCACAGGAGACTCAAGTGGAAACATCTTAGTCTGGGGAAAAGGTAAGACAAGACAGATTATAACAGTGCCTTGTATACTACATTGAAATAGAACAACTGTTTATTTTCCTTCGAGTGATTGTGCACGTATACATTCCACTGTAAGTGTATCTGTGCCCAGTGCATTTGAGTCAGATAATTTTGACAGCAGTACCACTAGGCAGCACATGCGACCCTGCCCTCCTTGTGGTTAGAGCCAAGGGCATAAAAGGGGCGTGACTGCTGCCTCCTTCTCAGTTCCTTCTTATGGCAAGAACTGGAGCTCTCCATCACTCTTGAGCCTCGGTTAGCCAGCTTAGAAAGAGAATTTCTCATTTTGTATATAGTTATAATTCATTTACTATTGTTATAGTTTAGTAGGCAATTAGCTGACAGTGATTTTAGGGATTTTTGCCATGCAGAAATACCCCGGATTTAAACAGTGTGCCACATGCAGGGCTGTTATCCCTGTCACTGATAAACATAACAGCTGCCTAATTTGTTAGTGTGGAAGAAAACAATCCTCACTCTGCGTTTGTTAGCAACAAGTCAGAGGAAAGACTGCGGTCGGACAGAGAGGTCCCCTGACTTTAGGCAGATCTTCCCCCTACAAGCAGTACAAGACAAGTATTTATACCTTCCCATTACATACATCAACGGCTAATTTGTTTTGTTTATACAAATTCTCTCCAGATGCTACCTTATCTCAAGGTTTCTGCTTAAGTCAGCATTCCATCCTTATCAACTGAAAGCAAGGCGAGAACAGCATCTCCTACAACTCTCGCATTGTTAGGGTTAGGGTTTCCTTTCGCCTAATCCTTAAATGGTCTAAAGACATTTACCCCCAGATCCTCCTTTTTCTCTTACTTTTCTGCTTCCACATTAGGGAATTTCTCCTCCACATGTCTCGCCTAATCATAGATTCATAGATTCTAGGACTGGAAGGGACCTCGAGAGGTCATCGAGTCCAGTCCCCTGCCCGCATGGCAGGACCAAATACTGTCTAGACCATCCCTGATAGACATTTATCTAACCTACTCTTAAATATCTTCAGAGATGGAGATTCCACAACCTCCCTAGGCAATTTATTCCAGTTTTTAACCACCCTGACAGTTAGGAACTTTTTCCTAATGTCCAACCTAGACCTCCCTTGCTGCAGTTTAAGCCCATTGCTTCTTGTTCTATCCTTAGAGGCTAAGATGAACAAGTTTTCTCTCTCCTCCTTATGACACCCTTTTAGATACCTGAAAACTGCTATCATGTCCCCTCTCAGTCTTCTTTTTTCCAAACTAAACAAACCCAATTCTTTCAGCCTTCCTTCATAGGTCATGTTCTCAAGACCTTTAATCATTCTTGTTGCTCTTCTCTGGACCCTTTCCAATTTCTCCACATCTTTCTTGAAATGCGGTGCCCAGAACTGGACACAATACTCCAGCTGAGGCCTAACCAGAGCAGAGTAGAGCGGAAGAATGACTTCTCGTGTCTTGCTCACAACACACCTGTTAATACATCCCAGAATCATGTTTGCTTTTTTTGCAACAGCATCACACTGTTGACTCATATTTAGCTTGTGGTCCACTATAACCCCTAGATCCCTTTCTGCCGTACTCCTTCCTAGACAGTCTCTTCCCATTCTGTATGTGTGAAACTGATTTTTTCTTCCTAAGTGGAGCACTTTGCATTTGTCTTTGTTAAACTTCATCCTGTTTAACTCAGACCATTTCTCCAATTTGTCCAGATCATTTTGAAATATGACCCTGTCCTCCAAAGCAGCTGCAATCCCTCCCAGTTTGGCATCATCCGCAAACTTAATAAGTGTACTTTCTATGCCAATATCTAAGTCGTTAATGAAGATATTGAACAGAGCCGGTCCCAAAACAGACCCCTGCGGAACCCCACTCGTTATGCCTTTCCAGCAGGATTGGGCACCATTAATAACAACTCTCTGAGTACGGTTATCCAGCCAGTTATGCACCCACCTTATAGTAGCCCCATCTAAATTGTATTTGCCTAGTTTATCGATAAGAATATCATGCGAGACCGTATCAAATGCCTTACTAAAGTCTGGCTATTTCCTATCACCTTACCACCTTCCAAGTGTTTGCAGATGATTTCCTTAATTATTTGCTCCATTATCTTCCCTGGCACAGAAGTTAAACTAACTGGTCTGTAGTTTCCTGGGTTGTTTTTATTTCCCTTTTTATAGATGGGCACTATATTTGCCCTTTTCCAGTCTTCTGGAATCTCTCCCGTCTCCCATGATTTTCCAAAGATAATAGCTAGAGGCTCAGATACCTCCTCTATTAGCTCCTTGAGTATTCTAGGATGCATTTCATCAGGCCCTGGTGACTTGCAGGCATCTAACTTTTCTAAGTGATTTTTAACTTGTTCTTTTTTTATTTCATCTGCTAAACCTACCCCCTTCCCATTAGCATTCACTATGTTAGGCATTCCTTCAGACTTCTCGGTGAAGACCGAAACAAAGAAGTCATTAAGCATCTCTGCCATTTCCAAGTTTCCTGTTACTGTTTCTCCCTCTTCACTAAGCAGTGGGCCTACCCTGTCTTTGGTCTTCCTCTTGCTTCTAATGTATTGATAAAAAGTCTTCTTGTTTCCCTTTATTCCCGTAGCTAGTTTGAGCTCATTTTGTGCCTTTGCCTTTCTAATCTTGCCCCTGCATTCCTGTGTTGTTTGCCTATATTCATCCTTTGTAATCTGTCCTAGTTTCCATTTTTTATGGAATCCTTTTTATTTTTTAGATCATGCAAGATCTCATGGTTAAACCAAGGTGGTCTTTTGCCACATTTTCTATCTTTCCTAACCAGTGGAATAGCTTGCTTTTGGGCCCTTAATAGTGTCCCTTTGAAAAACTGCCAACTCTCCTCAGTTGTTTTTCCCCACAGTCTTGATTTCCATGGGACCTTACCTATCAGCTCTCTGAGCTTACCAAAATCTGCCTTCCTGAAATCCATTGTCTCTATTTTGCTGTTCTCCCTTCTACCCTTCCTTAGAATTGCAAACTCTATGATTTCATGATCACTTTCCTGTTCTCCATGAGATTTCTGTCTGAAGGTTCATCTCCCCTACAAGGTGATGGGTCCCTCTTCAGAGCCTGACCCTGACCACAAGAAAGTAGAAAGTCCTCCACAAGGAGTGCCTTTCTGGTTGCCACAGCTCCAAAGCTTAGATCTTCCTGTCTTGCAGCTTCATCAAAGCTTTCAAAACTGTCTGAGGCTGATAGGCCACACTCCTAATCTTAGATTGGAAAAGAGAAGACAGAGGGGACATGATAGCAGTTATCAGGTATCTAAAAGGGTGTCATAAGGAGGAGGGAGAAAACTTGTTCATCTTAGCCCCTAAGGATAGAACAAGAAGCAATGGGCTTAAACTGCAGCAAGGGAGGTTTAGGTTGGACATTAGGAAAAAGTTCCTAACTGTCAGGGTGGTTAAACACTGGAATAAATTGCCTAGGGAGGTTGTGGAATCTCCATCTCTGAAGATATTTAAGAGTAGGTTAGATAAATGTCTGTCAGGGATGGTCTAGACAATATTTGGACCTGCCATGAGGGCAGGGGACTGGACTCAATGACCTCTCGAGGTCCCTTCCAGTCCTAGAATCTATGAATCACAAAGTCCTGTGGTGCCAAGGTGTGGGTACAAGCACAAACACATTAGTGCCATCTGAGGCAGCATTATTGACTCCAACAGGGCCGCTGGGACTGGTGCCATCTCTGTTACCAGAGAGATCTTCAACCCTGGCACTGTCGGATCCGGTACCAGCTCCCGTGGCTGGAAGCTTACTTTTGTTGTTGGTGCCGTCAATACCGCAAGCCTTTCATGTGGCAAGAGATTTACTGTTCTTCCCTTTACTGTACTTACCTCTGCTGCATCAGCCAACTCTAACTGCAGCTGCTTCAGCTCTGTCTGCTCCTCCCTCAGTTCCATCAGCTCTTCCGGCACCTGCCACTACAGCTTCTGCATCTTCAGTCCAGTACACATCAGCACGGTCAACATCGACTCATCTTTCACCATTCTGTTCACCTTGTCTGCCTCCTTTGGCACTGTTGGATATTTCTTCAGTGTCAGTATTTTGGGAGCAACATCATGTATTTCCAAGGGGTGTTGGAGGTCTGGGCATAGGACTGACTCCTCCATTCACTGAGGAGAGTTATATTTTCTCCTTGTTGGACTCTGACCATGATAGACCTTTATCTCTAAGGTCTTTCAGATCTCTATGCAGGTCTTATTCTAGGGATACACAGCCCAGGGATCAAGATCACTACATTTATAAAGATGCCCCAGTATGGTGCCCTCCACCATGAGCACTACAAAAACTTGGGCCTCGTGGACATCTCCAAGGCTCTCTGGACCTCCACCAACTACACAATCCAGGAAGAGTCACCTTCTCCAGCTCCTGTAGCTACTTGTAAAGCTCCATGAAACCACAAGGTCACCCCTTGACAGAATCCACAGACAAAGAGGTATCAACGGAGGAACCCCTGCATATTCCTCCTTGCATTTCTTCCTTTTCTCCAGAGGAGACTATCACACTGGAGTCAACTTTACCTCCACCTGAAGACCCACCGTGACTGAAACTTGGGTGGGGGGCTGCAGGTGCTCTGGCAGGGGCAGTCCAGGGCCGCCGCAGGTGCTGGCGGAGGAAGGGTTGGCGGGGCTGGCAGGGGTTTCCTATCTGGCTCTGCATCCCTGCAGCTGCTAGGCAGCGGAGGGGCCAGGGGGTCTCTGTGCTGCATGCTGCTCGCAGGCCCCGCCCCTGCAGCTCCTATTGGCTGTGATTCCCGGCCAATGGGGCCTGCGGCAGCCGGCGCTTGTGGTGGGAGCAGCGGCGCTCCTGTCCTGACTCCTCCGCTGCCTAGGAGCTGCAGGGACGCAGAGCCGGATAGGAAACCCCTGCCAGCCCCGCCAACCCTTCCTCCGCCAGCACCTGCGGCGGCCCTGCACCGCCCCTGCCAGAGCACCTGCAGCCCCCCCACCCAAGTTTTAGTCACGGTGGGTATTTTTAGTAAAAGTCATGGACAGGTCACAGGCCCGTGAATTTTTGTTTATGGCCCATGACCTGTCCATGACTTTTACTAAAAATACCTGTGACTAAAACGTAGCCTTAGTAAACTATCAATGGTTCACTGTAAAACTGAGAGGATGTATCTAGTGGGTCCCACAGGGGTCTGTCCTGAATTCGATACTATTCAATATTTTCTTAAGTGACTTAGATAATGGAGTGCTGCATATGCTTATAAAATCTGTGATGACCTCAAGCTGGGAGGGGTTGCAAGCACTTTGGAGGACAAGATTAGAATTCAAAATGACCTTGACAAATTGGAGAATTGGTCTGAAATTCAATAAAAACAAGTGCAAAGTACTATACGCCGGAGGAAAAAATCAAATGTGCTAATACAAAATGGGGAATAAGTGGCTAAGCAGAAAACGATCTGGGGGTTATAGTTGACTCATATTCAGTTTTTGACCCACTATCTGTTGCAATTGCAAAACAGGTTAGTAATATTCTGTGGTGTATTAACAAGAATGTTATATGTGAGACATGGGAGGTAACTCTCCCGCTCTATTTTGCACTGGTAAGGCCACAGCTGGAGCACGGTGTCCAGTTCTTGCGGCACACTTTAGGAAAGATATGGATAAACTCCAGAAGAGTGCTACAAAAATTATAAAAGGTTTGGTAAACCTGACCTATGAGGAAAGGTTAGAACAATCTTGGCATGTTTAGTCTTAAGAAAAGAAGACTGGGGCGGAGGGGAGAGAAACACACCCCATAACAGTCCTCAAATATATTAAGAGCTGTCATAAAGAGGACAGTCATCAATTGTTCTCCATATCCACTGAAGGTAGGACAAAAAGTAATCAGCAGCAAAGGATATTTAGGTTAGTTATTAGGAAAAAAACTTTCTAACTATAAGGACAGTTAAGCACTGGACCATGCTCCCAAGTGGTCAATACACAAGGACATTCTGTATCAGATTATCCATCAGTGGCATTATCTGGTAATAGACCTCTTTGTGACCAGCCTGAACAAGTGCAGGACATTCTGCTCCAGAGCAGTCACAGTCCAGGTTCTTTGACAGACTCCTTCCTTTTCTATTGGTCAGGTCTTCTAATGTACATATTTCCTCCTGTCTCTGTCACCCTGGGGGTGAACTGGAAGCTAAAAAGAGACAAAGTGACTTTAATCCTTAGAGCTCCAAACTGACCAAGACACTACTGGTACACTGTCCTATATCAAGGACCTTCTGTCTAAGGAATCAAGGCAACTTGCTGCACCTTTAGACTCATTTAGACTCAGACTTTAAGGTCAGAAGGGACCATTATGATCATCTAGTCTGACCTCCTGCACAACGCAGGCCACAGAATCTCACCCACCCACTCCTGTAACAAACCCCTAACCTATGTCTGAGTTATTGAAGTCCTCAAATCGTGGTTTAAAGACCTCAAGGTGCAGAGAATCCTCCAGCAAGTGACCCATGCCCCATGCTGCAGAGGAAGGCGAAAAACCTCCAGGGCCTCTGCCAATCTGCCCTGGAGGAAAATTCCTTCCTGACCCCAAATATGGCGATCAGTTAAACCCTGAGCATGTGGGCAAGACTCACCAGCCAGCACCCAGGAAAGAATTCTCTGTAGTAACTCAGATCCCACCCCATCGGGCCTATTTACCTGCTAATAATCAAAGATCAATTAATTGCCAAAATTAGGCTATCCCAACATACCATCCCCTTCATAAACTTATCAAGCTTAGTCTTGAAGCCAGATAGGTCTTTTGCCCCCTTGGAAGGCTATTCCAGAACTTCACTCCTCTAATGGTTAGAAACCTTCATCTAATTTCAAGTCTAAACTTCCTAATGTCCAGTTTATATCCATTTGTTCTTGTGCCCACATTGGTACTAAGCTTAAATAATTCCTCTCCCTCCCTGGTATTTATCCCTCTGATATATGTATAGAGAGCAATCATATCTCCCCTCAGCCTTCTTTTGGTTAGGCTAAACAAGCCAAGCTCTTTGAGGGTATGTCTACACTACAGGATTAATCCGAATTTAGATAATTCGAATTTGGGAAGCAGGTTGTATAAATTCGATTGTGCGCGGCCACACTAAGCACCTTAATTCGGTTTTTAACCACATTACTTCGGTGGTGTGCGGCCACACTACCCCATTAATTTAAACACAGTAATTCGGTGGTGTGCGGCCACACTAACCCTAATTCGAATTAACAACATCGATTTAGGCTCTACTCCGCTCGTCGAGGTGGAGTACAGAAATCGATTTTAAGTGCCCTTTAATTCGAATTAACTGGCTCTGTAGTGTGGACGGGTGAAGGGTTAATTCGGATTAACGCAGCTAAATCCGAATTAAAGTCGTAGTGTAGACCAGGCCTGAGTCTCCTTTCATAAGACAGGTTTTCCATTCCTTGGATCATCCTAGTAGCCCTTCTCTGTATCTGTTCCAGTTTGAATTCATCCTTCTTAAACATGGGAGACCAGAACTGCGCACAAAATTCTAGATGAGGTGAATGATCTCTGGTTGAGCAAGGAGGACAGAGTTGGCTCCCAAAATGTCCAAGCCATTTTGGTGTGCAGCAGAAAGGACACAACCAGAGCAACAAAATGAAAAAGGTTCTCAGCCTGAGCTGAGTACCACCAATTGTCACCAAGTAGGGTGGAAATTAGACATATTTTAGACTACCTGCTGCAGTTGAAATTGTGTGTTCTCTCCGTCAGCTCTGTAAGGATATATTTAGCCTCCATCTCCACAATACATTCGCCAGTAGAAGGGTTTTCTGTTTTTTTGCATCCCTTGGAGTCTGGATTTTTAAAAGGCCTCATTCATATGTACCCTCCCATTTTGATCCTGTATTCTTTTGGGACCTGAATTTTGATTTGTCCTGTTTAGTGATTTCCCCCTTCAAGCCCTTAGCACCAACTTTGTTATCATTCCTATTAATAAAGACAATGTTTCTAGGAGCAATTAGGTCTGCAAGAAGGGTATTAGAGCTCCGGGCATTATTAGTTTATGCCTAATATAATATCCACATTCCATCTGTCGGACCTTTCATCTTCAAGGATTTTTTCCAAAACTTAGGTCTAGCAAAGCTGAAGAAAGTCTTCATACTTTGGATGTACAGAGGACTCTATCCTTTTATGTGGACTGCACGAAGTCTTTTGGGTTGTCTCCTAGATGCTTTGTAACCTTCACTGAAAGGATTATGGGCATCCAGTTACAGATCAGTGCATATTTCTCTGGATTTCTGACTGTATCAAGCCCTGCTCTAATCTAGCAAAGGTTGCTGTCCTCTGAGAATAACAGCCCATTCCACTAGGCCTCACTTCACTTTGTCAGCCTTTCTGGGTAACATCCTGATAACGGACATCTGCAAGGCAGCAACGTGATTGTCAGTACATACCTTTTCTAGACACTATGCTATCACTCAAGCTTCCTGGAATTATGCCAGTTTTGGCAAGTCAGTGCTGAAGTCTCTTTTCAAACAATCTGAAGTTACACCACCTATAAAGGAACTGCTGGTGAGTCACCTATAGTAGAATGTATATGTACACAATCACTCAAAGGAGAAAAAACAGTTACTTATCTGTTCTTTGAGATGTTTTGTGCACATATGCATTCCACAACCCTCCCATCATCCCTGCTACTTTGGGCATTAGTTAGATGGTAGGTGTGAAGGAATGTAGAGGAAGGCAGCAGCTACACCTCTTTTATGCCTTTGACTTTGAGCATCAGGGGAGCAGGGGCACGTGCACCACCTAGTGTTACTGCTGGCAAAAGTCTCTGACTCGAGTACATTGGGCGCACATACACCCAGGACCGCCGAGAGCGGGTTTGGGCCCCGGTGAAAATTTTTTTCGGGCCCCCCAGCAAGGGCAGACCGGCTAAACAGGGCCGACGAGGGGGGGGAAGCCGGGCCCCGGGCCTCCTTCCGGACCACCGGGCTCCAGTCATTTGTACCGGCTTCCCCCCCCCCCCCCCCCCCCTCGGCCCTGCATACATCTATGGTGCACAAAACATCTCAAAAAACAATAGTTACTGTACAGGTAAGTAACAGTTTTTTAAAGGTGTAGGCAAAAATTACTACATTTTTAACAAGGATAAACTTGACTTCTCTGGGGGCTCTGCCAAAGTCTAATCAAATAGAATTTGATTTTCTGTTCCCAGGTTTTAGCAGCTGTATGTTTGGCAGTCATAGCACCAAACTGAAATGTAATGTGCTCTCTGTATTCAAGTGTTAAATTGCAGAGCCCAAGATGAAAATAAAAACAAACTGCTATGCAGAGTGTTATGGATATTACTGACAAATAGGAGAAGTGGCAGAAAAAGGTTTTATTTAATCAAAATAAATATAAGCTACAGTATGAACATTATAGGTCTAGCTTTCTTATGGTGATCACATGTACTACTGAAGTTATGCCTGTGTATTGATAGGAGAGCAGGTCCCTTAATTAACAAAAAACCCTTGACAGATTATTTGAGGTGTCACAATAACAGTAGGCCTGAAAAGGTTACAGTGCTTTTATTTAGAACAGTTAGAACAACTAAAAATGACAATATACTGCTGCTCTACTTATTAATCTGAATCTACAGTTTTAATGACAGAAACACCACCTCCATCAATTTCATTCTCTAATAAAATGTGAGAGTTAAACGGAGTGGCTCAGATTTTTAAGAAAACAATTGTGGATAGCTTCATGGTCCCTCACTAATTCTCTGTTTGTGATTTCTAGAAAGAAAAGCCTCAGTCTTAGGCTTCAGGCAGCAGCATTTACATGAAGACAAACAGCAACAATACCCTAAGGATATTTACTGTTAGGGGGACAATGGGGTTAGGAGAACTCCACAACAGGGTCTGCCAACAAAGGGAGATGGGATATGGGTCATAGGCACCTCTGTTCCATCTCCCAAGAGACTGAAAATCAACTCTGTAGAGCAGAGGAGGAAGGGTTGGTGAAATCCCCAGGCAAGGCAGTATGAACTGAAACCCCAATGATCTACTCTTGTAGAGCTTTGCCCACCTGAGTGCTGTTGGTCAGCTCATCTCTGCTTCTACTTCTGCTCCTCATGGGCACTTTGTACTGCTGTTGGGGAAGACAGAGGAAATAGTATTTTAGCTCAGCTCCTTTCTCTCTTCTCTTTCCTCAGATCTCCACCAGTCATACCTCAAAGCAAGAGATTTGACACCCATCCACTCCAAGTAGAGTTAGACGGTCTGGGCTAGGAACTACACAGCTGTTTCCTCTCCCTTCCTCCCAGCTATCCTTTTGTGCTGTTGGAAAGGGAGCAGGGGTAAACAGGTGGGCGGGCAGCAGCCAGTGGCTTTGCATGGGGAGCGCAGTGCTCAGGAGGTCAGTTTGAGTTAATGCTAGTTGGCCCACTAGTTTCTCCTATGGCCGGCAGCACTCTTCTTCCCCCCACAGACAATTTTAAATCTTTCTTGGGTGGTGGGAGGAGGTGGTAGTAGCAGAGGGAATACTTGCCCTTGCAAAGACTGCCTCACCTGGCCAATTCTTTTGGGGACAGGCACAGGTGTTTTTTCCTTCCCCATCTCTGTGCTGCAGAGATTCTGATTTTTGCTGCTGTTTGAAGGCAAATATTGCTTCTACCTGCTTGTAATATCCTAAGTGGAAGGCTTTTCCCCTCCAGAAAACAGGAAACAGAAGAATGTTGTGATCCAAACAAATTCAATTTATCTGCAGTTAAAATAAACATGATTAAAAAGCAAACAAACAATATCAGTTTATTAACTTATATTGGCCCCTCACTTTAAGATGTAAGGATTGCTTAAAAAAAAAGTTACCCATGCTTGGTTGGAAAATGCAAGTTTAAATAATGGAATTGTTAATATTTTCTCCTTGTCGTTCACAATCATTGTGATTCTCAATTGCAAGTAAAATCTGTAAGTCAACGTAGTTGGGTATATGCCACTTAAGAGATTTACTCTTTGAGCTATGACACATAACCATAGACTATAACTCCAGGCTTGAGGTTGCTGTGGAAAATAAAGTAAAAATTATCCAATGAAATAAATATTTCAGTAATAACCTCTTTTCTCCATATGTCTAGGTACAAATAGAATAAGCTATGCACTTCAAGGAGCCCATGAGGGTGGCATTTTTGCACTTTGTATGCTGCGAGATGGTACACTGGTATCAGGAGGCGGAAAAGACAGAAAACTAATATCTTGGAATGGGAATTATCAAAAACTTCACAAGACTGAGGTGATATTACTGATCTTTAAATTTTACTTATTACTTTAAGTGGAAAATTAAAACGAACTTTCTTTATGAACTGTGCTCCCTAAATCAGTACTCTTGTTTAGGACTCCTCATTCTGAGGCAGTCCCAGTCAAATCAATAAATAGAAAAATAAAATGATACATTAACTGATTTGTTAAACAGTCTTTTTTAATTTAATACATCCATTAGTTGGTAGGAAAGCGCCTAATTAAATTTTGCTTATATAAATTCTGCCCTTCTTTGTCAAATTATTAATAGTGACAGGCATTTTTAAATTTCAGGTTTACAGTGCTTGGCAATAGTAAATACTAAACTACTTTCACACGTTTTATTTTCCAAAACCATGATGGTGATGATGATGGTTTTTATCACTTTCCATGCTTGGTCTTAGTCCAGCGGTGAATTTTAACATTTTTTTACTAAAATTTCTTGAGCCATTATGTAGGAATTTGCAAATTCAAACTTTATACAGGAATAGTCCCAGTGAGTGCATTTGTTACATCTGAAAAAGCAAACAGAGTTATGTGACCATTTAGACATTGTGTAAAGAGCATGATCAGAGGAAAACTGTATATTCTGGTGGGTGAAGTGTACTAGATGCTCTAGAGGCATTGCACATGCATTGGCAACTTGGGTAGTGTGTCAGTTTTCTAAATCAAGTAAGAACACCTGCTGTTGGGCTTTCCCTGACTTTAACCACTGAAAATGTTCAGACTTCCTGCTCGGTTATTCTCACCCTACCCTCCTACCCCCAATAATTTTTTTTTTTTATATAATGGCTTATTATTAAATCATTTATTCTATTCAGATTTTCCACATTGTTGAGCTCTATGCACCAGATTGCACCAGAGTCTTCTAGGAAGCAGAAAGTTGGGTGCAATTAAAGCAGTGTACACTTGCAGAAGCAATAGATGCTGTACTTATGCAAAACCTGTCAGTACCTCCAAGAGCAGTTTAGTGATTTTTAATTTCTTTAAAAAAAGAAAAGGATTTTGTATACAAAAAGACTTGATCCAATATTAATGTTTCACAGTTTATAAAATGTGGTTGAATTAATTGCTATAGGAAACATAACATTTTCATTTGCTGACTTACTTGGTTTTAGTTGCACAGATTTTATGTCCTATTAGTGTAGATGCCTTTTTGTGTAGTATTATATAAATTATTGTAGCTCTATTGAAGTCAGTGGAGCTATGACAGTTTGCACCAGCTGAGGATCTGCCCATGGTGTCCTCTATTCTTTTATATTAAATTGTATAGCCCTGTATTTGACAAGACTCAGAGCTGTGTGACTGCTTTAAAAAAATCCATTTGTAAGGCCATATATCTTGAAATAAATACTTAAAAAAACAGATTAAACACTTGAGAAACCATTTTGTACCATCTGACTTAGCAGTCCATTTATCTATTATGATCACAGATTCCAGAGCAGTTTGGTCCAATAAGAACAGTAGCAGAAGGGAAAGGTGATGTTGTGTTGATAGGCACTACTAGAAACTTTGTTCTACAAGGCACTCTATCAGGAGACTTTTTTCCAATTACCCAGGTGAGCTGTTTCCTCGCAAACTAATAAAAAGCATTAATGTTTTAAAATATGTAAGCGCAATAATAGAACTTGTCTAATGTTATGAAAATACAGAACTATTTAATTAATTTACTAGCACAGTGACTTCAGCAATAAAGAATCTGATCAAATAAGTACATACCAAAACTCAGCAGAATTTCTGAAGGCTTATTTATACAGTAAGCTAATTCTAATCATGTTAATTGGGAAGAATTAAACTTCATTAAAGGTGTTAACTTGGATGTTACTGTCCATCATCTGAAGAAACTTTGTTTGTATTTGTATAGGGTCACACTGATGAGCTATGGGGACTAGCCATCCATCCCTCTAAACCTCAGTTTTTCACTTGTGGACATGACAAACACATTACTCTCTGGGATGCTACCAGTCATCGTCCTGTCTGGAACAAAATTATAGAGGTATATACTATTAAGCCCACACTCTTCTCTTTCATAGAATAAAGCTTTTCAAATAAGTTAATTTAAAAAAAATGTTTGTTAGATTATAAAAGGAGGGGAAGAATCAGTGAGATAGTATATACTTTAACTTCTTCTTCGAGTGCTTGTTCACGTCCATTCCACATTAGGTGTGCGCGCGCCGCGTGCACGAATCGTCGGAAACTTTTTTCCCTCAGCGGCTCCCGTCGGGCCCGCAGGGTCTCCCTTCCCGCCAGGTCTCTCTGCATATATATTTTTAATGTATGTCAGCATTGTATCAGTAAGCCACTGCATGTATTCAGTTGAATATGTTGATGTGTGCCTCATACCTCACTCTGTTGAGTATAAAAATATACTTTTATTTTATATATATATAGTAGTGAAAGGTTGGAGATTACTGTTACTATATCTGAGCCGCTTGTTCTTGTTCTGAGAAAAAGATCAAATTAGAAAATTAAATAGGTCTAAAGTGGTGAAACAAGACTTAAAATTTTACTTAATATCCTTTTTTTAGGACCCATTTTGAGACGGGGGCATTTAGAAGTCATTGTATTGATGGCAAAGGACAACAGAATATTATAATGTACCACGATATCATCTATTGAGTAGTCTGTTAGCAAGATGAAGTTCTTCCTCAGAGCTCTCTGAAGTGCAGCAAGTTCCACTAGCTAGCAAACCAGGTCCTTAACCTTCTAACCTTGTCCTGAAAAGAGACGAGTAAGGATCAGTCCATGATACAGCTTAGTTTATTTTTTGCTCTCATCTCAAAAGTAGGATTAAGGGTTTGGCTGGTTATGAGTAAATGCTAGAATTAATTTGTCAATAGTCAGACAGGCCTTTGAGGATATAAAACACTAAATAAATGAGTAAATACTAGAATTAATTTTTTAATAGTCAGACAGGCCTTTGAGGATATAAAACACTAAATAAATAAGTATTTTTCTTATTACCGAGGAGATGAAAATCCACGCTAGTCATTTTGATTCTTCAGAGAGAGGTACATTTTAACTATAACAGCAACTTAGTCTATTGAAATCAAGGACTCATAAAAATAAATCCATCTAGCCAGATTTTTATAAAGCTAAGGCAGTCATCCAAATACTCTTTGCTTGATTAAAGCAGGATTTCAACTATCAATCACCTTGACAATAATCTTCTCACATCCACTTTGAAGCATCTTAGAGACCTTATTTCGTAAGTCACTGGCTTCTTACCTGGAGTGGATAAATCTTTCATTTGATACTATAGCCTATTTGTGTTAGAAAGAACTATATAACAATGAATGTCTTAATATTATGGTTCACCAGCAGGTTGTTGTTGAGATTAAAATCTTTATTTAAACTCATGTTTTATGTAAGGGAGAATTTAAAACCACAGAATGTGCTCATTTGTTTGGGTCCTAGGAACCTTGGAAAATTGAGCACACTTGGGCTACTATAATGATTTGACTACATAAATATAGAAACAACAGATATTAGCTACCAATATCCATATGATTTTGTGAGTAAATTGCAAAAACATAGGTCTCTCTCTCTACCTCTTGAAAGTAAGGAGAATCTCCCCTAGAACCAGCAACCACAGGCAAGGCAACTACAAATTGATAAACCTGTTAGCAGGTCTGCCATACTCACTCCAGTATGAGCAATGACTAGAATATAAAAATATGAATAAATTATGTGGGTTTTTTGCAGTACTATTATTTTATCCCATTTAGGTCTTTCATATACATGTTAATTTTGACATGCCATGACAAAAATCTGCCAAAAAATTTAGCCACTTATGCTTGAGTTTTCTTCTCTAATCTACAGAATTCTACAGCTCATTCTTTGTAGGTTGTGACATAAAACTAGTAAGCCACTACTAACTTTTCATATTTTTCAGATGTTATAATGGCAGGTGAAACATTGTGGTTCTCCAGATACATCAGTAACAACATAGTATCAAATATGCTTAAACATTTATGCGAATGAAAATGTTGTAATATCAGACATCAAAGTGAGAGACCCACGTTCATTATTTAACTCAAACTTCCGCTGACTTGTAACTGGCAGGGTATTGCAAAGGTACCTTCTGCGTTGTTAGGGGTAAAGTCAGGCCCTGCCACTACAGCACTCCATGCCATGTGATATATGCAGCAGTAAAATCAACTGCTTGCTCAGCCTTCAGGTAGTAAACAACTACCATCTACTGATTAGACATTTATATAACTAAATTAGAACTGAGTGAATAATTTATTAAGTTAATTTTACCTCTTTCCCCTTTGGGGATTTGTCCAGAAGTAGCTTTTTCTCAATATTTTTTTTTGTTTGAAATTATTTGCCCAATAAATCTTAGGTTAGACTGTGCACAAAGGAAAACAGTGTGGCATTGAATATAGGAAACACTGTGTTAGGTAATTTTTAGTGGATTTCAAAATGTACTTGGTTTTCCCTCAAATATAAAAAGAGGCGTTTACTCTAAAAAAAGAATGAGGAGGCTTAGTTTGTTACTGAGTAAGCAATTTTAATTGTGTTTTTATTATTACTGTCTCTGGGTATAAATGTATACTTCCTTTGAAACGTTATAGGATCCAGCACAGTCTTCTGGTTTTCATCCTTCAGGGTCTGTTGTTGCAATAGGAACACTAACTGGAAGGTAAGAAGAACAAAAGCGCGGGTATCAATCGACAGTGGGTATCTGTCCATCTCACCAAATCAAAGTTGATATTCTTGTTTCTCCAACAAATAGGGCAAAATTCTGCCCTCTGATGCCTATGCTCACCTCTTGTTGACTTCAACAGGAGCTGAAGGTATTGTTGGTGGTGTTTATTATTATTGTATTGCTATAGCACCTAACAACCTTAGTCCAGGACCCCATTGTGTTTGACACTGTACAAATACAGATCAAGAAAGACTATCTCTGCCCCAAAGAGCTTACAATCTAAGTATAAGACATGAGGCATCAGATGGATACTGTCAGAGGATGGAGGAGTACAGGAAACAATGAGGCAGCACTGGTAGGCATGAAAAGCAGTGGTGGCAGTGCATCAGCAGCCTAACCTTTCTCAGGGGTTTGATGTTGTTGTTATTGTTGTAGGCATAACAGCTAATGAGAGTTTTAAGGAGGGTTCTGAAGGATGTATATGGGGAGCTCCTCCTCTCAAGTGTGAGGGACAGCACAGGAGAAGACAAAAGGTGTTTGCTTGAAAATTTAACATGTTGTTTTATTATTTTTACCATAGTAACGTCCAGAGCCCCCAACCAAATTTTGGTCAAGGCCCCATTGTGCTAGGCACTGTACAAGAACATAGATAGTAAAGAGACAGTTTCTGCCAGGAGAGCTTAAAACTTAAATAGATGAGACAGATGAGGGAGAAAAGAAGTACTACCTCCATTGTATATAGAGAACTGTGGCCCAAAATTGCATAGGGAATCAGTGGTGGAGCCTTGCTTTGAACCCAGAACTCTAAGTGCCTGAAGTACAAAACCCTCCTTTCCTTCAAGGTTTACCTGAGGGCAGAATTTTGTTCCTAATATTTAAAGTATTTGCACTTCATTCTAAAATACCTTTTTATTTGATGACGTGGTTTTAGTAAGTATTGAAGCAAAATTTATTTGGTTCTCTGTTTCCCTTAATATCTAAATAAAAGTAAGATGTTTTGGGAGCAGTCTTTATTTTTGATACTTAATAAACTGAAATCAGCATTAAAATGCAGCTTTTCAAAGTGAAATAGTTGTAAGTATTTGTAGAAACATGTCCAGAGAACAATGTATAACAAAGCCCTAATCCACCTCATGGGAGATTTATTATGATCTAATTTTTATTTATCTAATACATAGTGGGCCTGATTCTCAGAAACACTAAGCCACCTTTACACTTCTCTGGCCTTTAAAGTAGATATAAATATAATTAAATTACATTTCATTAAATTAAATGTCCGAACACTGTAAAAGGGCCTTAAAGAATGTGGTCCAATATACACAAGATACACAAAAGTATACATCAATCATACTTGCATATAACCAGTGACTATTTGTAAAATGATAATAAAATCTGAATGTAGACATCTGGCTCAATATTTGATTGATATTCTGTTTATCTACTGTTGAAAATGTTACTTTCAGTTGGCTACAAGTAATGCAGAAAATGTCCCCTTCCTATTCTTTTCCTTTTATTGCAAAACATATGGAAGACTGCTATTTTGACATAACGAACAGTTGATTAAAACTACTGTAGATTTGCATTCTTTACTGAGCAATTTATTGGCCTTTTTCTGTGTTTACAACAGGTGGTTTGTGTTTGACACAGAAACAAAAGATTTGGTCACTGTACACACAGATGGAAATGAACAGCTGTCTGTAATGCGTTATTCGCCAGGTTTGACACACTCTACTTACTGGTTTAAAAAAAGAAGTGATTGTATGCAATATAGGGTTTATTTTTTAAATTCCCCACATATATTTAAATTGGGTATAGATACATGAGTTGAAATCCTGCCTCCATTGAGTCAATGGAGCTAGGATTTTACCCAGAGGCTTTAACTCCAATTTCCTGTTGTTGGCCCCTTCAGATCTTGATGTTTAGCAGAAATCAGCTCTCTCGCTTAGATGTGTATGTAGTACCATGTTCAGGTTGGCTTTTTTCTCAGTTTCCTTATGAGGTTTAACTTCAGTATTTGCTATATAAAGCTGCTGTTTTATTTGCAGTGAAACATATTCCATCAAACAAGGAGAAGAAGAAAATTCTGGGTTTTTTACTTTATTAATAAAAATTTTAAGAACAATGCCCATTGTCCATGACAAACTAGAACTTCATAGATTAGTTTAATTCTTTCTTGCGGGTATAATTATAATTCACTTTTTTATAGATGGAAACTTCTTGGCAATAGGTTCCCATGACAACTGTATCTATATATATGGTGTTAATGAAAATGGGAGAAAATATAGTAGAATTGGCAAATGCTCAGTAAGTGACCTCCTTACTACTTATTTACTAATAACAAATAAGCATGTATACTTTATAGTACATATTATGCTATGTTGGTGGAATTAATACAATACACTTCTCTTCATAGGGTCATTCCAGCTTCATTACTCACTTGGACTGGTCTGTTAATTCACAGTACCTTGTGTCCAATTCAGGGGACTATGAAATCTTATACTGTGAGTAACAAATAGTTTTCTGTGCTTTGTGCAGAGTTGATTCTAGGATATCTAATGAATTTTTAATTAAGATAAGATCATATAATCGCTAGGCTGGAACATATATTTTAATTAGTTGCTACTTTTTAGCTTAAATCAACTCCCGTGCAGCTTAAAAACTGAAAATGTCATCATTTGTTTCTCTTTCTGTAGGGATCCCCTCTGCTTGTAAACAAGTAGTGAGTGTTGAGACTACTAGAGATATAGAATGGGTTACCTACACCTGTACTTTAGGATTCCATGTTTTTGGTAAGTTTTTTTTTCTCCCTCTCACAAATTTATGATTCTTTGCTTTTCCAATTAGCTAACATTCAGACTGTCAGCTTTATTTGAAACATTACTATTCAGATTTCAAAGTGCAAATATAAAACTTCTATTGCACAATTTTTATCACTATCTGTCCTCTTATTTTGATCCAGGAGACCTCTGATTTAATATTCTTGGTAGCTTCTGATACAATTATTAATTTCAACAGAAGTGAAAACCAATCACAAGCTACCTGCTATGAGAAATTACAATTGTTTTTAGAAAGCATGTACTACAATTAGAGAATTTTCATTTATGTATTTGTATTCCTACAGCACCAAAGACCCCATTCAGGATCAAGTTCCATTGAGTTAGGTGCTGTATAAACAGTGTACAATCCAGTCCCATTGTACACGGTTCTGTACAAAAAGTGACAGTCCCTGCCCCCAAAGAGCTGGTAGTGTAAATTGAGATATTCATAAGAAGTGAGTGAAATGAACAAAAAGAAAGAAAAAGGAAAAGGAGGACAAATTCAACAAAAATAAGGTGTTCCAGTTCCAGATGGTTTTGGTTTCTTTCATTGATTTAGGGGTTGTAATTTTTTTTTTACATATAAACAAAATAATCCCCTGTGATCAACCATCACTAGTGGTTGACTGCTTTCTTGTAGGCCTCAAAGCACAGGTTTGTTGTTTTGAGGAGGGATTTGAAGGAGAAGAAGGTACTTGCGTTACAGATTAATTCAGGGAGGGCATTCTGTATATATAAGGGACAGCACGGAAGAAGTCATTGAGACGGTCGTGGGAGAATTCGATAAATGAAGACTGTTATCATTGGAGCTGAGGAAGTGGTAGAATAACACAATAAGAGACAAGTGTGTACAAACAGGAGAGGTAAAGCGGTGAAGGGTCTTAAAAGGTGAGGACAAGATACTGAACTTGGTATGATGAAACAGGAAACTAGTGCAAAGATTCAAAAAAAAAGTGGTGTGGTCAGAGCAATAGGCAAGAAAGATTATCCTAGCAGCCATGTTTGGAATGGAACAGAGAGGGTAACATGTTGGAGAGAGACCCAGAAAGAGGAAAAGATTGCAGCCAAAGGCCTGAACTAGAGTTTTAGAATAGTGACAGAAAGAAAATGTTAAATTTTGGAAACATTATGGAAGAAGTGACTAGGTTTGGATATGGATTTGACATGCAGGTCTAGAGAGAAGACAGAATCAAAGATGACTGGCTGCATATTATGCTGAGATGATAAAATTCTTCTCTCTGCATGGACAGCCTCTACTGGGTTGTTAATATATTTCTACTTCTTAGGGCTAGGGTTTGAGAGTCCCTGACACTTTTAGTGTTTTAAGCCCAGATTTTTAAAGCTATTTAGGTGTTGCTGCACTCAGCAGTGCAACACCGAACTGATTTAGGAGCCTAAATTGCATTTTCAACTCTTGATGAAATGTAGACTAAGTGCCTAAATCCTTTTTGAAAATGAGATTGAAGCTCCTATACCAGTTAGGTGTTGCAATGCTGAGTGCAACAATGGTTAAATAGCTTTAAAAATCTGAGCCTCGGTGCTTAGCTTCAAAGGCTCTGAAATGATGCATATTTTAAAATGAGGATTCTCTAGTGTAAGTAATAGTTTATTTATATCAGATTTGTAAAATGAATCTGCTGCCTTTTTCATGTATCTAAAGAAATGATCACAGTGGTCCTATTCCCGCCCCCCTTAACTTCACTGGTTCCCAGTTCACTTCAGGATTCGATTCAAAACTGCCATCTTTGGTTTTTATACTGTAGTTCCTCCATTACCTCTATCCAGCCTGTCTTACAGACTCTCCTCCCCTCTCAGCTAGTTCTCTACCTTCATATAGTTTTGACTCTGTTGGTGCAAAAGCCTTCTCTCTGTCTGCACTAGCATCTAGAACAGCTTTTCTCTACCTCTTAAACTTAATTTCTTTAACCTCATTCATAATTTTATCCCAGAGGAAAGTGCATTTATCTTTCCTTTGCATATCTCTCTTTATTTATTTTTACATCTTGATCATGCAAAGGGATATTTCTGCACGGAGTCCCATTGAAGTCAGTTGAATTTGGGGGTTCAGTAGTTTCCTTTCTTATTATATTGTTTTCAGTAATCCTTTAAACTGTTTTGGGAGAGTTTGTATAAAAGATGCAATACAGAATAAAATTATACCAGTGATTAAAAACATGAAACCACTTCCTTTCTGTATTTCTGAAGTCATTACAGATTTATAAGTGTGGGGGGAGGGGAGGAATTGCTCTTAACTCAAACACTGAATGTCATAATAATTTAATACTCAACAAAACAAAAAACCGCACCTGACTACAACATTGGACTCTCTCAAATTATTAAACAACCTCTGTGCTGAATGGGGGAGTAGATCAAATCTAAAGGACAAAAAACATTAAAAATCTTAAGCAGCAAATAGCTATACATAATGCTGTATAAAAAGAAAATTTAAGTTTCCATAACCTGTTTTATAATTTTTTTACAGCACACGAAAGCATGCAGGGGCTTTACAGACCAAACACAAAAACCTTGTCCTTCCCCTAAAGAGCTTACAATCTAATTTTAGAGGTGACACAATATGTGAGACCAACAAGCAGTAGGGGACTGGGATGAGGAAGAAGTGTTATCGTAACAAAAGCATGTCATAATTCAGTTATAACAAGTTCATATCTTCTTGATCATTCATTAGTCACTTTATTATTATTTTTAATGGTATAATTCTTGTAAACACCACAAGTGGGGTTTTAGGATAGATTTGAGTGAGGAGAACCTGGTGGTTGTACCTTTTTAATAAGCCTCCTACCTACAAGAAGTCATTCATTATCTGTAAATTATGGAGAAGGGAAGGAGAAAAGCAGTAGTTTAAAATTGTACCTCCAGTTGTTGTCTCTTATGTACACATGTATTATGATATAATACCTGAAGGCTCACAGCTGAGGCCCCAATTCAGCAAAACACTGCTTACATCCCTCTTGTTCAGCAAAGGACGTATGCATGTGCTTCATTCGCATTCAGATTTTGGGTCTTATGCACATTTTTAAAGTTAATTATTTGGTTTTCTGAGTCAGGGCCTGAATCACTAGTAATTTTGAGGGATTTGGAGTTTGGTTGTTTTTAAACAGGTGGCCTCTTCATTAATGTCATAACAAAAAAAATTAGCTAACATTTCTGTTCTGTATGTGTAGCAGAAATATTAAAGTAGTCACTACATGTTTTCAGGGGTATGGCCAGAAGGTTCAGATGGAACAGACATCAATGCTGTCTGTCGATCACATGAGAGAAAACTGCTATCAACAGGGGATGATTTTGGCAAAGTACATCTCTTCTCTTATCCGTGTTCACAATTTAGGGTAAGATATTTACTTTGTTAGAGTACAATCTTGCAAACCTTCACAAACATGGGAAATTTTGTTCCTCTGCTGAGTGTCAAAAAAAACAAAATTAAATCAACAGGACTTCTTATATGCGTAAGTGTGGATTTACATGTGTAAGTGTGGATTGGCACTTTAATATAGAAGTCTGCATTTTAAAATAGTCTGACTTCATTGATAGAAATAAGGTGATAATTTTATTTCATTGTTGTTTGAATGCTATACATAATTAAATATTTGTTATGGTAATGTATATTATTTATCTGCAGTAATAACATCCTGTATTGATATTTTCCAGGCTCCCAGCCATGTGTATGGTGGACATAGTAGTCATGTAACTAATGTAGATTTTCTGTGTGAAGACACCCATCTCATCTCCACAGGTGGAAAAGATACAAGTATTATGCAGTGGCGAGTCATTTAGAGGAAACATCGGTGTGAACACACACAGTCATGAGATGACCATGCACAGAAGTTCTGTACAAACTGTATATTTAAAACTTAAACAGTACATTTGCAGTTTAGCCTGGTCACTGTGATTCTGTTTAAAAATTCTTACAGACCTCAGGAAAATTAAGCCCTGTGCTGATTATCTTACTCAGTTTAGTGATTCATTAAGTATCACTCCTAAAGAATGAGCTATATTTTTTCTTTTGTTGTACAATATATGCAGCAGTACAAGTTTAATATAAAAACATGGCTTGAAAGTTTTCAATACAGTGATATCAGCAGAACTGGTGACTATCGTAACTGTTTTCTACAAACTCTACTAAAATGGTCACAAAAATGCCTTTCAGAAAACTGTATATACATGCTTAATTGTCTCACTGTCTACACTTTGTACTGTATATCTACCTATTTAGAAAAATCTATGGCAGCAACATTGAGGTACTGAATTGTTTCTGGTAGATGGTGATGAATTCACACTAAAAGAATAAACCTAGCTAGAAGACACATAATAATTAACATGTTAGATATGAAAATGTGAATGTTAGAATTCAGTAATTTGCATTTTCTTTGGGAATAACAAATCTTTAAATTCCACCAGTGAGGAACTGTATTCTCTTTCAAATCAGCAGGTTATACTCCAGTTTAACTTGAATATCTCAAAAGGGTTTACAGACGTTTATCTAGTTCAGGTATTCCATATAAGCTTAAATTTAAAAAAACCTTTTTTACTTGTATATGAACAACTTCTTATCAAAAACAAAAAGCAAAACTTGACCACATCCCCACTATTGGTTAATATATTTAACTAATATGTATATTAATCAGCATGATGCTATATTGTACATGTATAAGATTTTAGCAGTTCATTATACATGGTAAGGCAATCTAGGCTTTACTTTTTTATGCTTATGGATATTGTATATTTGTATTTTAAGACCAAGTAGACCAAGTCTAAAGATATCTTTTTAAATGTACCATAAACCTGCAAAGGGAAAAGGAAGTATTCGAAGCCTACATGAAATATTAATGTGTAACTTCTGGCCCCTGTGTTTTGTGCATGGATGGATATTTATAGTATGACATAAGATTGTGTTTTGCAATGAAGTAATAGGGGAGGTGGTATAAAATGGTTAAGAAGGCCTTATCAATTTTGATTGTGAAACAGATTGAAATTTATTGTTTACCTTGAGGAATGTATCTAAAGAATTTAAAAGAGCAGAGTAATAAGCAGACTCTGAAAAGTTAATATTAAAGTTTTGCTTGTAATGGACAGTAAACGTTTTAATTCTCTGAACTCTAAAACACTGGTTGTTTGTTTAGAGTGGTTAAATGAAATGAAATCAATGAATTTTGAAACCTTTTTTATTACATCTCCAGCCTGCTATACTGAAAGTGCAGGACAATAATAAATCATGTATTAAAGTGCTTTGTTTTGATGTATTCTTCCTGTGCAGTTTAACACAAATTCATTTCTACATTAAAGCTTTACTGTGATCTGCTTTCACTTAATGGGATAAATTTTTAAATTCCAAACCACATGTGAAAAGATTGTTGGGGAATGAAATCTGAGTTTTTGTGTATGTAATTATTTGCATACCTATAGAGCAGGGATCAGCAACCTTTGGCACGCAGCCTGCCAGGGTAAGCACCCTGGCGGGCCGGGCCGGTTTGTTTACCTGCTGTGTCCGCAGGTTCAGCGAATTGCGGCTCCCACTGGCCGCAGTTCGCCGTTCCAGGCCAATGGGGGCTGCGGGAAGTGGCACAGGCCGAGGGATGTGCTGGCTGCCACTTCCCGCCGCCCCCATTGGCCTGGGACAGCGAACCGCAGCCACTGGGAGCCGCGATCGGCCGAACCTGCAGACGCGGCAGGTAAACAAACCGGCCTGGCCCGCCAGAGTGCTTACCCAGGCGGACCGTGTGCCAAAGGTTGCCGATCCCTGCTATAGAGGATGCTTTTGAAGATTTGACCAATAGTGTGTTCATATAGGGTGAAATTCAAGAGGACCAGGATTTCAACCTACAAGTTTATTTATTGATTCTAACTCCTTAATACAACAAAACATTTCAAAGTTCTGCTGTTTATTTCTGTACTTTCCTTATATTGTGGAAGAGAGATGTTTTTCATGCAGTAAATATGAATTTAAAGAATTGACCTTAAAGAGAATATTATCCCACAGTGGGGGAGATGGTCTTTATATAAAAACTTTGCAAATGATCCATATACAAGCTTAAGTTCTGTACACTAAGTATTATCACTACTTTCCTCCAAATTGATGAAGTGGTATATTCAGCTTGTTTTCTGGGGCCACAAAATTTCCAAACTGGTTAGTTGCTAGGTTTGGTTAAAACAAACTCCATATGTCTGACACTTGTCAGATGACAACTTATTAAATCTCAAAATCATACCTGTTTTTACAATACTGTACTGTTTTCCAAAAGTCTATGAATAAAGAAATGACAAAGATAAGTTGACAAATATCCACTGCTTTCAGGAATATGTCCTTTTTTCCCTGTTTGTTTCTGATTATAAAAACAAAAGAAAAAATAAGCCAGAACTTTAAAACATAGCCCATTTTTAAATGAATATTTTGCTTGGCTGCATTTTCCCCTCCTGTTCGTTTTTATATATTCTTATTTTTAAAGCTTCTTTTCCCCTTTCCAGCTGGTGCTAGAAAGTATCTGTCATGAATGAGAAACATCTCATCTTGTTTGGAAGACTTGGCTTGTTTATATTGCTGCTAGGAAATGACACGCTGCTGCAATGGGAGAAAAGAACTGACTCAAAAGCATAGTTTCTTTTGAAATGATTGATGGCAAGGAGCATAAGGCATGAAAGATAATTGGACAACAGTTACCTAAATTCTCTGGATGAAATCTTGCTCCATTGAAGATGATGGTAGTTTTTCCTTCGACTTCAATGTGACCAGGTTTTCAGTCCTTAGAAGATATACAGATTTGTATGTTAATGTATTCTATGGCCTGTATTATATAGCAGGTCAGATGAGATGATCACAGTCAGCCCTTCTGGCCGTATCATCCATGAAAAGTACAATACTGTTCAATTTAATAAGCTACTTTTTACTTAAACCATTGCCTCAAATCTATTAAGTATTTGTTTATGGTAGTGCCTGCCTTGTGCTGGATGCTTTGCAGACATTCAAGAACTGTCCTGACCCCAAGAAGCTTACAGTTTAAGGACAGACAGACAAGTAGATAGAGGTTGGGGAAAGGAAATAATAAAAGGACGATATTTTTTTTAATTCGCACCAACAAGATTGACTAAAGGCAATATGTTGTATGCAGTGTTGTTATAGCCATGTCGGTCCAAAGATATTAGAGAGACAAGGTGAGTGAAGTGATATCTTTTATTGGACCAACTTCTGTTGGTGAGAAAGACAAACTTTTGAGCTTACACAGAGCTCTGTGTCTCTCTCACCAGTAGAGGTTGGTCCAGTAAACTATTACGTCACCCGTCTTGTCTCTCTAAAGGCAACATGGCAAATCGAGTTTTAACAGGGAGTTAAAACTTGAGAGGTTATCCTAGCAGATAGTCCCTAGACAATCAGTCGCTAAACTGAAGCTTCAGGGAGGAAGGGTGTGTGTGTGTGTGTGTGTGTGTGTGTGTGTGTGTGTAAACACATTACATAATTTTCCTGAGGTTACTGACACCCTACAATAGTCACAAAATGTCAAACAACTTCAAATGACACTTTCTTTTTTGTATTTTCATAACTCGAAAGGCCAAATTCTCATCTGTTACAGTGTTGTAGCTTTATTGAGACCAAGTCATTTAAAAAAAAGTGGGGTGGAAAGGAAGGAGGAGAATTTTATTTTTTCAGTTTCATTCAACCTGCATAAAAAAATTGGTTCAAATTGTTAAAAAAATGGAAAACTTCAACAAATATGACAATGGTCACAAAAAAATTCTTATAATTCTAAAAGCCATTTTTAATCAAATCGTATTTGACCAATCCTAATTAATACAATTTCCCATGTGATCTCAGGAAAGCATGACTGATATTCATCAGTTCTCCAAAACACATTAATGTAGAAAATATATTGGCTTTTTCTTAACATCTCCTTGCACCATGTGATACCAATTCATTGGAAAAATAACTAACCTCTCTAAAATGTTAAATTCCATTTTATCTAGTACTGCTTTGAGATGTAAAATTTTTGCCTAGAACTGGAGCCCTTCAGAGAGGGCTAGGTCAAATCCTTGAACATACCACAGCTAATGGGAAAAATCCTTTAACTGCCTCTGACAAGATCCAGTACTTATGAGAAGCCTAACAAGTAGAAATCCCTCTTTCATACCCTGATGGAGCTGCATTTGTAGCTGGGCAAGATCAGGTGAATGGCAGCTCTCCATGCTATCATCCCCCATCAAACCTCTGGGGGCTTCCCCATATAAGATAATGGCATCCATACTGGCATTTTCTTCCATGGCTCCCGCTCTGGAAGGTCAGTCTGGCAGAGCTCGGAGGCGTGCATGGATGGGAAAGCAACTCCCTCCCATGAGTTTAAGGAGGAAGGTAGTTTTTGCTGATACAGACTAACACGGCTACCACTCTGAAACTTGTTATCCTTTATGTCTCTAGCTAGTTTCATCTCATTTTGTGCCTTGGCCTTTCTAATTTTGTCCTTACATGCTTGTGTTGTTTTTTTATATTCATCCTTTGTAATTTGACCTAGTTTCCACTTTTTGTAGGACTCTTTTTTTGAGTTTCAGATCATTAAGCCATGGTGGTCTCTTGCCATACTGCCTATCTTTCCTATGCAGTAGGATTGTGTGCTCTTGTGCCCTTAATAAAGTTTGTTGGAAAAACTGCCACCTTTTTCAAACTGTTTTTCCCCTTAGACTTGTTTCCCATGGGATCTTACCTACCAACTCCCTGAGTTTGCTAAAGTCTGTCTTCTTTAAATCCATTATATTTATTCTGCTGTTTTTCTTTCCTACCATTCCTTAGAATCATGAACTCTTATATTTCCATGATCATTTTCACCCAAGCTACCTTCTACTTTCAAATTATCAAACAGTTCCTCCCTATTTGTCTAAATCAAAACTAGAACAGCCTGTCCCCTAGTAGCTTTCTCCAACTTCTAAAAAAAAATGGTCTCAGATGCATTTCAGGAATTTGTTGGATAATCTGTGCCCTGCTATATTATTTTCCGAACAGATGCCTGGGTAGTTGATGTTCCCCAGCACCACTAAATCCTGCGCTTTGGATGATTTTGTTAGTCGTTTAAAAAAAGCCTCATTCACCTCTTCTTCCTGGTTAGGTGATCTATAGGAGACCCCTACTATGACATCACCCTGGGTTTTTACCCCTTTTCTCCTTACCCAGAGACTTTCAACAAATCTCTCTTCTATTTGCATCTCAATCTCAGTGCACGTGAATTCAGCTCTGATATACAAGGCAACACCTCCTCCCTTTTCTCTTGGCCTGTCCTCAGGGCCGGATTAAGGCAGGGGCGTTAGGGGCTGCAGCCCAGGGCCCCGGCTCAAGGGAGGGCCCACAAAAATAAATCACAGGCAATGATCTCCAACTCCGGGCCGCTAAAAATCCCACTGAGGAGCGGGCCACTCAGACAGGCTGCCTGCATGCCGTGGCCCCACACCACTTCTGGAAGCAGACGGCTGCTAGCACGTCTCTGCGGCCCCTGGCAGGGAGGTGGTGGCTCCGTGCGCTGCCCCTGCCCCCAGCACCGTCCCTGCAGCTCCCATTGGCCAGGAACCGGCCAATAGGAGCTACGGGAATGGGCTTGCAGGCGCGGGCAGCACACAGAGACATGCTGTCCCCCTCCCCCTAGGGGCCACAGAGACCTGCTAGCAGCCAGCTGTTTCCGGGAGTAGCGTGGGGCCACAGCATGCAGCGGCCAGGAGCCGCCTGTGGCAAGCGCCTCCCGGCTGGAGCCTGCACCTCTCACCCCCTTCTCCACCCCAACCCCCAGCCCCAGATCAGAACCCCCCTCCTGCACCCCAATCCCCTGCCCCAGCCCCCTCTTGCACCAAACTCCCTCCCAGGAAAAAAGCCTTGTATACAGGGGCCCCACAAAATCTAATAGCCCCAGGCACACAGGAGAGTTAATCCGGCCCTGCCTGTCCTTCCTGAGCAAGCTGCACCCTTCTATACCAATATTCCAGTCGTACGTATTATTCCACCGTGTCTCTGTGATGCCAAGTATGTCAAAGTTGTGATTATTCACTAGTATTTCTAGTTCTTCCTGTTTATTCCCATGTAGGGAGGTTGCCTAAGTGTAAGAATATCATCAGGGTTCTCAAACGGGGGGTCATGACCCCCTTAAGGGGTGCAAGTTTATTACATGAGGGTTGTGAGCTGTCAGTCTCCACCCCCAAAGTCCCCTTCACCTCCAGCATTTATAATAGTGTTAAATGTAAAAACATGTTTTTAATTTATAAGGGGGGTTGCACACAGAGGCTTGCTGTGTGAAAGGGGTCACCAGTACAAAACTTTGAGAACTACTGTGTTATCGGGATGTTATGGGGGGGGGGGGAAGAGTGCTAGTAAGTGGCTAACATTTTCTCAAGTAAATTTGATCTTAATTTCTTTGAAGACAAAATGTTAGCGAAAGCATTAAGGAGGCAGTTTTACAGTGGAGTTAGTGATGACACGTGACAGGAAGGGGGACTTTTTGTTGTTTTGGAGACAGGGATCCTTCCAAACCCTAAGAACAGGGCATAGAAACGTGTGTATGTTCCAGTTAGAGAGAAGGAGAGAAAACTTCCAACCAGTAGCCCCCAAACTTAGAGCCTCATTTTCTGCCATTTAAATCAACAGAGGGGGATTGAACTTGGTTTCTTAATAAAACAACAAAAAGGCAAGTGATTGAGGCTAAATTTAAACTACACATCACAGAAAAAAGTGGAGGTTTGACCCCTGGATATTTTAAATATAGATCAAGAGCCACTGAAGAATGTCCAGGACAAACTTGGCACTTAGAACTGAGTCCAGTAGTGCTTCTCTGCTCATTTGGAACCCTGATCGTATCGTGAGGGTGAGTTATAATTTTCTATGAAAATTGGCCTCAGGAACCTTGACAGTCAGAGGACGATTCATAGCAACATAGAAGTTTTTGCTGGCATCATGGTTGTGATGTGGGTGCAAGATTGTACAATCTCCCTCATTGTAAATGGATGAGAATTGTGTATTGTTATTGTTTCAGCGTGGTCTCCTTTTGGCTCCTATATTTCATGTCTTTTAAGTATATCTTGAAGTCTTGTGGGAAGTGGGTTCTTCACCTCTAGGTTGCCGGTGCTAGTCTAGCCCATGTCAGTTGTTACCACACTGTGGGTAACCTGTATGAAATGAGGTTAGTGACCCTGGTTGAATTCTCTACGGATATGTGTCAACACTACAAAAACTGCCATCTAATTGTGAGTCTTGTCGGCAGTCTTGACATAATGGTCAGTGATGGAGTAGGTCAAACCTCCCCTGTGGGATGGTTAGGGTTGAAGCACATGCCAGCAGGCAGAGTAGAATGAGAACTGGTAGAACATTGTGTGCTGCTCACCATTGTGACCCTGCTCTGAACAAACAGCAGAGTTCTTTCAACTCAGTGCATTTCATGAGCACTAAAGACAAAGAGAAGAACATATTAAAAAAGAAAAATTCCAATAAGCAGGCCCTTTCTTCTAGCAGGGTCTCTGTTTTCACTGTTTATTCTGTACAGAGATCTGTATGTATTATTAATAACTACTGCCCCTCACTTCAGGCTATTAATCAGAGCAGAGGTTTGAAGAACAAATTGGGCATTCCTGCTCATATTGGGATCCTATTTGCACTGTCCTAGAGAGAGATTTCCAACAGTTAGCTGTCCAATTCCTATTGTATTTCAGTGTGACTTGGTTGCCTAGCTCTTAAGGCATGTCTACACTGCAATTAGACATCTGCAGCTGGCTCGTGCCAGCTGATTTGGGCTTGCAGGGTTATTTAGTTGTGAGGTGCAGCCCGAGCCGGAATGTCTACACTGCAATTAAACGGCCCCTTAGCCCGAGCTCTGCAAGAATCAGCTGGGCACAGGCCAGACGCAGGTGTCTAACTGCAGTGTAGACAGAGTCCATTGCAAATCTCAGCTCTAGATGTCAGTTTTCAGCAGAAGTTTTGTTAGCCTGAAGCACTTAGGGCCTGATTTTCAGAAGAGCTCCCTCACACTTAGGCACCATTAGAAGTAGCCAGATTTTCAGTGGGAACTGCTGGGTGCTGAGCAATTTTGAAAATCCAGCCACTGATTTAGGTACCTAACTGGGAGCTGAACTTTTTTTGAAAATCTGTCTCTTACAAGTTTATCTAGAATAAAATATATAGTCATTTCAGGAGGAAACAACCCCTATTGTTCTGTGGGGTTTAACTGTCAGGACTACACAAGCTGCATTGTTCCAGGTTTCAGACTGTTGGCTGAAGGAGTCCCCTCCAGGCTGTTGGACATTATTATTAGATGGCAGAATTAAAATGTTGGCTCTGTTTCCCAGCTGTGTTAGATTACTGTAATCTATCTGTCCTCCGCATTGCTCTCTCACTGCTCAGACATCTTAAACATGGACTTTCATTCTGGCAGTAACCTGAAGAGAGTGCACTGACACAAGAGCAATTTACTTGGCTGTTCGCTCAGTGTTCCCTTTTTTGTCAAGACAGATGTCAATGTTTTTAAGGTCTCCTTCCTTCCCTGCCCAACCTCTCCTCCAGCTACAGCGTTCAGTGAAATCTTAATCCTGTATTTATGATGTCAGTGTGTTGCCATAGAAATGATTGTTATGTCACACATTCAAGCACTGTGGCCTCACGCTGGCATCTAAAAAGAGCATAAGGTGTGCGCTAAGAGACTCTGGCTGGGCCACAGTCTGAGTAGCTGGAGAGAAAGTGAGAGGAAGCTCAGTTTAAGCTACGAACTCGCTCTGGCATTTCCAGTTCATTTCCAGTTCCTGTTTAGCAAAGGATCTGGCCACATGCAGTTTAACAGTCTGTACGTTCCAAACTCTCTGCAACCAAACAAACACAGCACCTCCTCGGTATCCAACACAGTCTTAGACTGGCTTCTGATTGGAAAACCTGTTTTTTCCCCACATGATTAGTCACATCCCCAGCCAGGTTCAGCTGCACTTGACCTTCTAGCTGGGATTCTGAAAAGCACTGCTACAATTTAATTAAAAAAAAACAAACCATGACACTATTTGGCTCAGTTGACTCCTTAGGAGACAGCAGAGATGCAGGCCCCTGCCAAAGGGCCCCCAATCATCTATATACCCCATCACAGAAATCAAGCCTTGTTCAAACACACACTTCCATTTTTCTCTCCTGCTACAGTTCCTGCCCCATCCCATCTTACTGCAGCACAGGTCTACTTGTGGGTCTGCACTATGCTTAGTGTGTTGCCAACTCCAGCACTAGCCTGTAGGCCCCCCGTTTCTCATCGGTCAAATCTTCTGGACTATCATAAAAGGGCAAGGGCAGGACCTAGGCTATTGCCATGAGATAATACTACAGCTATCAGTGAGGATGCAGCTGATGTTGATGGTACAGCAAGCCCAGCGTAAATCTATGGTGATGGATGGGCCCAAACCCAATCCCCACATCTAAACACCATTGCATTTGAGGGAAGCTTGGATATGACTTTGTGGCTACTCCACTCTACAATGAGCCAGGGCAAAACCCTGCACTTTATATCCCCCCTCAGCTTTGGGGAAGTTTAGAGTCAAACTTTGCCATTAAGTAGACCATCTTTTAGAAATAAATATATAAAAATGACTTGGAGCACTGCCACATCTTCCCAGCACACGCTAAGCCATCTCCTTGCTGTAAGGAGTTCTTCTGAAGAGGTACTTTAATGAAGTAATGTTCTACACACTTTGGCAAAATCCTTCAGAGGAAGTACATAAATCCAGATGATGGGAAAATCTGACATCTCTGAATAGCATCAGGCTTTATACAAGAGTATGAACCTAAGGAAAGCATGGAAGCTTCATGTCATGGGGTTTACTCACTGCGGGGATGCCCCTTGTGGCTGTCTCTGGGGATTAGCTCTGCCTGGTCTGATATGCCACAGCCCCAGTTGCTCACTAGGAGTAACAGGGCTTCCTCTTCCTGGCTTGGCCCTCTGGCCAGGTCACTATGCAGTGTTCCCTTTCCGGGGTAGCCAAATTGTACCGGTCAACCTGCCCATGTGCCATCTCAGGCAGTCTTCTGTAAGTCCCGGGCTGTGCCACTTTCCCAGTAGCTGGTAGGGAAACCCAGGTCCACCCTCTACTCCAGGTTCCAGCCCAGGGACTCTGTCAGCAGCAACCAAGGTCTACACAATCTCAACACTCAAAGCTCTTTCCCATGGCTTCTTACTACTCTGCCTTCCACAGACTTTCTTCCCTGCAACTCCTCTGGATAAACCCTTTCTGGAGGGCTAGGATCCCAGGGCTTTTGCTCCCCGCCGGTTTCCTCCTACCCACCTCTCTCGGCCTGCAGCCCCCTTCTTCAGTTTTGTGGTGTAGCAGACTTGCTTCCTCAGCCTATGACTACCATACATTGTATCTTGTCCCTTTGTCATGACTTAGAGTTTCACACCTTCCCCAGTATTCTTAAAGAAATGCAGAAGAGCTTTTAAAAAAAAATTGGCCCCCATTTTCCTTGTATTCTTGATAGAAGTTGCAAAGAAAATTTTGTTACTCTGAGTTTTCTATATAAACATTTCCTTTCACAGGTATAGCCTTTGCAATCCCAAAGGATAGGATTTATCATTTTCTGGACCTTAAATGTTAGACATAATCCATTTTTGTGCATGTTAATTTGAACTAAATTACTATTTAATCCACAGTGCCCTGTTAGAATTCTAAATAGTCATTTCACTCTTCCTCTCACGGCCTTGGATTACATCAGCATTGTCAACTGTAGGGCATACTTAGCCCCCAGCTGCTCTAACTTGCTGGCTTTATACAAGCCGCTCCTGCTCCTGCCCAGCTGGGCTTTGTCTTCAATTAGTGCTTATCATTCAAGCCTGACTCTCCCCCAGGTGCAGCCTATAAGATTGATTGGACTGTTCTGAGCCACCTTAGCCTTTTCAGGGGTTGTGTGGGGGTAAACTCCCCATCATGTTTCAGGAGAAAATTGAGAAGATGGACAAATCAAGTAGCAAAAAATCTCTTAATGGGACACTTCCTACAGCCAAGTGTAGTTTCTAAGTGTCTCTCTGATGGGAACAGCTCAGTAACTGCCATCCAGCTATTGATGTGACATCTCAGGCAATGGAGGGTTTGCCCAGAAGGACTGCATGCAGTTTTTCACTGACCGTACCATTCCAGAGAAGGAGCAGGTGAATGGCTAACATTGCAATCTAAGGATAGAGTAGTAGTGGTGGAAGGGGTCGCTGGTGCTCTGCACCTTATGAGAGAAGATTCCATCCAATCCACAGGGCTTCTAAGAGAAAACCCTGCACCAAGCCCTTTCATGTAGGCTGGGCCCAAAATACAAGATTGAACCCCTTGAAAAAGGTACTTTGCATGTGGTGGATCCAAGTGAAGACCGCTGAGGGGGTGGTGTCATTATGATCAAATGCTAGGGCCACTGCAGTCAACGGAGAAGCTTTGTGGTTTCCAGTGGGACCAGGATTTGACTTGTAATGCAAGATGCTAATTTGTAATCTGCAGCCTGAAAAGCCTAAAAAGTAGGTTGTGCTTTTATGGCAATATGTGAAATGCCCTCTCTTTTTTTTTTTTTTTTTCTTCTTTAATACAAGAATATATCATTTGCAAAATATTTGGCTATTGTGCTCAGATAACTCTGCACTTTTATATCACCTTTCATCCTAGTGTCTCAAATCATGTTACAAATAGTTAAGCCTCATATCATCTTAGAGAGATTGTTATTATACACATTTTACAGCAGGGGAAACTGAGGCACTGAGAAGTTGTAATGTACCTGAGGGCAATATCTAATAAGAACTAGGATTAGAAGCTGGGAATCCTGACACCCAATCATTGACTCTAACCAATGGCCTACAGCCCCTCCTCATGCACAACTGTATGTGAATAGATGTATCATTACTATGGCAGGCATCTTTTGTAGTATACTCTATTTCTAAAGACCCACAAAGATTCTGTATAATATCCAGTGACTCTGTATTGTGCAGCTGAGGCCTAAGATGTCTGAATATATGTTGCAGCCTTACATCAGATTTTCTTGCCTACTCTGGTTTTAGATCTTAACCATATTTACACATGTTCTGATCTCTGCTCCCCTTCTTTCCCGCCCATTTGATACTGTAATTTGTCATCATGGACTTTAGTTTTAAGAAATGATTTTATTTTTAAATAAAAATCAACATTCTCACTTTTATTCATAGTACAGATGCAATTAAAATTGTCATGAAACTCCATAGGTTAATAAGAGAACAAGGGCAATCTGCCATATGGCATATGGGTTGGTTAGTGACCCATGCTTTGAAGGGTTCCTCACAGATAAGCCAAAGAAAATGGGTTTTATTTTTTTCTCATTATTTCTCGATAAGCTTACCTCCCAGTAACCCCATCAGAGGTGATTTGGATGAGTTTATGCAGCTGAATGTAACTGATGGCACACCTTGAGTCTCATGCCTGCTTTCTGACAGACTCTTCTGTTCCTTCATGCAAGTAAACATGACTCTTGGACAATCTGGGCTAGATGTATGGAAACAATCGAGAGAAGATAATTCTCACTTTCCAAGTATTACTAAATCAAGTTAATTATATTTATGAAAAATGTGTGTGAATGTAAAGTTTACTTTGGAACAAATAAATAGAACTATTGGCCATTTCTAATGGTTTCCTATTTATTAAAAAACTGGTTCACAGGCCCTTAACTCATACTGTTTGTTCATAGGGTGCCTTATTAACCTCTGAGCATCTGAATGAAAACTGAAAATAGCAATTACCAGAAATGAGTGCATAAAAGCCCCAGAACCAGTATAAAATGTACACAGCATTATGATGATGTATTTCTATAGCACGTAGGGTGTGTTAGGTGTGTGTATATGCAGCACTGCTTGTATGTCTAGATTGCTGTTTGTTCTGTGGGCGCATGTGCTGTGCTCCGTATCCTCCTGCGTGTGTGTTTCTGGATGGTGTGTGTGTTGTGCCTGTATGTATACTGTGTTGTATGCATGTCTGTGCATGTGCTCTGCGGGCACTGTTCTCTGCATTACGTGGGAGGTGCATAAACACACTGTGTACGCCTGTGTGCACATGTGCATGACTGTGTGCTCGGTGCGCGTTAGCTGCATGTGTGTGCACTGCGTGTGTGTCTGGGTTGGCTGGTAGTGCATGCAGTGGGCTGGCTGCCGTGGGAAAAGCCGAGCTCCCAGCGGCAGCAGCAGGAGCGGGGCTGGCTGCAGGCTGGCGGAAGTGTTTGTCAGCAGCAGTGGGCAGCAGAGCTCCGCTGGCTTTGTGTTTGTTTCCTCTCTCACACGCGCCCAGGGAGCGGGGAAGATGGCAGGGCCCCGGGAACAGCTGTCAGCCGCCGAGGACCAGCTCCACAGCTAGCGCCATTGACGCTGGAAGATGCGATTGCAGGGGCCGCGGGGTGAGAGCAGGAGCCCAGCGAGGCGAGTGAGCCCCGGAACAGCAGGGAGCCCCAGCCCCGCTTCTTGCAGCAGATGCGGCAGCCTCCGCGCTTCCCTGGCGTGCACCGCGTTCGGGGGGGTCCGACATTAATCACCCGGCCGCGGCTCGCCGAGCCGGACTCGCAGACCAACTTCCCCGGGGACGGACAGCGCGAGTCCCCTGACCTGCAGGGAAGATGAGGTGAGTGGGGCCGGGGGGAGGCGACGGATCCCCCCTCCCCACACCCCGCCCAGCGGGACCCAGCAGCGGGCTGGCTTGGGGAGGCAGCTCGGGGGCGGCTGATCGCCATGGCAGGAGCGTCCCATCTGGCGTCCGATCCTCCCACGGGCGGCCGGGGGGAGAACCCGTGCGCCCGGCTGCAGCCCCGCCTCTGCCCGGCTGGGTGGCTGCTCGGGTAGCTCCCCCCAGCTCGGTTGCCAGGCGTGTGTTTCCCGGGGGCCGCGTGTCCCCGGCCCCGCTGCCATGGCTGCTGCCGCCTGGTTCCTCCCACCTGGCTGGGCTGCGCGCGTATCCCCGGGGGGGCTCGCCTGGGCTCGGCCCCCCTCGCCCTGCCCGGGCACGCCGGGCTGCGAGCTCCGTTCCCCGCCCCCGGACACGCACCTGGCTCGCTGCGCGGCGGGGGAGGCTGTCGGCTCAGGGGTGGGGGCAGACGTGCTGCCGGATCCACGCGGGTCATTCATTCGCCTGTGATTCATGAAAGCGGGTGACTGGCGAGGTTGCCGGGGTGGAGGCTGGATCTGTGTGCTGGGGCGCTTGGAGCAGGGCAAGAATAATGGGGGGGGGGTCCTGGATCCTCCCCATCCTCACTCCGACAGCCCCACCCCAGGGTGTAACACAGTTGCTCTCACTCGCACTGCACTTACTTGGCTCAGTGTTTGTGCAGGGGGAGGGGACCCCTCGAGACCCCCCCCCCCACCGAATTTGGGGGGGATTTCCAGTGGGCGACTTTGTTTGTTTGTTTGTTAGTTAGCTGTCTCGCAAGGACTGGTGTAACTTGCTGCCCTTTGGGGGAAGCGGGGGGGTTTCCTGCACAGGGGGAGGAGGTTAAGCAGCGCTGCGCCTCCTTGTCCTTCCCCGGATGGATAATACTAGTGGGTGGTGACATCTTTGGCATGTTTGACTGTCATTACTTTAAATCCGTAGGACAGATTATGTCAGTGGTTATAAAAGGCTGCAGGCGGGTTTGAAAATAGTGCAGCAGCACAGAGCCGGGAATCTCCAACGCTGATGTTTGGGTAGCACACTCCAGCTTCTGCCGAGGCTCATCTTCCCTTGCCCTCTGGGCTGCAGGCCAGCGTGTAAGATTGTAAAAGAGCTTCAGGGAAGCAGAGAAAGTGCACCCTTGACAGATTCCAGCGTAGATCCTTCCTGATCATGCAGAGACCTCCCTCTAGCAGTGGGAGCTGGCCAGATTGCTGTAGGTTTTTCCAGGGCAGTTGGGCTATCGTGACTCTTAGGAGCAGAGAACATAGATTTCATGTAATCAGAACAGAGCTGGAAGGAAGAGGAGGTCATCTATTTCTAGACCGTAATTCCTCCCTCCCCCCCAGCAGTGCAGGAGTTCAGTCTCCTTGTAAATGTCTCAAAGCAATGTGTCTTCCACTGTTTTCCCCATCCCACGGTATAATACTGTTGATTCCTTCTGCTTCATCATCTCCTCTGTTTAATAAAGCACTCTGGCTTGCCTCAGGAATGGGAATCACAATCAAAGACCAAATTGTCTTCTGTTCTGTGTCTTTGGTGACTTTTGTATTGCTCATAAGAAAGACACTAGAATTTTAAAAACTTTCCCCATAGGGCACTCATTATATGCAGCTATGTCATGCTTCAAATAGTCTCTTTAAAACTATTTTTTTTCTTTGGAGAGAAATTTGTTTTGCTTTCTTAAGTGGGTAAGTTTGTTTGTATTTTGAAAGGTGTCCATTGTTGACTCTTTTGGATACAATCATATTTTAATAGCTACCATGGAGATTAGTATAAATACTGAATTGGTTAAATCAGATACACCTCTACCCTGATATAATGCGACCCGATATAACACGAATTCGGATATAACGCAGTAAAGCAGCGCTCCGGCGGATCAAAGCAAGTTCGTTATAACGCGGTTTCATCTATAACACGGTAAGATTTTTTTTTTTTTTTTTGGCTCCCGAGGACAGCATTATATCGGAGTAGAGGTGTATATACACATTTACTGGCAGGTTCTATCTAACTTATTTTATTCTTCCCTGCTCAGAAGGCAGAGAAAACCCACTTAAATACATTTTGAGTATAAAATTCTCCTCCTATAAATGTAGGTTGTATTACTCCAAGAGATCCTGGCAGACTCTGCAATCATTTAATAAAAACCTTCAAGAATTTTTCTATACGTGTATTTTTATTTATATTGCTTTTCAGTGGTGAATAGATTACAATACCTTTATTTGCACTGAAATGAAATGTTTCTCAGTTTGAAGTAAAAACTTGACTGTATATTTTAATTTTTCCTTTGTGTCCTCAGTTTTGTCTCATTCCAAAGAGATAAGCTAGAACGTAACATATGAATAGTGAGCATGCATATATCATGGCTTACCTATTTATAATTTGTTTTCTCACTGTCTGATAAAAGTGCTTTGAAATCCTCCAAAGATAGATGCTATATAAGTGCAAAGTATTATTATTACTTATTCAGTACTTAAACGTGCAGAAATATTACCTCCCACTCTACAATGAATATTGCTAGTTTTTTTAATAGCAGATTTTATTTACTTTTGCAAGCTTCATGCAGTTATATCATTTTACAGAAATACATCTATAAACATAATCTTTTCATGTTCTGGCAATCTTTGTATAGTTTCCTCCCTATTCGTTAATCTTCAGTATGGCTTATAAAACACCTCCTTGTGTTTGAGAGGCAGCCACAATAGAAATACCTGGAGCCGGCCATAGTATTTTGGGGTGGGTCTGTGGAACAATTTTTCCCCTTTGCCCACCCAAGTAGCTAACTTATGTCCACCTCGATCATACCACTGTACACATGGCTACATGTTATACACCAGTTGAGAGGGCTAGACCTCAACCTATGTAATCGGGTTTTATCCAAAAATGGGTACTGAGAAGCTGCACCTCCTTATTAACAGTGAGGGTGATTTAGCCATTGGAACAAACTACTGAGGGAAGTGATAAACTTTACATCTCTCGAAGTCCTCAAAACAAGACTGGATGCCTTTCTGGAAGACGTGTGCTTGACTAAAGTATATTAGCTTCAATATGGAGGTAACTGGGTGAAATTCTATCGCCTGTATTAGACAGGAGGTCAGACTAGATGATCTAATGGGTCTCTTCTGGCCTTAAAATCTATGAATCTCTCTAGACTTCTGTTGCAGAAGTGGTGCCGGCTTGTGCTGAGTTGCCTACTTAAAAATCCCAGGAAGATGCCATATCTAGGTATAGAGCTTTGTGTTTTTCACCAAAGTGAAATAAAACAAATGGACGTACATAACAAAAACTCACCCTGCAGTGATGGCTCCTGGTCACAGGGCCATTCACATGTGTCCTGGCCACCCCCTTGTCATGATGGAGGGGCAGCGGGGCCAAATTTGAGCGAGCAGCATTGCAACCTGATGACAGAAGTCTCAGTCCCTCCCCACCCCTGGTTCTCCCACCCCTGCCAGGGGCAAGATCCAACCCTTCCCTCTCCTCCTCCCCCAGGGCATCCTGTGCTCTGGGGCAGAACCCAGCCCCTCCGCCCCCATGATGAAAAAGAGAAAACAATAACATGAAATTCCTAAAAATAAAACAAAAAATTATCCCCCCTCCCCCCCCGCCAAAATCACCGGGCTCTATCTATGTGCATCCCTAATGTGAAGGGATGAAACCAACCTACTGCCCTGGGACAAACGGAACCAAATATGCATATAGTAACCATGTACAGTAGTAAGAGTGTGCATCATGAGCTTTTTAATCCAATAGTTTTGATTGAAGATTTACCTGAGCGAAGTCTTGACATTGTTGCAATAAACCCAGCATTTCAATTATCTTATTGCCCTCTCATTTCTACTCATTTAGCAGTTCATGTGGCAGCATATATATAGTTGCCAGCACTTTTAGTCTGATGTAAAGAGAGCTGTATATGCAGCTTAGTTTTAATGTTTGCTTTATTTATTTGCTGTAAATTCCTTTGTTTTGCCCACATAACAATCAGGATTATAATCACAGAAAAGGAGAGTGTGCTGGTTTTTGTATATCATCTTGTTTTTTAATTGCCTTATTTGATCAGACCAACAGGTCCATCTAGTCCAGTATCTTGTCTCTGTCAGTGGCTAGTACCATGTGCTTCAGAGGAAGGAGCAAAAAAACCCCAAATGGGTAATCGTGTAACAACCTGCCTGTAGAGGAAGTTTCTTCTGTCCCTATCGGTTAGTAATTGACTTAACCCCTGAAGCAGGAGTTTGTAGCCTTTCCAAACTTTGTTTTAATCCTATCTACTGTAACTGTGGTGTTCTCATTGTCTATATAAATGTCCCTTTGTTTTTTAGTCCTGCTAAGGTTTTTGCTTCAATGATACCTTTTGATAAATGAGTTCCACAGGCTAATTACGAGGGAGAGCGGGTGGTAAGCAGTAGAATTTCCTTTTTATTAGTTTTAGATTTGCTGCCTTACAGTTTATTGGAATATTCTTTTATTAAGAGTAAGGATGAGCAAAAGAGTCTGTTATGCCTTTTCTATACTGATTCTTCTTTTTCATCTCTTCTCTAAACTGAGAAGACTGGAAGTATTTAATCTCTCTTCACATGGAGTTGTTCTCCCCCCCCCCCATACTGCTAATTATTTACATCACTTGTCTCTGAAATCCTATTTCTGCTATATCCTTTTTTGAGAGAGCATGTCCAGAACTGAACACCCGTCCAAGTGAGGGTATACCACTGATGTACATGCTGCCATTATCATATTTCATTCCATTCCTTACGCACTGTAGCGTTTTGTTTGTTTTTTTTGACTGATGCTGCTTACTGTGCAGTGGTTTTAATAGAGCTGCCCATGGCTTATTCAGAGTTGTTAGTTAATGTAGATTGTATCAATGGTTAAAATTATTCCTTCCGTTGTTCATTGCTCTCCCATCATGATGTTACCTGTTGACCTGGCTTTATTCGGTCCCTCTGGAGTTCCTCACAGTTTTTTCCAGTTCTGACTAACTTAAATAATGTTGTGCAGAATTTACCACTTCCCTGCTATAACCTTTTCCAGACCATGAATGAACATGTTAAACAACACTGGCCCTGGCACAGAATCTTGGCACACCTCACAGTTAATAGTGCGCCATAATGAAATTTGACTATTTACTTCTCTTCTGTGGTTTTCTGCCTTTTAGTTTCTGTTCCATGACTTTACAGTACCTCTCTCCCTTAGGGCTGGTCTACACTGGGGGGCGGGGGGGGGAATCGATCCAAGATACGCAACTTCAGCTACACGAATAGCGTAGCTGAAGTCCAAGTATCTTGGATCGAATTACCTGGGGTCCACACGGCGCGGGATCGACGGCCGCGGCTCCCCCGTCGACTGCGCTACCGCCGGTCGCTCTGGTGGCGTTCCGGAGTCGACAGTGAGCACGTTCGGGGATCGATATATCGCGTCTTAACGAGACGCGATATATCGATCCCGGATAAATCGATCACTACCCGCCGATACGGCGGGTAGTGAAGACGTACCCTTAGTGATATTTAATTTTCCTTAATAGCCTCTTGTGAGGCACCTTGTCAAGGGAAAGTAAATTTTATCAACCCGCTCTCCATTATTCCCTACTTAATTGACATGCTCAAAGAATTCTAGTAGCCTAGAGAGACATGGTTCTCCTTTGCAGAAACTCTGCTGATTAGTCCGTATCCCATCATGATCACCTAGGTGTATTATAATTCTATTTTTAGTTTATTGCTTCAACTGGTTTTCTGGCTAGTGAAATAGGTTTCACTGGTTTTGTCATTACTAGAATCACTCCCTGGTGGTCTAGCAGACTGATTCTTTTGCAGGTTTCCTGCTTCTGATCTACTTAAGGGATTTCTCATTGTTCGTCCTTGTATCTTTGACTATTTTTTCTTCAATTTCTACCTTGGCTCTCCAAATTTCCATCTTGCACCTTGCCCATCGTAGCTGATGCTCCTTTCTATTCTCTTCATTAGGGTTAGATTTCCATTTTTGAAAGGATATTTGTTTGGCTCAAATAACCTCTTGAACCTTGCCATCTAGCTATTTTGCCATTTCTTACCACCTTGCTTGCTGCTCTTGGTACTCTTTCTGTGCGCTGGCCATTGCGTGTGATAAACCGTATTGAACCTCCTTTTTGTTTTAGGTTTGAAGTATTGAGGGAATTTATTAAGCTCCTTCCAAATTAAATAGATTTTCCTTATTGTTGAGCCCACAAATTAAATTAATTAACTCAAGTATAGATTTCTTGTATTGAGGCGATCCTAGTAACAACCTCATGTTTCCTTCCTGAATTGGGACCTGAAGATAAATGTTCAGCTCTCCAATCTGCTGTTTTATTTCCTTTGATCAGAGCTCTAGAAAATTTAGTTTGTACCTCGGTGTCAGTCTTCATCGATGTAGATCTGATTTCCATAGTCTACACTCATTTAAGCATTGGCTTTATTCCTGTAGAAGTAGTTTGAGTTTTAAAAGATGTCCTATATCTTCTTTGCAATCATTTCAGAGCTGCCAGTGATCCATAAATCTTCTCTCTTATCCACCCCAAACCTTGGATCTCAAGGGTACTGAGGTAAGGTTGAAGTAACTGCCATAACTTCTTTGTGTGGGCTGGCACAGTTGGGTAAATAAATACTTCTTGTCCTTACTCTTACCCCTAGGCAGATTTCATCAGCGGAAATCCAAGGCTTCCATTTCGTCTGCTCTTCTGATCTAATGCGTAATAATGAGGGCAGTTGCTATCTCCACTGTAACTCAGAGCTCTACAGAGATGTCTAAGCTATTCATTGACAAAGCTCCCCTCCTCTGCTCCCTTGCTGAAGTTTTAGAGAGTTGCATACTAATAAAAGCGCAGCTCTCATAGGAACAGAGGCATGACCTAGTGATCGGAGTCAGGCTGTGTAAAATTGCAAACATTTCAGTTTTTTATGAGAGACAATTTTGCCACCACCAGATTTTTCACAATGGAGTGTTCACATGAAAATGCAAACATTCCGATTTGTATAGCTTGAGTCTCAAAAATCGATCTTGACCCATATGAAATTTTGAAATTCAAAATTAGGAAAACAGTAAAGTTTTTCCAAAGAGGGATGAAGAGGCAAACCCTCCGTCAAAATAACCCTGCAAACCCCCTGCCAGCAAAATGACCCCACAAGCAAAAAAGTCAATGTGTCAATGTTCCACTGTGGTTGACTGAAATCATAACAAATTGCAAAGCTTTCAAATTTCACTGACTATTTCATGCCACCCTGATCTGAGACGAGGCTGGGGAGGCAGGAGCTCATGAGTTCTGGTCCCAGTCCTGACGCTGACTGTATATGTTCACTACACAGTCTGTCTTCACTTTGGTTGCTTGGATGCTGGCCCAAAGCCTTCTCTTGTCCACTCACACAGCCCTCTACCCTAAGTGTAGTGGTGCTTTCCACCAGGGCTAGCTGGCCCAGCTGGGAGTATTGGTTAGAGTTCAGGTGCTGCTTTCACGCAGGCCACCCGCTATGCAGTGAAGACGTAAGCTAAATCACTTGAATGTTGATAGACTTCCAGTACTTTCCCACCGTTTATTTGGAAATAATGCTGCTCCGCTTGTTGCAGCACCCAGAACCATGGGATACGCCCCCAGAAATCCTAGCAACACACCCAGGGGAGTGTGGCACCTGTGAGGACACCGTAACTTGGGTATGGCTTTCCATTGTGGCTGTTCACACCCAGGCTAGGCTAACCCAGGCATTCAGACCCGAATGCTGATCACCTGGATTAACTTTGTAGTGAAGACATACAGACTCATGGTGTTCTGCAGCAATTTAATCATTAACTACTTCGGCTCCACTACCCTATTTGCAGAATGAGGATGATAGTACCTACCTGATGAGGTGTTAAGATATATTAGTTAGGTTCCAATCCAACAAAGTATTGAAGCATGTGTTTAATTTCAAGCACACAAGTAATCCCATTGAAGTGTTTATTTGCTTTGCTAGAGCGGAACCTCAGTATTTGTGAAGCACTTTGAGGATGAAAAGATACAAATGCTAAGTATTCTAATATGTATTCCCTGTACTCCATGCACCTCTCTCCCTATGTGTCCTTCCTTCTCCCATGTGCTCGTCTCTCCCTCCTCATCAATGCCTCTATTCCTCTCTTTCCCTGACTCTCATGCATCTGTTAACTACCCCACTGCTGCTCCAATAATAAACATAATAGAGAATGAAAGGAAACTCAGGGTATATTTACACTTGAGTTGGGAGATGTGATTCCCAGCTCACACAGACATACCTGTGCTAGCTCTTATTAGCTTGTTAAAAATAGTAGCTTAACCAGAATTAACGTGGGTACTAGTGCACTAAAAATAGTAGGGTAGCCAAGGAGGTGGCTCAGGCTAGCCCCCCAGAATAAGTACCCACCTGGACCCCTGGATACATAGGTGGCTAGCCCGAGCTGCTGCTCAGGCTACCCTACTTGTTTTTAGCATGCTAATAGGAGCAGAGCTAGCACAGGTTGCCTTAAATACCTTTTAATGGTGTGCTCTCCCCTTTTCCCTCTTCCCCTTTTTTTTAATTGTTGGGCAATAACAGCGCTCCCTGTGTGTGCATGTGTGTATAGCAACTAGGACAATTGGGCCCCGATCCTGATGGGACCTTTGGGAGCTGCCACAAAATACAGTATAAATAAATAAAAGTGCAAATACTGTATCTGATACAGTAATAAGTGGGTTTTTTGTTCAGTTGGTTAATATCTGTTTCGGTAAGTAGGAACTTTAGCACAGACTAAAACTATCTAATAATGTAATGGAGTAATTTTAGTAACCTACTGTAATTTTACTATATTATGAAAGTCGAAAGTTGCAATTTGTTTATATGCTAATCTCTGTTGACTGATGGCATCTGCTGGGTTGATTCAGATGAACTTCTGATCTCAGCAAACATTTTCTTAAGAAACAACAGTTGATGGGCCACTTAATAAGCCGTGCTTGCTTTCCTCATTCAGCTAATCTCATTGTAGCAACAGTAACCCAGTCAAGTAAGTAAAGCAAACAGGACTTGGCCTGTCACAAATGCACCAAATGGTGTATATTTACTTTTTATTTAGCGTTTTATACAGTGGCCTGGATACAGAGTCACTTTTTTTTGCCATATTTGTTGCTGTTGCATCAGCATGGCAAACTTCCCTCGCTTCCCACATGAAACTTTTTCATATGGAGGAAACATCTTAAGGCAGCATTTAAAACAATTCTTTTAATTAAAAAGAAAAAGAAAAAAAAAAAAAAAAAGGAAATTCTGTCATCCAGAGAGCTTGGAGAGCAGAGATGTGTGCAGGTGGCTATAACAGAGTGGAGATGAGTGTCAGATACAGATTAAGAGCCAAGCTGTACCCTAGGATATATGTATAAAACTCCCATTGAAGTCAAAAGGGATTAAGCATATGTACTGGATTCAAGAGCAATATGTACTCAGCCAAATGGGAGAGTGAAGAGGATTTCTGGAGTCTGAATTGCTTGCTAGACTCTAGCCGCATCTGTCACCCTGACCGAGTGCTGGGATGTAAAATATTAAACATGTACAAATACTGCAAAAGTACCTATGAGGGGCGGTACAGAGACACCATGATAGTATATAAGACATCGAATCACCAGCAGCCAAACCAAACCACATCTTTCTCTCATCTCAAGACCTTGCCAGATTTGGGCTCTGGTGGAGTCTGGAGCCTCCTGACCATCCTTGCTGATCTTAACTGCTGCCCCAACGAGGTATAAGATTGGAGGCAGCAATGAGGCTGGCTGATGCCAGGCATTAAGACCCTGATTCTGTGAACACCTACACACACGCTTATGCTTACTAATGTGGGATATTTCATTGAAGTCAATGAGTTCAGCGCATGCTTAAGTGTTTGCAAGATTGGGGCCTAATACAGGAGCTGAAAATACTGTCCTGATCTTAATGTACCTGGATTAAAAAACAAAACAGTAACAAATATTTTCCCCTCTGAATTTTAAAGAACATGACACAGTAAGGGAAATCCTATACTCTAAAGAAAAGAACACAACATTTATTCTATTCCTTCTTTGTGTGCAGCAGTTCTCTCGGCTAATATACAGGACTCACTCTGAATTATATTTTCATGTCGTTCTTAGGTCCTGGCCATACGCTGGTATCAGAACTAATTTCACAATGAGATAAACACATACCCTGCAACGTACACCTTGTTTCTTGTACATCCAGGACATTGCTGCCCAAAGTCAACCTCAGGGGTATATGTGACTACTCCTGTCCCAAGGTCCTTGGAATGTAATTGTTTGTTGTTTATACTGCATCTTGGGTATGTGTGGTGCTTTGCAAGGTGTTCTGAGAGGATTACAATCTGGAATTAGAGCAAAATCATAACAAAGGGACAAAATATCAGGAGCAGTAAATGAAAGGAGCTGGATATGTCCCTTGCGAGATGATGTTTCTTGCAGTGAATAAGAAACAAAAGGTTGCATCGTGGATTTCTAATTAGTTGCTTTTAAAATATATAATATAGATTTAAGGAAGGAACTAGCTGTGGTACAGTGGAGACTGAGAGTCACTAGGCCTGACAGAAGTGAATGAGGAGGGGTGTCAGGACCAGGCAATGTGCGATCTGACCTAGTGGTCACAGCATGAGTCAGGCCAGGTCCGATAGCAGGAGGTCAGAGTCCAAGACAGGCCAGAGGGTAAACAAGGTCAGGTGTCAGGAGGCAGGCAGGGTCAGGTTACCAGGAGATCAGCAGCAGGCAGTAGGAGCCGGTATCTCAGGGGGAATAGCTCAAAGCAGGGAGAACCCAGTTGCATGGACAACTTCCTGTGCTTGGTTCACAGCTTCTAAACGCATCCGGATGCCCAGCATTCTGCTAATCAGTTTCCAGGACTGGGGTCCTCTGTCAGAGTTCAGCGCCTATTCTGATGACAGTTAGCAGGTCACTGGGTGGCAAGTTGGAGCTTATAGCTCCAAAGAACCCTGTGCAAAGCCAGACCAACACAACTGAGGAGGAGTAGGGTGGGGGCAGGGAAGGGGGGGGGGGAATGGCCTGATTCTGGGCCAGCTTCAAGACTGCTCCAAGTTACCCCAGCTATAGGGGAGCTGTTTCACTGGCTGAGGATGAGAAGCACAGCTGGGGTCATGGATCTGTCCTAAGTTCAAGTCACCTAGATTTGTTTCTTGACAAAGAAGTGCTTGAAATGTGTCATGAGAAACAGGAAGGTGGAATTAAGAGACACCAAAATAGGTTGCTAGTGTTGAGCCAGGTGGCCTTTCCCTTGTCCTAAAGCAGGGGTAGTCAATTATTTTTATCAAGGTTGAAATTTCTTAATCAAAGCATAGTCAAGGTCCAGACTCCAGAAAAAATAAGTAAATAAAAAGATTTTAAGAGTCCATTCAAAAGCGTCTTGTGGTCCGCCTATTGACTACCCCTGTCCTAAAGTTTCTTATTTTTTGTGTATTGATTTCAGTGGTGCAGTCATGAGACATAAAAATATAATCTGTGTTTTTGACTCTACTATATTTCTCTTCACACTGGCTCTCTTAAGATACTAAAAGGGCAAAAGCCAAAGGGATTGGATTTCTCCTAATTATTGGTCTTCCAGCCTAACCACAGAAAGTCAGTGCTTTTCTGAATCATTTATCATGTGGAAGGGCACAGAGGACCATTTTCTGACCTTACACCCTATGAAATCCCATTGACTTCAGGATATAAATCAGGGCAAAACTTTGACCCGTTGTCTCTGAATTAGTGGAGTGACACACCAGTAATTTCAAAAAATGCAGATTAGTAGATTAAACTTTTGACAAGAATGAGGCAGGGTCCTAAACTTTGCTTTTTGATTTAATTAAAAGTTCAGATCTAAACTTTACAATTTCCATCCACTCAATGTAAATAAGACTTGCTTGTTTTTCTGTCCTGAGCTGATAAACAAAAACTATTGGCAGAATTGTAAAACCAAATATAATTACAAGTCTTTGCTAGAGACCCAAAAAAAGAAGGAAAAATCCAGCAACCCATTGTTTAGAAATTGTATAATGTGAAAGCTTGTGAGCGTTACAGAAATAGCACAGGAGAAAGTTTCAGAACTAGACATTGAACTGGAGAAGATGGAAACAAGCTCACAAAGGGAATAAATACATATTGTGACATACCTCAAACGATGAAGCACCTATGTTGAAAGGTCTGCAATATGAATACTATTATTCAGTTTAGCATCATGCAGTTAGTCAGTAACTCAGTCTGAAATCTGTGTTGAATACTGGTTGTGTTATTGATGGATTTTTAATACTGCTTCCATTCTGGAAGGAGGGAACATGGAATGAATTGTTCCTAGTGCTTAGGGCTCAAGGCCTAAATTTTCAAAAGGAGCTAGTGATTTTTGGGTAACATCAATTTTTAGGTGCCCACTTGAGACACTACCAGGTCACAGATTGTTTTGAGTAGATAAAGTCCTTTGTAATAATTGCTGGAAAGCCACAGATCTTGGCTCCACTCCCAGGCTATGTATTCTGCTGATGTTTCATCAGGTGATGGAAACCTTTCTGCCACTGCTTGTATGGGCACCAGTGAGAAAAGCCAGTCATTGTAGATGCTATATACAAATATGTCCCAGATGCTTTATAGAAACACTCTAGCAGTAAGGTCAAACTCTGGCATATGTGATCAATGAATATTTATTTAATTACTAATTTTAATTCAGCGATCAGATCGATTAACTAATATGAAGGGGGTCAGATGTATAGACATACAAGACTTCCAAGCTCAGGTGTACACCCTCCATAGCCGCTTGGGCATCTTGTCCTTGATATGAGTCTGTTCTTTCAGTCTCCATTTCTTGTTAGCAAAGTGTGTGGCCGCAGATTCAATTAAGGCCTGATCCTGTGAACTTTCTGTGAGCAGAACTTCCATTCACTGCCGTGGTCATTCCTCACACGGGGATGGTATGGGAAGAGCCCAGTCCTGCTAACTCAAAGTGTGAGGATCCTGCTTTGACTATACAAGCAAATGAGAGCAGAAGATTCCCTGAAAAAGCTGCTTAGAGATAAAAGAATGAGGAGTACTTGTGGCACCTTAGAGAGTAACATAAGCTTTTGTGGGCTAAAACCCACTTCATCGGATGTCATTAGCTACTAGAGGTCATAGTCCAAATATGACTCTCTCTTGGAAGCATGGCCTACGCCTCCATGTCAGTGAGGTGGGGTTGGAGTGTTGGGTCAAATTTGAGTTCCCTGAGGCCAGAGCGAAGAAATGTGATGGATCTGAATTGCAGTTCGACTCCCACAGATGGTACTTGCATAGGAAGGAAGTTTTTTAGAGATTCATGCCCTAAATATGATGATGTGCATTTATTTTGTGTCCATATTTTTGCATGCAGGACAAAATCTCAATGAAACTGAGTACCATAGGACAAATGTGTAAAGTACATTAGGAGGACCCGCTTCTGAACTTGCACCACTGAGAATTGGAAGTGACGCTGTGAAAGTCAGTAGAGGGTAAATAAGGTGAGAATTAGGTTAGAAACTGAATAAATATGAAAAGTGACTTTCACACTTATCTGTAGGAAGTAACCTTTATGTTTTCTTTTTTTTTTCCCCTCTACATCTTCTCCCCCCCCCCCCCCCCCCCATTTAAAAAACCTGGGCAGTTATAGTGCTTTGCACTTTTTTGCTTTAACGTGCAGGATGTTTTCAAATATGGATTAGTAATCTGTTATTTTTTAAAATAGCCATATATTCATCCTTTTCTAGGATTTTTTTCCAGTATGTCATTATAATGTCCCATTAATATCAGCCAGGATATTGAAAATGTTGAAAGACTGAGAAATTAAGATTTTCAATTGCCAGGTCTCTCATTTCTTCAGTAGACTCAAGATGAGTTTTAACAAAGCTGAAAAGCAAGAGAAAAATCACGTAGACAGGGAATTAGCTGAGCCCATAACCTGAACTCAACAGAGCACACCGACCTTGAGTTAGTGTCCAAACCCTACCCTGGCCTGGGGAATGAATTCTTTTGTATCTCCAAACCACTATCAACAAACTTGTTCCTGGGGGTTTCTCCAGGATTTCCTTTGTCCTAGTTTCCTTTAGCCCAGTGGTGTCAAATATCTGTCCTGCATGTAGCACACCTGGGCTACACCGAGTCAATAGAATCTAAGGTTTCATTTGGTGAAAAAAAAGGCAGTTTCTAACCATCATGGTTGGAAAGATACTCTTCCAAATTTGAAGGCTGTATAACTCGGTGTAGTGATGTCTTCCTGAGTGTGCAGAGAGCCTGAAACAATGGCAGTGTATTGCAGCTAATTGCTGTCCCAGACCCATAGGCAACAAAATCTAAGACAGCAGGGACTCCGGGTACCATACCAGTTCCAGACAACCCCAAACCTGTCATCTACAGAAATAATTATGATTAAAAATTGGAAAAGGTTCTGAGAAGAACTACAAGAATAATTCAAGGTCTGGAAAACATGCCTTACAATGAGAGCTCAATCTGTTTATCTTAACAAATGGCTACATTTAGAAGACTAAACTCTACCGATATAAGCACTTATATCAACACATGCTAGAGATCCACGCTAAGGAGTTGTGCCATTTGAACTATATCTGTTTCTAACAGATTTAATTAAATCTGTTAGAAAGCCAAGCCAAAGAGAAGGTTTAGAGGTGACTTCATGGTCCATAAGTACCCGTACAGGAAGATTTCTGATACTGAAAGGTTTTTCTGTCTAACAGAAAAAAGTGTAACCAGATCCAATGTCTGGAAGTTGAAGCTAGATGAATTCAAACTGGAAATAAAGTGCAATATTTAACCATGAGGGTAGTTAACCATTGAAACACTTTACCAAGGGATGTGGTGGAGTCTCCATCACTTGAAATCTTTAAAACAAGCCTGGATAGCTTTCTAAAAGATAGGAACTAGTTCAGACACAAGTTATGGGCTTGATGCAGGAATTACTGGGTGGAATTCTATATTGTCTGTTGTGCAGGAGGTCAGACCAGGTAGATAAACATAATGATTCCTTCTGCCCTTTTAAAATCAATGCATCAATTAATAATCCTAATTAACTTACATTAATTTAATTAAGTACATTAAACTAATTAATTTACTCTTAGCTGTGATTTCCATACATTACTCATGGCCTGATTCTGTATTGTATTGCTTTCCCTTGATGTATAATCCCTAGCCATGGAATTTAAGTGCATATACCTTCAGAATAGCCACCAGCAGCACTGTTTTGGTCCGCTCCACCCAATACCACAGGCTCCCTTAGCTAGTTTTCATGTTGTTTTTCCTACCTTTTCCCCTTTAACTTCCTTTTATCCTCTATGATGAACTGGTGATTTGCCCTTATGTATACTATATGGATGCGTGCAAAAGAAATGCAAAGATAAATCTGAAACTGGCAGATTTCCCCTTCTCCCCCCGCCCCCCAAGAGTGGTTACTTATTGAACATGGATAATTTTAAAGTATAGAAATGGAAGATTTTCTAATCAAATAGCACCAAGAAAATGCAGTGCCATTTATTTTCCCCTTTATGATTTTATCAATATTAAGGAAAATTTTTATTAAAAAAAGCGTGTGCTATTAAAAAAAAGCGTGTACACACACACACACACACACACACACACACACACACATTTTATAAGTAGAACATGCAAATGTGAAAAATTACAATAAATTTTCTTATGATATTTAATAACATTTTAATAGAAAAATGTTAAATGATAGAATTAGGATTATATTAATTTTTATCCAAAATTATAATTTTGAAAGACTCAATCTGTACAATTGTGGTAATATAAATTGTACATATGATTTAGTTAAGGCCTTCACAAATATGAAGAAAATTATAGAAACATTAGCCTTGACCCTGTAAATATTTATGCACATGCATAATTTTAAATGAGTAGTCCAGTTGGGCACTACTCGCCTGAGTAAAATTGCATCTGTGATGAAGTTTTTGCAGGATCAGGGCCATAAACATGGAGCTTTATTTTGATCTCACACTGGCGTATTTCAGGAGTAAATGAATGGAATCAGTGGAGCTTCACCTTTTTAAAATCAGGGATGAGACATTTGTTAAAATCAAACTACTGTGCTTATCTTTGAAGTATAGTTATCATAGGTTCTGTGGGACACTGGGACAGAGTATGTGTTAGTTCTGTTATCTAGAAAGCAGCTCTGTACTTTTGCATACGAGGGACTTCTCAATAACATCTTAAAGATAAGTTGAAGTTGTATTTATAAGTTATCAAAATGACACCGCAGTCATGGTGTTATTAGAGATGGGTGAGCAAATGTTGAGTAAATAAAGAACTTACCTGAAACTTAGCCCAAAATTTAGCATAGTGCTCCTAATTCCCTTTGAAAATCTCTCCCTAGAGCAGTGGTGTCTGAACTTTTCCTGTCACACCCAACCCTTACCAGTAACGAAATCTGTCTGACACGCCCCCCCCCCCATTACTACACAGTTGGCACAGGAGAGGAGCTTGGGCTGAAGTGGGCCGAACTGGGTATGGGGGAGGAGGTAGGACTAGAGGCAGAGTTGACCTGGGAGCGGAGAGGGAATGAGGGCAGAGCTGGGCTGGGGGTAGAACAGGGGGCGGAGCTGGGCTGGGTGGCGCTGCCTTCCCACTCCCCATGGGGGCTGACTGAAGCCCCACTCTGTGCCCCCTCGAATGTTTTAGGGGAGGTGTGCCCCACAGTTTGGAGACCAGTGCCCTAGAGAGAGGAAATGGTTATCTTTTGGTTTTAATTTTATGTACCTATACACTTCCTGGTATCAACTTGGACTGGAAGAAATGCCAAAATACTGCACAAAAGGCTGGTCTCACCAGCTAGGAGGTTCCAGAAATCTTCTGGGACTTCCACCCCAATTTGATTTGAAACCAGCCTTTGAACTCTACACATCTCACCCCTATTGTAATATCAGCAAACCAGACGTTTATAAACAATATGATTCTTCATTAAGCGATGATGATTAGTAAGACTTTGAAAAGATGTGCTGTTTAAAGTTATCACCTTATATGGAGAGTTGCTCCAAACTTGGCTGTCACCAGAGAATATTTTTGGCTCTGGGACAATTTCCTTTACATGGCTCTTCAGTAAAGAATCTCCAGTGTTTGGATAGTGATGGTTAACAAGAGATGGAACTGTTGTATAGGATTATTTTTGTATGAAGAAGAGAGGATGGAATGCAATAAGTAGGTCAAAAATAGAAACAAATTTTGTTTGGCCAGAAATTATATGTGTAAATCTTATCTGACTTTTAAAAGTGGCCCGTTTCAAGGCAGATTTTTTTTAGCACGTTGAGTTCTGTAGATCTGTTTGCTCGTTCTTTTGTTGTTGAGTGCTTCTAGATTTGTAGCTGTTTAGCAGGATTCTGTAGATGCCACTCTAGGATGGGGACAGAGATCTGATCATATATATTTCTAATTTCCCCCCCATTGCGAACTGGCTCATTGGGAAAAGTTACAGTGGGGAAGGGGGGTGAGGAAAAAATAGAAGAGGCAACTATAATATGGTATGTCTTCACTGCCCAGTTAACCTGGGTTTTAGCCCCAACACTATCGTCCACACAGCCAAACCTCTGGTTTGGAGGTGCTGTAAGCCTGGAAGTATGGATTACAACCATGTCTGTCCTTCACTGGGCCTAGAACAGTGGTCCCCAAACTGTGGGGTGTGCCCCTCTAGGGGGCTGCAGAGAAACCTGCAGGGGGGCATGGTGGGGCATGGGCCAGACCCCACGGTGGGCAGGGAGTGAGTGCCACCCAGTCCTGCTCTGCCCTCAGCTCTGTTCCAGCCCCAGCCCTGCTCCCAGCTGAGGCCCGGGCCTTGTATGCTGACTGCTGCACCGCTCCTGGCCCAGGCTCCCGGGGTGGGGCGGGGCGCTCAGACAGATTACATTACAGGTAAGAAGGGGGCATGACATAAAAAGTTTGGGGATCACTGGCCTAGAATCAGCTCACTTTGCAGTGAGCATGCAGGCTAAATCATTCAAGTGCTGACAGTTTCAAGTCCATCAGTGCCTTCCCACAATCCCCCCCCCAAGTTATCCCTCATATGACTGGGCAAGAATCTTCGAGCGTCTCAGCACAAAGAATTATGGGAGATGCCCCCAAACACACACGGGTGCGTGCAGAGACTGTGAGGACTCGGCAACTTGAGTAGGACTGTGCTGTGGGAATGCTTGCACTTGGTCTAGGCTAATCCAGGTGCTCAGACCCAGGTGCTGATCACTCTCAGCTTAATTGCGCAGTGAAGAGACAGCCTTAGAGGCCAGTAGCAGGCTGGAGAGAGTGACAGGAATGGAAGGACTGAAATAGAGAGGAGCGTGGTGAGTGAGAGAGGAGGACGATGGCATTAGCAGCAGCATTTTGGAATGACTTGAGTAGAGATGGTGGAGAGACTGTGTGGCTAGACTAATCTGAGTGCAGAGCTCCCTGGCCATTTCCTCTCCCACTCATCATGCTGGATGGTGCCCAAGAGAAAGGTGGCCTGTGCTGCCCCATACATGGTAGAATTCTCTAGTGGCTCATTGCACCCTCTCTATGCTGCTCCAGGGTGGATAGAAACTATCCCATTGTACTATGCCAACAGGGAAACCCTTGAGGTTTTCCAGGCAGATTGCTTAGGAAGTCTAGTTTAAGTGATGGAGATGACATGGTCAACTTAATGTGGAAAGCAGTAGCTGTACTGAAGCTAAGTCATGGTACTGTGTGGAAACCGACTCCACAGCCCCTTACTCAGATGTGAAAGTGCTACCACTAGTGCTATACATGGACAATCCCAATAGTAAAACCTAGGTAGATGTGCTTTAGATAGTGTGAGAATGGTGGCCTGTGGTTGAGAAATGGCATCACTGGCAGTTATAGTTACCTTTCTCTGATGGCTTTCGTCCATCATTGCACATCATTGACCGTACACTTCTATGGCTACTAAAGCAATTTGTTTATCATTGATCTAATAATTGACCCCGGGGTTAGGTAGTAGATTAAAATAAACGAATAACCAGGAAAACATGTGCCAGTGGAACCCAGAGAAAATTGTTACATGCTGGAATGTTATGATAACCTTTTGAGAGGCAGCATGGTTGTCTAGATCAAAGTTTCTCAGGCTGTTCAGATTGGTGACATCTTGTTCAAATTCAAAAATGTTTACAACCCATTTACATTTTTTATCATTTTATACTAAATGTATCAATGATAACACTAAGTATGGTATATATCATTTCTTTGTGTGTTACAAGCTGTTGACAGCGAATACTTGACCTTGAAGAGTAAGGGTGTGTGGAGAGTGGGGGAGCAAAATTTTCTTTGCTTTAAAAGGTTTAGAAGAGGTTTTCATCACCTCATGACCTTTCCCCCCCCCCCATTGTCTTTTGTGACCTCCTGGGGGTCATGATCCACAACCACTGGACACTAAAGCAATGAGTGCAAGGATTGGAGTCAGCAAATCCTGATCTTGGCTCTGTCTAATTTGCCGCATAGCCTTGGGCAGATTGTCATCTCTCTGACTTGGTTTCTCCATTTGTTTAAGAACATGTAATAATATCTGCCTCACATAGATGTTATAGGAGTTAAATAATTAATTTTGATTCAGTGCTTTGGACATGGAATGCAAGCATATATACAAGGGCTAAGGTGAACTGCAAAGTGGGGGGGGAAATGGGCTTGTGTCCTTTTCAGTTGCTTGATGATATGTGAAGACAACCTGTTTCTCTGCTTGTTTAATATATTAGAAAATCAGGTCTTGTCTGTGTTGACTACAGACCTACTGACACTGAAAGCTGAGCAGTGGGTGTTTTTTGTGTTTAACATGCATTTAACTCCAAGGCTTAATGTGCAGCTGTGAGACATGATGCCTCTCTTACCTAATGTGTGTGAATTGATGATAGTACATAGCAGACTTCCACCTTTCCTTTCAAAGAACACTGGGACAGAGGAGACTTGGAAATCCTGCTATGTATAAGGTTTTTTAAAAAAAAAAAAAAGAAGAAGAAGAAGAATCAAAAAGGAAAACCAACGCAATTTAAAAAGAAACCATTTGTAGGTCACTCCGTAGTTGTACATCATTTTTTTGCCATGTGATGTCATGGGGCTGCTGCCACATGTTTTTGATACCTGACTCTGAAAGCAGAGGCCCTTGCTGAAGCTCTGCAAAGAAGTTTATAGTGCTGGCAAAACCCCACATCCATTTCCTCTGGTGACCTCTTTCAGAGCGTGTGCTCCTGATCCCATGGATATTCAGGAAAACAAATTCCTGAGCTACCTCCGGTATCTTAAAATTATAATCATGGCCATCAGTGACCCAGAAGTTCTTTTGTAGGAGAGAAGGATGAAGTCTCAATGTTGTATCCTAATAACACTGAAATTCTTCTGCCTTTCCCTGAGTTGTAGAGTGCCCTTTGCACATGTGCACTGTGGCAGGTACAAAATTCTAAGGGCCAGATTTTGTGTGTGTGGGGACAGGAGGGTAGGTACAGAACTTCCCCCCGCATCCTTGTGCTCTCATACCACTCAGGGAGCACAGCTGCTGTTTTCTCCATGTATTTGCTCTCTATAAATACACCAGAGGGATAATCATATCTCCCTTCATCCTTCTTTTGTTTAGGCTAAATAAGACAAGCTCTTTAGGCCTCCTCTCATAAGGTAGGTTTTCCATTACTCGTATCATCCTAATAGACCTTTTCTGCACCTGTTCCAGTTTGAATTCATCTTTCTTAAACATGGGAAACCAGAATTGCACATAGTATTCCAGATTAGGTCTCACCACTGCCTTGTATAATGAACACTTCCCAGTCTCTAGTGAAAGTGCCTCGCCTGATGCATCCTAGGACAGCATTAGCCTTTTTCATGGCGGCATCACATTGGCGGCTCATAGTCATCCAGTGATCAACCAATACACCCAGGACTTTCTCCTCTTCTGTCACTTCAACTGATGGTGCAGCTTATGATCTCTTCCTGTTCATTGGGGAACTCTGGAAGATACAGTGTCTATAGGGTGGTGCAGCTACATAATGCAGGCCAAAACCTAAACAGCATGACGTGTCCCTAAACTTTCAGAGATCCTTTAATGGAGGCATAGTTCTAGTGGTATGAGAGCACTGATTTCGTTTGCCTTCCCACAAAGTTATCTGACCCATACACAGTGCTCAAAGACACTCATCTGTTAGGAGAACTAACTGAAATTAAAACTTCCATTAACTTCCCCCCTAAATATTTTGCTGATAAAAGTGAATGAATACTGGTCTGAAATCTCCAAGACATTGGGTTTTGATGTTGATTTCTAATAAAATAATTCCACAGTGTATTCCTGCCAGGCAATGGCTCTGACACCTTTTGTGTCAGTTATCAGGCAAAAATTATTTTTATTTGTGTTCTGAATATACAGAGCCCAGGAAGTGAGGATGTAGATACCTTAACTAAAGCACTGGGACATCATGTTGAAGGGCAAAACCACCCCAAAACCCAACAGTGTAGTGATTCCAGACCATTTGGAAGGAAAAATAGTATCAAACTTTATATTGGAAAGTTATATACTGCCAGTGGTTTATGATGGATGATTGCTATATACATAGTGGGTGAAATTCACCCTCTTTCACAGAGCTAGTCTAAAGCATAATGCCCCATACCAGTTCCACTTAGAGCCTCAAAATAGGGCTTACATGGGACGTAACTGGCGCATAGGCCTTGTGGTAGAGAAACTTCACCTAACAGATCAAATTGCACTGTCATTTATACCTGTGCAGTCTCATTGACTGACTGCAGTGGAATTGCAGTGGTGTAAATGAAAGCAGAATTAGGCCCTCAGAAGATATTACGTTGTAGTTGAAAAGTGAGCTTTTAAAGTCTTAATTCGCTATGCTGCATCCTACCATGTCATTAAGGAGTTCGCTACTAAATGTTAGGAAGGTTTGTTCTTCTTCCTATGGTTATTCAGGTAGATGCCAAGGAATACATGGTAATATTTTCACAGGGTAAGACTTACCCGTGTCCTGACAACATGCTTGATAATGACACCGAGATTTAATAGGAATTAATATGCTCAGCTGTGTGTGGGAAGTTGCTTAGTTCATGTTGACTGCAACTTTTGACTGCAAACACTCTACCATGTAATTAAATGCTTTAGAAGATCCTCTGGGCCATTTGGTTACTTGAAAACTACTGCAGATATCCAGAGTATTTTTGGTGGCATGTGAATATTCTTCTTTGTATTCATATAACAGTATTCAAATATATATCTAATATTTACCCACTTTTACATGTGCATTTTGAAAGCCAAAAGGTCCACTGAAACTGCGTGGCTACTCTGGGTATCTATTTTATATATTGTTTTAATTTGTGCTGAATATTCATTTGGTGGTGATTATATTGTAATACCAACACCCCCTCCCACCCAAAAAAGCTGGCTTACCTAATGATGGCCAGTTTGAGGGACATTTCTATGGAAACTTGACATCTGTATCAGAGGGGTAGCCGTGTTAGTCTGAATCTGTAAAAAGCAACAAAGGGTCCTGTGGCACCTTCTGTTAGCCTTAAAGGTGCCACAGGACCCTCTGTTGCTTTTGACATCTGTAGTTCATTTTATTTACTCATGTAGGGCCGTCCCTGTCTGCTGTTTAGTATCCTAATAACCTATTTGAAAACTGATCAGAAGAGGTGTAACTACTATAAGATGTTATGGGTGTTTCCTTGTGAATGTTCATGTGGTATAATTCTTAATTGCTAGGACAACTTTTATGCTGTATGAGTCAAATTAAACTTTGCTGCATTAAAAAAGCTGTGGTTTACACACTCTCTCTATCTATCTATCTAGGAATAAATAATACATTACTGCCTTTGATTTCAAATTTATGCTGTCCTGTACCTTTCCTTGGTACGGATTTTATAGTACATTAAATCATTTTCTGTACACAGGCAAAAATCTAGGTCAGGTATACATTTTGAAGATTTTGATCATATACAGTAGTGTTTCAAACAACGTATCTGAAAACAGTGAATCTTGTTAATTTTTGGTTAGGCAATAATGTGAGTGCATTGGTTTCCTCATTACTTTTGACATTCAGAGCAAATGCTTTCTCTCTCTCTCTCTCTCTCTCTCTCTCTCTCACTGTTTTGCCATGTCTTGTCTATTTAAACTGTCAGCTCTTTGGGGCAGGAACCATGTCTGCTATATATTTATACAGCACCCAACACAGTCGGCCTCCAAAACCCCACTTGGTTCTTTGAGCATGACCCTAATGTAAATGATAAAGAATGTAACTTTTTTGTAGTTAACTTTAAGTTTTAATTGATTGTTTAATTAGAATTGAATCAGTTCTGTATTATTGCAGAATCTGATACCACTTAACCCCAGTGGTTAGAAAGACGTTCGGAACTGTGTCCACTCTACTTGGTCTCCCCACCCTCCTTGAAGTATTAAAGCAAAGCAAATGGTTGTGTTGAAAGCATTTCCATTTCAATGCTGTGATGAGTCGCTGCTATGTGCTCATCAGCACCTTGGATCCTGTACAGAGCACCTATTACAGAAAATGGGTGTGCTGTCCAAGCAGCAAGACTGGCCTCAGAGGCGCATAGGCTTGGGACTGATCTCAGGACGTCCACTCCTGTGGTCATCCCTAGGCACTAGATGGATTGCAGGGAGTGAAGCAGTTGATGTTCAGACAAAATCAGAGAGGGGTGAGGGCAGATTTTTGTTGTGCAATTGTGCCTGCTCTGGCATACTTTTAAAGCGTCCTCAGAAGTGCCTCTATGGGACAGGCGAGCTGGAGGAAGGGGAAGCATGCTCATTAATGCGTTGCTGCTATGCAAGCTTTTTCACAAAACAATTGCATTTGCACTGAATATTAACAGTGTTGCCAGACATACTCATGGAACCCCCCGTGGGATTGTGCAGGTGATGGACTTGGGTCCTGTGTGTTTGTAACCTTTTGCCATCAGAGTATTTTTCTCCCCACACGCAGATCCAAGCTTCTTTTGCCAGAATAACCTCCATGCTGGTCAAAATAAAGCCCACAGAATGAAGGAAGTGAGACATTTCTCAG
>NW_020664447.1:78554473-78560098 GCF_002925995.2 Terrapene triunguis
GTATTTTCCCGGACATGTTCGGCTTTTTGGCAATTCCCCCCGGACGGGGGTTTGATTACCAAAAAGCCGGACATGTCCGGGAAAAACCGGACTTATGGTAACCCTACAGGCCGCATGCCAAAGGTTGCCGATCCCTGGTTTAAACAAATGAAGCAATGCCAACAAAATCCAGTGTTCTTACTGTGCAAAAAATGTTCTTGCTCCAAATTAATTCAGTGCAGCTTTTCTACAAGTCTTCAATGTCATTTCTTTCTCTTGTGTCTTTTCCTCTCACTCCAGCCTCTCTGCTCTCAAGCACACTTCCCGGGTTCAGAGTTAGGATTGTTGGAATCCTCATGAAACATCCTTGAGAACAAGGTGTATGCTTTACCTAAACAAATAGCTATTGTGGGGCCCGATCCTGCATTTCTTGCATACCCAAAATGCCCATTGAGGCTTGGTGTTCAGGGAACACAGACTTCTATGGATTTTTCTCTCTCTCTCTTGGGGTTTTTTTTTTTTTTTTTTTTTTCCCCTTCTGCCATGTTTATAAAACACAAGGTCTCTAAAGCCTCTCCAGATTGTTTTGGAAGAACATATGCTTTGCCTTTTGGAGTATTCTAGGAATGTTGCTCTGGTGTCTGTCTTACTCCAGTGTTCTGATTGTTTTTTCCTTATCTGCATACAGTACATGTAACTTTTTTGGCCTTTGTAACCTGAGCTTGAGGTATCTTCTGTTGTGTTGTGGTTCTTGTCATATACCACTTATACTTCGGCAACGTCCTACCCTTGTGCTATTTGAGCCACGTTTTAATCACGAGGCATGCAAGAAAACCCGTTTTATTCACATTTTAAAGAAGCTTCCCATTTGGTTGAACCCGTCTCCTTTGCCTTAGAACTTTTCATGTTGCTTCGGAGATTGTGTTGCTCTGTTGCTAGGCAGCTGAAGCATCTTCAGTTACATGCCACAATTTTGTGAAATTCTTAAGTTATCTCATTATTTTCTTTCTTTTATTTTGAAATGTGACTTTTTGGCTTTCATCCCTCTTCATTCAGTTGCACTGATGTGATTTATTAGCATTTACCCCCTGAATTTCTGAGAGCCACATGTATTGGGGCAGATTGAATGTGATAGCAAAGAAATTAGGAGTAAAGGAGTTACATTGGTCAGGATTAGTCTACAGTAGGTGATTGATTTATTGTAGATTAAGTAGTTTGTGTTTTGGCTTCCATGGAAGGGGTGGATTGTGGTTGTAATCTGTTGCAACATTGACAGTTCATGTGAATAAAAACACTACATGATATTAAAGTATCACTGCAAGGTAAGAGAGTCAGTTTAGATTGTAACATTAATACCATATTTCTGGTCTGTTTCCTCCTTATCCTCTATATGAATTTATTTTTGATGTAAAATATGAACTATAATTTAACCACAGAGTCTGTCATGTATAGTATTTGACTTATTTGGCTTGAATAATAAAGATATCAGCCTTGTATTCTTGGAGTATACTGCATTAATCAGACTTGCTGGAATGATCACATGGTACTCTATGCCTTTCCCTGTTAGCTGCTGCTTGTCAGCAGCTGGCTGAGCTGTAGGCTGCAGGCCAGTATCTGCATACCCTTTCTCTTCAGAATATTTCAAATATACTGCCTCTTAATTATGCATTTTGCTGCAGTTTGACAAACTAAATGGTTCTCCTGCATGTTAAGAAGATTATTTTAAATTTCAGAGAATTTGTCTAGTTACTAGGCCATGTATGCATTTGAAGAATTCAGGTAGGCTCTCTATTTTATATACATCAGTGTGCTTGGTTTTTGTTCTCACAAGGTTTTTGCTGTGTAATGTCAGACGGCTCTACAGTTAGTTCTCCAAAATGTAAATGTTTCTTGCATTTGAAAATATCTACCCTGTGTTTTGGGAGAAGTGTGTAGAAGAATGAGCTTCAGGTAAACGATAGCTAACTGCATGACGGAGAGTAAAGCTGGATAATTGATTATATCTTGCACAAATTTTATAGTCATGTAGCCAGAAGCTGCAAGTACAGTATAGAGTTATAAAACAGAAAGTGTTCTGCTGAAAAGGGTCTTTGCTATTTTTGGTTCCTGAGACCTGACAGATGCTGCTTCTCTAAAGAATACTGATTATGATAATTAAGGGGAAAAAAATATTGATGCTTAGATCATAGCTACGATTAGATTTTTGTGCTGCAGCACAGTCTACATGCCTGTTTTTCATAATCCTGTAGCTGTAGAATTTCATATGATATTTCTAAATGTGATTCATATGGTTAGATTGGGGTTGGGTTGGGTTTTTGTTTGCAAACATTTGAACAGCTGTGCTTGTTAAACTACAAAATTAGCATCTTATTATTTAATATTAGTGCTGCTCAATACTGGCTCATCCTCCATCCTCCCCTCCCCTCCCCCCCCATGCAGATTCAAGGTCTATTTAAACCATGACGGGTTTTTGAAGATAGCTGAAACAAAATGAATAGACATTGTAACACGATTGATGTTTTCACCTGCATTGAAATTGTACTCTATGAAAATTTCTGATCTTCAGTGGGTCTTTCACTTTGTTTTAGGTTTATTCACTGTTTCTTGTAGGTCATATTATAATATTGGCCAGATAAAAATGGTGATACTATCGTGACAACATTGGGGTAATCTCTCGGTATATTTTCTGTTCTATGTGCCATTGCTATAATATAATATGAAAAAAATCCCTTTGATTTATTTAGATGTAGAAAAAGATTGGCTTTGCATTCACAATGCACATTCAGTACCTGATTTTTTTTATCTATTAAACTTTTTTAAAGTCAGACAAAATATTGATTACATTTTGTTAATCTGTGCTTTGCCAGATGACGTACGTGTGTGTGTGAGTACACATCTTGATGCTGACAAGTAGTAGAAATGAGCAACTTGAAAAATAATCATAAAAAAACACCATATGTCTAGAATCCAGCCATAAATGATGAAGAAATACAGGCTAAAAGTGACTAGAACTTCTATTGCTTATGAAATACTGTAGGATACTGCCTCAGTGAAAAGATTTTACTGGAACACTTTGTGATGCTGTGTAACTGCAATTGTCATAGGATTGTCAAGAGGTGCTCACAAATCTTGATGTAGCCAATTGTTGGCAGTAAGTTAAATTGCAAACAGGCACACAGCCTACTATGTCATTATTTGATTTAGTAGTTCTTTATATTGCACCCAAGTGTTTAAAACATATTATTAATACAGCAATATTCCGACCAGATTTGTCACTAGAAAACAAATTACGTTAATTTGAAAAGCATACTTAAAAAGCTCTAGCTAATTTCCAGTGGAGGCCCCATTCGTGGGAAGACAAGGAAGACATTTACATAGTTCTGCAGCAGAGAGGTTTAGATTCTGGTTTATACCCCACCTCAGGCTTGTGAATGTACTAGCTTTCCCCTCTTTGGCTTGCTTTGAAAATTACGTTGAACTTTACATGCATGAACTACTAGTGCACTCTAAAATCCTCCAAGCTGGCGGGATTGTGGCATCTGTGTAGTAACATTTAGAATGACATTTATTTTATTAGGCATTTTCAGTGGTATTCCGTTGAGGGTGTATCTGGATGATCTTCTTTATGGGATTATTATTCGTTCTTATTTCTATAGCTGTATTTACTTGTGACGGGACCACTGTGTATCTCGCAAACTAAAAAGGATTGGCCTAGCTCAGTATTTGGATGGAGGACCTATGCCTATAAGACATGGAGTTGATGATTCAGTAGGTAGTTCTGTTCCCTGAACTAAAGACTCAACATGGTGTTAAAGGCACTATGCTGTTGGAGATGCCATCTTTTTGGATAAAATATAGAACTGAAGTCATGGCCACTTGTGCTCGCTTAGGGCCTGACTTCCATTTACAAAGTAGGTGCTCACTTGCATGTACAAAAACATACATCCAGTTTAAATCTCAGATTTGTCTGTATACAAGTCTAGATCGGTGTCTGTCTAGCCAAGTGCAAGCACAGCTTCCATTTGTGCATGCATATACAATTCAGCACATGCAAAATACGGTTTCATTTGTGCACGTGCAAATTTACACCTACTTTCTGACTAGACATTGGCCCTAAGGAACCCATAAAAATCTCTGAGAAAGAGGTGCACAGCCAGTCTTAGACAAATCTTAGACAAATTCCAGATACTGAAGAGCGATTATGTTCTGTCTACCCAAGTTCCCTCTGCAGTTTCAATTTGATATAGTGACCTTCACTTCCTGGCGAATGGGTGGGTAGTGCTGGGCACTGTTAAACAGCTGCTGGACTTCTCTGCAGAAGCATCTCACTTCAGGACTGGATGAAGAAAGCAACCCGGTGTGCTCTTTATAAAACACTTATTTGTAAAGCACTTTGGGATGAAAGGCACTTGATAAATATAACTAATGTGGATGATGAGCCAAGAGTTGAACCTCAGAGAAAACAAAGGAACTAAAATCCATTGGGAATTTCATAATTCCATGTTCTAGCCAAGGGCCGTTTTTTTTTCCTGACAGTGGGACAGGGCATTACCCCTAAGGCAAACTTTATTTATTTTTTTTTTTTTAACTGAGGGTTACAGAAACTTACACGGCCAGGTCCTCAGTTTGTGAGGTCATTGGACCTTTGCCTCCTGACATCAGCTGAGGATGTGGTCCCTTGTCTTTTTACTAATTCTTTTTATAGTCTTTCAATAGCCTAACATGTATTTTATATGTAAAATGAAGTGAATTTTCTCACAAGCTGGATTTTCTCAACCTCTCACTGATAGGTTGTTGTGCATAATGTTAAGATTGCTGTGCTTTTGGCCAAGAATGTACTGTACTTTTGTTATGTCCAGTCAAGATCAGTCTTTGTAGCAACAGAAAACTTTGTTAAACCGAGTATAGATTTTCCTCTTGCTGCCTTAGGTATATTAGCCTGGGGTATTACTTAGCATACTCCCTAATGAACTAGTGTCTGTCTTTCTTTCTAGTGCACCTTCACCATCACATCTCAGTATTTTTGACTCTGAACTTTCTGTTCCCCTATGCACTAAGCAAAACTAGTAACAATACAAAAAAGGGAAATTTTAGTCTCTTCGAAGTCAACCGTGAATATGGCAAATAGTGGTGTCAAGGCTGGATCCCCACTTTGAACTTTAGGGTTCAAATGTAGGGGCCTGCATAAAAACTTCTAAGCTTATCTACCAGCTTAGCTTTGGTCCGCTGCCACCATCACAAGAATTCCCTCCCTGGGAAGCCTTGAGAAACCTTTCACCAATTCCCTGGTGAACACAGATCCAAACCCCCTTGGATCTTAAAACAAGGAGAAGTTAACCATCCCCCCTCCTTCCTTCCACCCTCCTTTCACCAACTCCTGGTGAATACAGATCCAAACCCCCTTGGATCTTAAAACAAGGAGAAATCAATCTGGTTCTTAAAAAAGAAGGCTTTTAATTAAAGAAAAAGGTAAAAATCATCTCTGTAAAATCAGTATGGAGAATAACTTTACAGGGTAATCAAACTTAAAGAGCTCAGAGGACCCCCCTCTGTCTTAGGTTCAAAGTACAGCAAACAAAGATACACACTCTGGTAAAAAGGTACATTTACAAGTTGAGAAAACAAAGTAAATCTAAGACGCCTTGC
>NW_020664447.1:78560108-78574523 GCF_002925995.2 Terrapene triunguis
GTCTCTGTACACAGAGAGCTGTTACCCTTCCCTTTATAGTTATGACAAGTGGTGTTGTTTTTTGTTTTTTTTTCCAGAAATTGATATAATGCATTTCAAAACAGAAATAGACTATTTATATTTTGTGTGCATATAGCACCTCTCATCTGAGGATCTCAAAGTGCTCAGGAACACTAATAAAGCCTAATAATAACTCTCTGAAGAAGATATTATGATGCCACTTCTATAGATGGGTAAACTGAGGCACAGAGCAGTTAAGTGACTTGCTGAAGGCTACACACATGAGTTTTGTTGCAAAGTTGGAATAGAACCCAGGAGTCCTGATTCCTAGTGTTCTGCTTTAATCACTGCCAAATAAAAAATATAAATACCTCAAAGTAGAAAAGAATTCACCATTTTGAGTACTGTTTGACTAAAGCAAATTCCAGTGGTAAACAATCCTAGATTTACTTGTTGGCTGCAGTTTTCCCCATGCTATTACCAGCATTTCAGGTACCTCTGGTTGGGAGCGCCAGTGGGATAAGTTTAATAAAGAATAAATAAAAGAAAGTTGTGTGTCTTCCATCCTACTCTATGAAGATGGAAATGATATTGAAATTTGAAGTGGAGGCAGATAGATACATCTTCAGAAGGGAATAGCAGAAAGATCTCCAGACCAGATAAAGCCAAGTGCTCTAGGTGGATGAGGGCCTAACTTTCAAAAAATGACTAGTTACTGTGGATGCATCAATTTTTGGGTGGGGCATCTTAAAGGGGCCTAATTTTCAGAAGTCCTGAACAATCATCTGTTGAAAATCAGGCCCCTTTTTAAGGTCTCTTAAATTAGGCCTCAAATTCAGGAGTACTAAAATCCTTTAGTTACTTTTGAAGAGTTAGATCCTAACCTTTTTCTTGCTAGAGAAAATGACAGTATTAATGATCAAGGGAGAGGAAAGGAGAAGTTCAAGGAACATTTCAGCCTTTGCAAGAATCTAGTTTTTGTGAGTGGCACTGGTATTATAATGGTTAAGGAAAGTCAAAGCTACTTATTATTCTGAATCCAAGGGATTGTGACTTCACAGGTAAGATGAAGTGACTAGTGAAAAAAATTTACAAAGTTGGGTAGTTATTCTCTTCTGACAAGAAGAGAAGGAAGTTTAGGGAGTTAAGGAAGTAAAGCTGCTTAAGTTAAATGGTGTTAAAACAGAAGAGGCAGGGGAGAATGTTTAAAACAGGGTGTCAAGGGTTTTGCAGATTCAGATGCTATTTTTGAGCAGCATTTGGCAGACAGTGTCTCAAACTGATGTAATCTGCAGCACTGAATTTACTGCAGTTGCAGCATCATGAACAAAACATTTGTGAGATACTTAACCAATAGCAATTAAGCATTTTTGTAAGCAGGAGTTTAAAACCGACATTTCAATGTCAGTAAACCAAATCCAGTTATAGTTGAGATGGTGCGTTCGTTTTGAGTCCTTAGTGGCTTAAACCTTCCAACAGACCAACCAGTGACCTTCTTTTTATTCCTTCTTTACAAATAGGGAAATTACATTTATGCCAGTTTTTGCATTTAATGTCCAGGTTGAAGATTTTAATTGAACCACCGGAGTCGGAAAATCCAGTTATAATTCCCACAGCAAATGCAACTCTGCCACATTATGCATCTCCTAAGGCAGTAAGAAAAAATGGCGCATGGGCACAAACAGGCCAACTTATGGTTGCTGTGAGAACCGTTCCACTGACACTCTTGCATCTTGTGAGATTAAAATCTCTATTTTAATGTTACGACTAATTTAAAGCCAAATTCTGAGGGCTCTCCTGAAGCAAAACTCCCATTGCAGTCAGAAAGTTGAAGCCAATCGTTAAGAGAAACAAGTTTGTTTACATTTATGGGAGATAATGCTGCCCGCTTCTTAATTACAGTGTCACCTGACAGTGAGAACAGGCATTCGCATGGCACTGTTGTAGCTGGTGTCGCAAGATGTTTACGTGCCAGATGCACTAAAGATTCATATGAATTTTGCTTGAGTAAGGCCCACAAAATGTGGCCATTAAGCATTTTGTATTTTAAAAGTATGAAAAACCTTTCTTTTGGACAGCCAATAGTTATTCAATCACGCTACCAACCTATAGCTGCTGAGAGAATGTTAATTCCTCATGGGAATGTTAAATTCCCTTCCTCAAACAGCTGATTATTGTATCAATGAAAGTTTTCAGCTACGTACATTATATTTTCTCGAGAACTGATACCACAGTTGGCCCCATGTTTCATTGGCTTAGCAATTAGATGCTTGAAGAAAAGGAGTTTGTGTTTTTCTAAGGAGAAGTAACATGAGAGAACATCCCTGGAGCACATATGACTGAATACACTTGCTGGAGGTTGATATTCATGGGAATAATATGTTCCTGCTATGTTGTAATAATTCTCTTTAACTTTATCCCAGTGATAAAGGTACTAGGGAGTACACTTGGGTAGGGATGTTTTTACTAGGGAGTAAAAAATTCCTGTGAATGAGATGCACATAACCTTATCCTAGAGATCCAAATATTAGTAAATATGTCCATGTATACTGTGTTTGTGCAATATCTAATGCAGTGGCACCCCAATCCTGACTGGGACATCTGAGAGCTTCTATAACGTTCATAACTGTAATGGATAGAGATTCCAATGGGCAGGAGGATTGCTATAGGTTCTACTAGTCTTCCAGCTATAGTGGTCCTGAATTTTATGTCCTCATGGTCTCCACCTGGTCCTTGGAAAATATGTATCTAGTGTCCCTATTGTAATTGCTATGAACAAAATTTGACAGTCTGTGTGTAGGCAAGATCCACGTGCTTGAGTCTTGCAAGACTAATAGGTATTATCAGAGATGTATGGAAATGTATGCCTGGCTTTTAAATAAAAACAAGACCCTGAATCCGAATATCTTTCTTGAAAGGAATGAAGCAACTTAATGCAGTGATTTTTTTTATTTTTTAATAAAACCATCTATATCCAGTAGGGAAGGATGAGCCAGCCTTAGCCTGATCTGCCTTTGCACATCCTTGAATCAAAATTCAATAAAGGTTTGAAAAAGTTTGATTAAGATACTTCCCTACATACAACCACTACCCATTGCTTTTCACTTGTAGTGGTGTCTTCATTTGGATGGAGTGCTGGTTTCCACAGCATAGTGTCCTCTTCAAGAGGTAGTCAATTTCACTCCCTCCACCCCCAACTCCAGCCATTCATTTTCAAGGGAAGCCAGTTACCCACTCACCTGTTTCAGTACAGTGTGCCCAAGGACACCTGCTGCAGGCTCTGCTGTTTCCTATACCTGTAAAACATCTATATTGTACTTTGTAGGTTCCCTACAACTTTCTCCCTAATGGCCGGATCTGAAAATATTTCTACTCACTTCAGTGGGTGTTGGATTGGGTTCCATATTCCTCATTTTGTTCTCAGTACAGTCAATGTTAGACTCCTGTTGACTTCAGTGGGAGCAGGAACTGGAATATGGAGCCCAATCCAAAGCCAGAGCATGGGAGATCCATGCTTTCCTCTCTTCTCATAACAAGAGTGATTGTGTTTTGAATTTGCCTGAACAAAAACTGAATAGGGGCCTCACAATTTGGCTCCATGAGAGACTGAATTTGAAAGACATTCCCGCCTGGAAAAACCATGCCCCATGAGCACTGCATTAATGGATTAGGAGAAGGGAGAAAAACATGGTCGTTATGGACAAAAGGGAATAACAAGAATAATAATATTCTGTGTATTGCTATAGCACCTTCCATATGAAGGCCTCAGCGTGCTTTACAAACATTAATAAATGAAGCCGCGCAATATACCTGTGAGACTGGTGTTATCTTTGCGAGAACACAGAGGTTCAGGGAGGGACTTAACCCAAGTGTCACACACAAGCCTGTGGCAGAACCCAGAACAGAATCCAGATCACCTGCCTCTCATCCCTCTCCTTTAAACACGAGGTGTTACTAAACTGTGTGCTCTAACAAATCCCAGCACAGGGAGGCAGTGTGGTCTAGTTATTGTAGCAGATGGGACTGGGAGTTAGGGCTCTTGGGTTCTGTTCCCAAAGCTACCACTCACTTCCTGTATGACCTTGACCTCTCATGCCTGAGTTCTCCCAGCTCTCAGAAGGGTCTAATACCTGTTTTACAGGATTATTGAGATGCTTCATTAATGTTTGTAAAGAGCTTTGAGAGACACAGAAACAAGGTATTTTGGAGAGTAAGTGGATTGTTATTTGATTAAAATGTTACATTTCATGAAGCGAGGTGAGGAGCTGGTAGGAGCAGTGGAAAATCACAGTTAAAACCAAACAAAAAAGGAAAAACCTGTGACCCTCCTGATTTTAACACTTTGTGATGGCCACTGAGAAGACAGTTAGTGATTATGGGGTTACTGTCTCTTTAAAAGGACATGTACAACTACAGAGTGGTGAAGATCTGAACAGCTAAACAGCAGCTGAAGGATTTCAGCCACAGCAGGCTTAGAGAGTTCAAGCTTATTAGATCTAAACTCTGGACCAAACTGCACTCTCATGTAACAGGGCACGTCTCCTTCTGAAGTCAAGGGGAGTTGTGCCTGCTAGTGGCAGGGCTGAATTTGGCTCTACTCTTCACACAATGGGGATAGCACTGGTAGAAGAGCAAAATGTGACCCACTGGATATTGCAAAGTTGTCAGATAAATATCCAGGTATACATAGCACCCATACCAGGTGATATATACAGCCGTTTAAAACACACATTTGCCATCCTCATTGTACTTGCAGGAGAGGAGGTACAGCTGGGCGGTAAAGAGGAAGAATTCCCAGGATGAAGGGGCTGTAAAAATATCCCCATTTCCTTCAGGTCTAGGCAACAATGAGAGCAAAGTCTTGCTCTGCAGAAGAGAGAGGAAGCAAAGAACTCCTCTTTGGGAGATGAGGAGGAAGGAACATGGAGAACAACCTTTCCAAAGTACCTTTCAAATGCCTCCGGATTGAGAGTTTCTCAGACTGCTGTGCTGAGTAGTGTTAACGTTTAAAGGGGGTACCCAGGATGCCAGGAAGATGACAGCCTAATGAGGGCGATCACTAGAGCTGACCAGAGGATGACGATTCTCTTTTGAATCCTCTTGAATGTTTTCACAAAAATGGGATTGTGTGTCCATTTTCAGATCCAAACCTGAGCTTTTCGACTGGGGGGGAGTAGCTTGGTGGGTAGGGCACTGGCCTGTGGGAGACCAAAGTTCAGTCCTTGCTCTGCCTGATTCCAAGCAGAGTTTTTCAGCCCAGATCACTCTGAATCAAACAGAACCAGGATGAACCAGGGTCTCCCATGTCCATGCCCTATCCAACAGGCGCTAGGCTGTGAGAAAGTCCTCCTCTCCTAGTTGAAACTGATCCTTCACCATGAAACCTGTCCGCTTTGAGAAAACAGAATATTTTGACTAACTTTAATTTAGGCAGAAATGTTCTGACCAGCTCTAGCAATTGCTCCCTTGCTGCTGTTTGGCTGGAGACTGTTTTTACAAGGCTGAGTTAGCAGGGCAGCAGAGTATCAATTAACATAGGGCACGTCTTCACTACCTGCCGATCCGGCGGGTAGCAATCGGTCTATCGGGGATCGACTTACCGCGTCTAGTGAAGACGCGATAAAATCGATCCCTGATGACTCTACCGTTGACTCCGGAAACCCACCACGGCAAGAGGCGGTAGCGGAGTCGACGGCGGCGCAGCAGCGGTCGACTTGCCGCCGTCCTCACAGCCAGGTAAGTCGACCTAAAATATGCCACTTCAGCTACGCTATTCACGTAGCTGAAGTTGCGTATCTTAGGTCGACCCCCTGCTGTAGTGTAGACCTAGCCATTCTGTCCAGGTTCCTATTTGGCCTTCGTTACCATGTTATCTGAGATTCAAGTAAGAGGGTTTTGTTTTGTTTTTTAACATTGGGGGGGGGGGGGAATCTAAGGACCAGAAGTCCACCTAACACTTCAGTTTAGGTGCCTCAGTGGGTGTGGCCAGATTTTTCAAAAGTGCCCTGCACCCAGCTACTGCCATTGTTCTCAGTAGCTGGGCACTCTAGAAAACTAGTTATCCTATTTAGTGCCTGATTTGGAGTTGAATAGTCGAGTTCTTTTGAAAATGTGGCCCAAGTGTGGGTGCTGAACTCTTTTATTTATTTTTTAATTGGGCTCTAAACATGTGTCTAAAAGGACGAGGTTAGATAAAATCTTAGATTGCAGAAAACAGAAAAAAATGTTGAAAGCCCCTAAAATTGTAGAATCTGGTGTTTTCTTGCATCTGTGATTATCTAATCTTATTTACTTGTAAATAACCTGTAACCTGACCAATTAGAAAAAATGTTCTCTCATAAGTGCACACTTAATTCGGCATGCAGACCTTACAGGTCCCTGCAGATGATTTTTCACACAAGGTGAGCAAAATGTTTGGGGGTTTGGGATTTTTTTGTTTTGTTTTTTTTTTTTGTTTTTTTTGGTTTTAGTTTAAAGATATGTTTGTTGATATTTCTTGTCTTCAGTGATAACATCATGATAGTAGTGAATGGTGGACAAAAGCATTTTCTGATAAAACAAGGCAGGGCTAATGTCAAGAAGGTCCAGCTTAACCCATAGAAAAATTAGCTTCAGGTGAATGAAATGTACCCAGTGCGTGACCTTGTCATCATGAAAAGCTTCAGGCAATAGCATCTATGCCTAAATTTGCGTGTAAACAACAGTTACAGCACTTCTTGGGAATAAATAAATGCATGTCCCAGTTATGCCAAGTGATTTGCAGCATCAATATATGTGCTTTGAAAACAAAGCATACAGCCCAACTATAATCCTACACTAGAGCAAGGGAAACAAACCCTCCAAGCCAAATGAGTGCTGAAACCTTACGATATGTAAAAATGCAGTATAGCACCATTGGACACATCCCCATATGAACGGGGAGCAGTCTGATTGCAAGAAGGACAGTGTATAATATATATTCAGTGCCACAGGGAGGAAAAAACCTATTCTCCGACTGGAAAAAGAGGTGTCAAAACATAAAGATGAAACATCAAAGATTTTTCTTGCATGTTCTATATATTGCTGCCACTAGCACTAGGTAATAAATTTACTGAACCAGATTCTTGGCTGTTGTAAATCAGAGTAGCTCCACTGAAGTCACTTTATCTATTCCAATTTTCATCAGCGAAGGATCTGATCCATTGCACCTAACTCTTAATACACTTAGACACCAGGAGCTCATAATCCCAATTTACACATTTGTTTAATAATCCGTTTGTGAGGAGTTGTGTAAAAAGAAGCAAAAGAAAAACTCAAATGAAAAAAACAGGGCAAAAGGTGCTGCAGAGAGCTAGGAGCGTGCAACACGCGTACAGAGAGACTGCGTGTGGGGGAGAGATGCGGGGTAGCGGGGGGGAGAGAAGATGAGGGGGAGGAGGAATTCAACCAACAAATAATACTGTGGGCCAGATTCTTGGCTGGTGTCAATTGATATAGCTCCATCATTTCAGTCCTTCAGTGGCGCTATGATGGTTTCCACCCAGGGCCGGCTCCAGGCACCAGTGAAGGAAGCAGGTGCCTGGGGCGGCCAATAGAAAGGGCGGCAGTCCGTCCGTTGTTGGGGTGGCACGTCCGGGTTGGCGGCGGCGGTGGCACTTCGGCGGCAGCTCAATCGGTCCGCAGTCCTTGGCGACGGGTCCTGAAATCCCTGTATTCCTCCTTGGCGGCAGGTCAGTCGTTCTTGTGTTTTTTGTTTTGTTTTTGTTTTTCCGCCGCTTGGGTGGCAAAAAAGCTGGAGCTGGCCCTGTTTACACCAGCTGACAGTCTGGCCCAGTGTATATTATAGATCATGCTGTACTGAAGGGGAAAGAACTGAAACTTGGGGCCTGATTCAGAGTGAGACTAAGCACCCACTGAAGTCAGTGGTTGCAATTGCCCTTTACGATGTGGCCTCTTATGCTGCTCCAGTGGCATAAAGGGGATGTTGACGGCAGCCATCTACAGAATAACCAAACACAGGGATTCTCTCGAGCCAGCATAGAACCAGGGTAATGGCCCTATGCCAGCCCCATTTCCCTATCCCCAGCATAGGGGGTATGTCAGAGGAGGAGGCACATGGAAGGAGTGTTAGCTAATCTCTGTTGGCATAACTGCTCATAGAGGACCACTGCAAGCCAACACAAATTAGAGCATCCCTGAGACTGCTTTAAATTGTAATGGGGCAAAAACTGGGGAGCTGCAAAGGGTGGCTTCAAGTCAGCTTTCCCTGCTCCTATACTGCATCCAGTAGAGGGAAGGAGTATTGCAAAATGAGGCCTAGTGAGTGTTTTGGGTGCCCAGCACTTCTGAGTATTTAAGATCTGTGATTGTCTTGAAACTACCATGGAATTGCTCATGAAAGAAAACAAGTTATGAAATCAGAATCCAATCTATACCTGTGTACTACAGCAACGCAAAAGGGCATGACATCCCTTCTCCCTTGAGGGAAGAAGATCCCTACAGCATACACGGGCCTGGGGATTTCAAGTAAGCATGCTCAAGTCCCAAGTACTGCATGCTCAACCTGGTGGAAAAAAGCTGTTCAGAAAAGCTGACAAAGAGGCAAAATCCCTCCATTGCTGTGCTGCAGTACAGAAGGTCACATGCATACTGCAGCTAGGCACTCTTGCTAGCTCGATGATGATGAGCAGGAAAGCTGTACTCCAAAGCTCTCTGTATTCAGCAGATTAACCAGAGATTTCCTCAGCTGCATGATAAGCTCAGCTACAGAAGCATTAAAGTAAAAAAAAGATAGAAATTCTACTAAGACTGCTCGGTAAAACCATTACTAGACCTCAAACCAGTCAATAAAGCGAAGATTAGATGTGGCTAGATTTGGAAAATATCTGTGGGAAGAGGTGCTGTTTGTCTCTTCAGGTCCTACATCTGTGTTAGAGCAAACTGAGAAAGGCAACAGTAAAGATGGAAGGCCAGAGCCTTCGCTGCTGGGAATAGGCACAGGTCCATCCATGGACCTGTGCCTCTGCTGGAGCTACCACCATTACATGTGCAGAAGTTCTGGCCCAGAATCATTATCATTTATTCTAGACCAGAAAAACCTTGGTTAACGCAACATCTGTTTTAAGGTATGGTCACATTCCAAAGTTCTAGTCAGATTGTGTTTAGTCTACAGACTCGAGAGACACGTTTCCCTTGACAGTGGGGTAAATATAAGAGCGACGCTTGGGGCAGGAGACTGAGAATTTGTCTTGGATGCCAAGATTATTTGCAAACATTACCAGACATAATGTTGGAGCGACCACACGCTAACAGTGGCCCTTGTCCTTCAAAACACAAGCACTCAAGCTAGGTAGCAGTTGGTCAGTTGTCCTTGCTTACTCAAAAGTGTATTGCAGTGGATGTGGATTACTAGAATACTTGCACGTCTGAGTGAGGGGTACAAGTCCTTATCATGGTGTGTGAGGGTGTCCATAAAGATAAAGGATTGTGAAATGATCCTGGCAGCTGGGGAGCAGAGTAGAATCTACGTGTCCCACTATATATGGAATTGGACTGGCTAATCAAAACCAGCCTTTGTAGCTTTCAGTGGAATATTTTTTTATAATGGCAGGTAGCCTCTGCTCTGCTTGCATAGCTGTGTGCGGTCAAGTAAGCGCTCTGTGGCAATGACTCAGCGTATTTCATTCACCTAAAGATTTCACTCACTCTCTCTACTGCGATTCCATTTGCCCCCCTGATAATTCCCATCCCCACCCCCCTCTTTATAGCAACAGCTGCACTTTTACCCTTGGGCTGAGAGAACACTGCCTCCTCTGAAGCTGCAGTACCAGATGCTAGAGGCTCTGCAAGAGTAATACACTTTGTTCCTTCTCTCTAAGTGACTGTGGGATACACGGCCCAATCCTATGCAGTGTGGAGCGCCTGTGTGAGATGCTGAGCACCTTGAACGCTGAGTGAAATGAGTGAGAGTCCATGGGAGTTGAGAGAACCCATCGCCTCATGGGAGATGCTCAGTATCAGGCCCACAGTTTTTTTCAGTGCACTGACACAGAGACTAGTACGCAATAATAGCATTTACCCAGAGCTTTTCATTCCTAGCCCTCAAAGCAGTTTACAAAGGAGGGGAGGGTATCATTATCCGTATTTCAAAGATGGAGAAATGGAGACAGAGAGCGTGACTTAAGTCACGGCCAGTGCTAGGAAGAGAACTGCGGTGTGAAATCCTGGCTCCTCTGAAGTCAGTGGCAAAACTCCCATTGACTTTAATGGTGGCCAGAATTTCAACCCATGTCCCCTAGCCCAGTGGTTCTCAACCAGGGGTATGTGTACCCCTGGGGGCACGCAGAGGTCTTCCAGGGGGTACATCAGCTCATCTAGATATTTGCCTAGTTTTACAACAGGCTACATAAAAAGCACTAGTGAAGTCAGTACAAACTAAAATTTCATACAGACAGTGACTTGTTTATACTGCTCTCTGTATTACACACTGAAATGTAAGTACAATATTTATATTCCAATTGATTTATTTTATAATTATATGGTAAAAATGAGAAAGTAAGCAATTTTTCTGTAATAGTGTCTTGTAACACTTTAGTATCTTTAGATCTGATTTTGTAAGCAAGTAGTTTTTAAGTGAGGTGAAACTTGGGGTATGTAAGACAAATCAGACTCCTGAAAGGGGGGCAGTAGTCTGGAAAGGTTGAGAGCCACTACCCTAGCCCCTTGGATTGTATTGCCTCCAGGAGGTACACTCATGCATTGACAGGGATACATACGCCTGCTAATACAGTGTTATCTCCATGATTACCATCATGTTCCCTAGCCTCAGTTATCTCAAAGATCAAGTGTACTTCAATTTGTCTCAACCTAAGTCCTACTTAGTAGTACTTGTAGTAGCTGCTGACAGCTTTTATTAGGAAAAAAAACCATCAACAGGCCAAGCTCTGAGTGACACCCGTTGTATTCTTGTCCGACTATATATTTATATCTACATTTCTATCTACTGCTGTATGTGAAACCATTTCCCTCCTAGCTCAGGATATAGAATGTTGCAATGTGACCATCTTCTGAGAGAGAGGACACATTTGTTTATAGGTTGGTGAGGTTCCAAAGGTGTAAGATGAAGGCAGTTAGATTTTGTTTTGTTTTTCCAGTCCAAGTTGCTGTATAAAGTGACAAGTGCGGTTTCTAGACCGGAATTATTAGTGTGTTAGTCCATTAGCCTTGGCAGAGGCCTGCAGATTTGCTTATGTTGCTGAAATTCAAATCTATTTGTCTGGTGTACTTACTGGCAGAATGCTTTTTTTTTTTTTTTAATTTAAACTAAATATCTCATCACTTTTCAGCAGACAGTAAGAAATAAATGAAAGTGCCTTGCATTCATCCATGCTTTAGTGTGAGCAACTATAAAGATGGGATCCTGGTCAGTTTGCAAAGCATCTGAAAACAAGATTTGAAACCCTGAATAAATATGGACAGGAATATTGTTAAGGATGAGTTATCCAGAGTAGTAGCATATCACTATTTATTCCAGTCTACATGAAAGAAAAATGACAAGAAGGGCTGTTCCTGTAAATACAATGGATAATAATTCTGTATACATCATAGTTAATAGCTCTTTGGACTTCATTAGCTCCTCCCAACCAAGACTCCCAGAGCACTTTAAAGACGTTAATGAATTAAGACTCTCAGCACCCCTGTGGGATTGTTGTTATCGCTACTTCACATTTAATGGAAAAAATGAGGTTAAATGACTAGCCCAAGATGCCAAGTTAGTGGGAGTGCTGGGAATACAAATCATATCTCCTGACTCCTCCAACCACTAAACTGTACCCCCTCTCTAACACCTGGATTGGAATGTCCTGGCTTGGGTTAAAATTTCAGGCCAACCTTCTAGGAAAGCAGGATACCCTAGAGATTGTCTACACTGGCGATTGGCTCCAATTTCAGCCAAAAAATGGCTAGCCAGAGCTCTCGTGTGAACCGGGAAACCTATTGTAAAATACACTCTTGTAAAGCGTGACTTATAGCAGTTTAAAAATAAATAAATAAATTAATGGAGATATCCTATCTCCTAGAACTGGAAGGGACCTTGAAAGGTCATCGAGTCCAGCCCCCTGCCTTCACTAGCAGGACCAAGTACTGATTTTGCCCCAGATCCCTAGGTGGCCCCCTCAAGGATTGAACTCACAACCCTGGGTTTAGCAGGCCAATGCTCAAACCACTGAGCTATCCCTCCCCCTAAAAATGAACATCAGAGGACCAGAAATCTCAGCAAATTATTTTTGGACTCTTGGGTGCAAGTTATCTGAACATGCTGATTGAAAAATGTTTATCTCTAGCAGATGTTGTCTAACATCTCCTCAGCTACTAATGTTACATCCTCATATGATACAAGTACACCTCTACCTCGATATAACGCGACCCGATACAATGCAAATTCGGCTATAACGCGGTAAAGCAGTGCTCCAGGGGGGAGGGGGCTGCGCACTCCGGAGTTTATCCTGTCTACAATAGGAGTTTGCACCATTGCAGCTCAACTGGTTGCTGACTACTAATGGCTTATATCAGGACAGCTCTTCAGTATAGACAAGGCCTAAGGTGTATGTCTCAGACAAAGTGTAAAGGTGCTCCAGCATGTAAGGGAATAATGAGTTCCTGCCTATCACATGGCTGAGGTGCATGATGTTATTTAAAGCAGGGGTTCTAACCTTTTTCTTTCTGAGGCCCAACAACATGCTATAAAAATTCCATGGCCTGTCTGTGCCACAGCAATTGTTTTTCTGCATATAAAAACCAGTTAAAGTGTTAGGGGGTAGCAAGCAGGGCAATTGCCCGAGGTCCCATGCCACAGGGGGCCCTGTGAAGCTAAGTTGCTCAGATTTCGGCTTCAGCCCCCGGTGGCGGGGCTTGGTGCCCCAAACTTCAGCCTCAGGGGTGGGGCTTCAGCTTTCTGCGCTGGGCCCCAGTAAGTTAACGCTAGCCCTGCTTGGCAGATCCCCTGAAACCTGCTTGTGCCCCCCCCCCCCCAGTGGGCCCCGGACCCCTGGTTGAGAACCACTGATTTAAAGAAAGGGGAAACTGATGCAAAGGAAGCTACCAGAGGGAAAGGGTGTGCCCTTTCCACTCCCTGCTGGAAAGGCCTTGCATAGTTACTGCCCAGTAGTTTGAGCTGATTTTTATTTTTTTTTCTGGTTTTTGGAAATAAGTCAAGCCCTGAAGAAAGGGATGCGAGGAGACTTGTAGTTAGGACTCTTGTTCTGACCCCAGATGTTGAGGCTGCTTATGAACTCTCAGGCAGACTTTTTTAGAAGGTTGGCCTGGAATTTTTACCCAAACCAGCACCTTCTGGTCCTTGAGCTGTAACCAAAGATTAATGAAAGAAGCAACAAAGAGTCCTGTGGCACCTTATAGACCAACAGACGTTTTGGAGCATAAGCTTTCGTGGGTGAATAACCACTTCGTCGTCTCATGGCGTCTGATGAAATGGGTATTCACCCACGAAAGCTTATGCTCCAAAACGTCTGTTGGTCTATAAGGTGCCACAGGACTCTTTGTCGCTTTTTACAGATCCAGATTAACACGGCTACCCCAAAGATTAATGGACACCACCGGGGAATGGGGTCTTTTTCTGGGTCAAATATTAACAGGTGGTGAATGTGCAGTGCTTCTTTCTTTAAGGCTTGCATGTGTTCTAGAGAGCTTAAAATTCTGCTAGTACCACATCTGTTTTCTAACCTCTTCTTTTCATATTCTCCCTAACTTATAGCCTCTATATTTTGAAGATCCTTCATATCTAACTTCAGTTTTAAGTTTTAAACGTGAATGCTAAATCTTTCTGATTTGAGCGATATCACAGCTTTGTATGTTTATTGCTTGACTATGTTGCTTTATTGTAAGTCAAGACAGAATTCACCTGTGATCTGGGTAAAAGCAAAAGAATGTTAAATGATTTCAACATTATAAAGATATTTTACACAGCTGCTACTGCACCCCATCAAACATGCTGATCTATTGCCCACTTGGAATGAGCACTTAACAGTTCTACTCTGTTTCTCTGACACCAAAGCAGTTCTCTGAGGTGTTGTAAGCTTGCCTTAAATTCTTCCTTGAGGTATGTTTATAATGTGATTCCTGTAGTGCATGTAATAGTCTGCAGTTTCTTGAAACCATCCTTATATATGAATGAGAATGACAGGGAAGTGTCCTTGTGTCCCCAAGACATTTTCCTATCAATGAGTTCCATCAACAGTAAGCCACAGAACAAATAGGAGAGAGACTTTCTTTTTTCCTTTCCTTTCTTCGTTCATGTGGAAGAGAGAGTTTTTAGTGTTCTGGTTCTCTTGTTATTTCAGGACTAGTCATTTCTGGACCAGACTGTTCACTGATAGTTTTTTTTTTTTTTTTTTTTTTTTTTTTTTTTTTTTTTTTTTTTTT
>NW_020664447.1:78574923-78580239 GCF_002925995.2 Terrapene triunguis
TATTTTACACAGCTGCTACTGCACCCCATCAAACATGCTGATCTATTGCCCACTTGGAATGAGCACTTAACAGTTCTACTCTGTTTCTCTGACACCAAAGCAGTTCTCTGAGGTGTTGTAAGCTTGCCTTAAATTCTTCCTTGAGGTATGTTTATAATGTGATTCCTGTAGTGCATGTAATAGTCTGCAGTTTCTTGAAACCATCCTTATATATGAATGAGAATGACAGGGAAGTGTCCTTGTGTCCCCAAGACATTTTCCTATCAATGAGTTCCATCAACTGTAAGCCACAGAACAAATAGGAGAGAGACTTTCTTTTTTCCTTTCCTTTCTTCGTTCATGTGGAAGAGAGAGTTTTTAGTGTTCTGGTTCTCTTGTTATTTCAGGACTAGTCATTTCTGGACCAGACTGTTCACTGATAGTTTTTTTTTTTTTTTTTTTTTTTTTTTTTTTTTTTTTTTTTTTTTTTTTTTTTTTTTTTTCCCCCCCCTTTCAGGAAAATGAAAGAAGTTGTGCCCCCAATCAACCCCTCCTTGTGTTAAAGGCCTATCCCTAAATGAGTATTCCTTGTATGGATCTTCATAGTATGATACAGTCAACTTGTGGAACTCCTTGCCTGAGGAGGTTGTGAAGGCTAGGATATAACAGCGTTTAAAAGAGAACTAAATAAATTCATGGAGGTTAAGTCAGTTAATGGCTATTAGCCAGGACGGGTAAGGAATGGTGTACCTAGCCTCTGTTTGTCAGAGGGTGAAGATGGATGGCAGGAGAGAGATCACTTGATCATTACCTGTTAGGTTCACTCCCTCTGGGGCACCTGGCATTGGCCACTGTCGGTAGACAGGATACTGGGCTAGATGGACCTCTGGTCTGACCCAGTACGCCCGTTCTTATGTTTTCCTTTCTTATATGCTTCAGTGAGCAGTGAAATCTTTAACAATGTTGACATTTAAAATATCATTGGCAGCTGAGTTAGTATCCATGGAAATAATGGGACTGTTCGCAACTTGTTTCTTGATAACTGCCTGAGTTTGCAGAGAACAAGTGCTCTGGAGAACAATTGAGTCCATGCCCCTCCCCATCCCAAACTCATTCTTTGTGTCCCACTCTCTATGGTAGTGCATCCCACACTATGGGAAGTGCTGCATTAATATTTCTAAAGTAATATTTACAGCAACCTACTCTGTTAAACTGAGGGCTACCTCTGCCCAGGAGCTGCATCTCTGCTGTCCTTGTGCTTTGCAGTGTTGTAGCCATGTTAATCCCAGGATATTAGAGAGAGTGGATGAGGTAATATCTTTTACTGGACCAACTTCTGTTGCTGAAAGAAACAAGCTTTCAAGTTACACAGAGCTCTTCTTCAGGTTTAGGAAAGGTACAGAGTGCCACAGCTAAATAAAAGGTGGAACAGATTGTTTAGCAAAGGTAATTAACACACATTTCAAGGGACCATTCCAGATGAAGTAACCCATTAACACCCCTGCAGTCATAGGACAAAAAGAGGGGATTAGCCACGGGTTACAGATTGTTGTAATGAGCCATATATCCAGTGTCTTTATTAAAACCATGATTTTTACTGCCTAGAAAAGTTATGAATTTTGTCCTATGACTGCATTCACTTAGTCTTGAATGATCCATTACAATGTATGTTAACTACTTATGCTAAACAATTTGTTCCACCTTGTATTTAGCTGACACACTCTGGGTATGTCTATACAGCAACTGGCTACCCACAGCTGGCCCATGCCAGCTGACTTGGGCTGTCCGGGCTTGGACTGTAGAACTGTTTCACTGTTGTGTAGACTTCCAAGCCCGACCTCTGGGACCCTCTGGGTCCTAGAGCCCAGCTCCAGCTCAGAAGTCTACATAGCAATGAAACAGCCCCACAAACTAAGTCAGCTGGCATGGGCCAGAACTCACTAGCTGTATATTAAGCTCATTCTTAATGTTGCTGTGCTGACATCTTCATTGCAATTATAAAATACTAGTTGCCATCCCCTCAGCAAGAGAACTGCTTTCACTTGAATATGTACTGATAGCTTTCCTCTTGGCGGCTTAGACAAATGAGAAAATTAACTACACAAAGAAATTTGGCTTATAGTAAAAGCCATCATCTATTTGACCTAGTTTTAAAGAAGGCACTTGTTTAAAGCAGCTGGCTAAGTAAGCAGATGTTTTGGTGGAGGTTAATCCAGTAGTAAAACAGCATACAGCAGCAAAAAAACTCTCCATTTAAAATAAATGGCCACTAAAGAAATATTTATCTAGTGGCATACCGTACCTTAAATGGCAGATATTTTGCTTCTAGAAATAAATGTACTAGAGATACTGAACAGTGTTCTGCAGCATTATAATTTCCATGGAAGAAAAGGTACATATTGAATTAGCAGATCTAGATTCTCTGTGGTGAAACTGCTGTTTAGATCGTACAGGTGAAATGTCAGCCACTTGAAAGTGTTTTTTACAAGTATCTAGAAAAGCATATTCATTCACAGAGCAGGGATGGCTGAAAAGTGATGCAAAGAGATAAAGAATAAAGCACACGCACACTTTCTCCTGTCAGAGGATCTGTGCAGATGAATCCTTATACTAGCGTGGTGTGCAGTTGAATTCAGCACGTTCCCATGTGAGCTGATCCCATTGCAGCATCAGGTTCTTAGTTATTCAATATTTCTCCTGTATTTTAAATACAGTGGCGTGAACTTGTGCCCAGCAAAGTGTGAAAATTGTTAGTCTTTATCTCTTTACCCCAGATAAAGAGGCAGATCTATGCATTATCATCACAATATGTTTCTCTTAGAGTTGGCAGAGCTGGCTTTTGGGGTCTGCAAAGCCCATGGCCACAGGCCCTGCTGGTTTTGGGAACCTACAAATGTTGAGACTAATCTCAGCCTTCATTGTTTGCAGAGAGAGGCTGGAAAATGCAAAGTCATTTCTAGTATTGAAAGTTTGGATCTCTTTGGTGTCTATTTTTGTGTGGGAGGCGAGTTATTTTTTCTTTGTATACCTACACTAATAAAAAGAGGGCATATCAAGTGACTTGTGGTCTGAAGCTTAAGTCACTGTAGTCTTTCTGCCTTAGTTTCCCTATGATGGGGGGTGTGTGTGTGTGTGTGTGTGTGTGTGTGACAAAGGGTTGTGATGATTTATTAGTGAGTCTTTATCAGAAAGCACAAAAAACAGGAATCTAGGTAAAAAATATTGATTTGGATGATGATCTTTCACACTCCAGTTAGAACAATGTGAGGAGCATCCTAATTTTCTCCTCTTTCCTGAGATGTAGAATATGGACAAATTCTAAAAGGGAGGCGGTGTAGTGTGATGTGTAAATTGGCACTCAGGAGACCTGGGATCTAGTTCTGGCTCTGCCACTGGGCAGGTCACTTCACCTCTCTGTATCTCACTTTCCCCGTCTGTAAAATGGGGATAATTATACTGCCACCCTTTGTAAAGTGCTTTGAGATCTACTGATGAAAAGTGCTATAGATGAGGTAGGTGGTGGTGTTAAAAGCTGCTCCCATATGAATCCCAGTGTTGTTCATTCAGAAGGCATCTCACAAACTGTTTTTCTCTTACATTAATATACTCTATTGATTCAGCATCTGACTTCCCAAAATAGCCCTTCTGTGGTGGCAAGTGGAAGGCTCTGTAGCTAAAACATTTATTCATATTTAGCCTGATTGCCAGGAAAATACTTAACACTTTTCTATTCCTAGATGTCTTGAAACATTACATGCCCTCAAGGCAAATGCAGTGTCTGCTTGTTGCTCCTAAGGTACTTGCTTTAAATCTTCTGCCTTAGAAAATGATCATTCTTGTTGAAGGTCCTATTAGTCTCCTCTGAGGCCTGATAGATAGGGAAGTAGATGAGTCATATGAAGCCTTGTGTCTCTCCACGCATGTTTGCAAACCTAATTTTAATCAATCTACTGTATTCTGCACTGCCAGGATTAGGATAAGATAATGACAGCTATATAAGAATTAAAATAAAAAGCATCTCCGGATATTTTGATCCAGGAAAACACATTCTCTTTCTGTTTAGATCCTTAGTCACAGGATCACGAATTAATAGACTTAAGATTTTTCATAAACTGGTGTGGAAAGGCTTCTAAGTTCATTCTTAGGAAAGACTCCCATTGACTCCAGCCCATGTTGCATTTCATGTGTAAACGGCTGTCTGCTATTCCCCAGGTATCTTTCTTCTTAAAAGTAATAGTGCAACTGATCCTAACTTTTGACTATTGCAGATCTGCTGATGCAACTTTTATAGCTCACCATCAGCTGAGCCAGAGAAATGGGTATTGCCCACCACATCCTGTTAGCTACAATCGTTGTTGGTTTATTTATAGGCTCTTACGTGACCACCATCACCTTTTGATGTCTGAGCACCTCGCACACACTAATGAATCTATCCACAGTGCAAAGTCCCCGTTTTGCAGACGGGTCTAGTCTTACTCTCAGAAGTTGCCTAACTGAAGTCACTAATCCTGTAAGAAAAGCAAGCAGGATCTGGCCTCATCTCTACAGTTCAGTTCAGAGGAGGAAATCTCTAATGCGAGGCCCATTTCAGCAAAGCAATCACGATGTGCTTAACTTTAAGCATGTGCTTAATTCTCATTAACTTGGTTGGGACTTAGGCAGGGGCTAAGGCCCAGATTTTTGGCATTGCAGCGCTCAGCGTTGCATTGCCTAACTGATTAAGAAGCTTAAATCTAATTTTCAGAAGGGATTTAGGCATTTAGTACCAACAGTCATTTGGATGTAGGCTCCTAAGTGCCTAAATCCCCTTTGAAAATGAGATTTAGGTTCATAAATTAGTTAGATGTTGTGACACTTTGCTCAGCAATGCCTGCTTACTTTAAAAATCTGGGGCCTAAGTGATTTGCCGGATTGGGGATTTACCCAAATGTTTAAAGTTAGGGATGTGCTTGAGTGTTTTGTTAACTGAGGGTCTTTTATCTCAAATAAAACTGGAATATGACTTGATTTCCGATTATCCAAGACAGAAAATTCAGAGAATGCTACTCTCATTTCTGTAATCTACCATAATTATGAGCGTAGATAACATATTTAGATACTAGACAGACATATTTAAATATCCACAGTCTCAAGTATTTTGACTTTAACTTCAAAAGCTGCAGTAGTTCCAGGTTTGTAAGCAAGAAAGAACCCTGGGGATTTCCAGTCCTAGGGAGGGTGGGCAGAAGGAGGATGAATGGGAAGGTGTTGCAACAGAGCGGTTGCAACACCTTCCCATTCATCCTCCTTTTGCCCACCCTCCCTAGGACTGGAAATCCCCAGGGTTCTTTCTTGCAG
>NW_020664447.1:78580339-78623216 GCF_002925995.2 Terrapene triunguis
TGCCCACCCTCCCTAGGACTGGAAATCCCCAGGGTTCTTTCTTGCAGAAATATAAAGCTAATATGGCTTATGATGGGAATAGAGCCTGTGTCCCCATATGGAATTTCAACTAGGCACTTCGATCTGGAAAGGTAATATGAAACTGATGCACTTGGCAAATGGACTATAAAGGGCTATATCTAATGCAATTGCAGTGTTTTCTTCAGTATTAGTTACTTTTGATTGGATTTGCCAAGTATATTAGATCAAAACAGTCTATTTGAGCATAGTGATAATGTTATGTCCCAAATGGTGAAGGTATGGAGTGCCCGTTTATATGGCGTTTTATGTGGTAATAGCACATTTCATGCGGTGTCTTATCTAATGTTCTCTCTGGGATTAATAATCTTCATTGGTATTTTAGGGACCATTGACTCTTGGCCAAACAAAATGTGCCATAATCATCTTTGTACGTTACTGTTGAGCCATGGCTCTCAGCTCCTAGCATTTTCTCATCTCTTTGCATCCAGAGCCTTCTAACCTCTCTGCATCTTTGATGGTTCAAAACCTCTCCAGTTTGTGTCCTTTGAGTTTCTCTTTCCCTTGCATTTGCAGGCCTCTCTGCTGTAGGCTCCCTTCTTCTGGAGACTGGTCCTCTCTAGCTAAACATAGAACAATAAGGGAGGGAAGCTTAATTTGCTGCTGTAGCACCTGTTCTCTGGATAAAGTTACCTTTGCCAACCCCTCTCCCTGGGCTGTGCCTACTGGAGGTGCAGAATGGAATCTGAGCCTAGAAGTAATAACGGAGAAGCCCTAAAGACTCGCAGTAGCGCAGCTGAGTAATAAGGCATATATTATATATCCAATCTAACGTACCATCCAAATTAGGGTACCTCCTGAGGCATTGGATGTGAGACTTCTGCTGTGAGGCGATCTGAATGCCTTACTAGCTTGTCTTAAGGAGCTTAAAAAAAAATCTTTCTCAATAATGTTTTTAACTGGATAAAAAGAAACAAACATTTTATAGTAAACTTCACTCAAGACTGAAAATGTCTGAGTTTGGGGTGGTTGGCTTGTTTGTTTATTTATTTTTGTTTTCCGATGTTGTGATTTAAATGAAAGCTTTGCCTGTTTTGTCAGCCTAATAGTCCAAGAACCATATGTCCAGCTGCTACCACTGACTTTGTATATCCACTGTTGTGTACACAACTGATTATTTCTGTAAAAGAGAGTATGCAGTATTTTGTGTACACACACCAAATTTGTGATGCAAACTGAGTACCCAGTTCCATGATTTGCAGACACCTGTTGCTGTTTCTGCATGCACAGAGGTGCACATACTCATTTTTGCAGGCACAATCAAGATCCTCTAGATATTTGCACTGTTTAGGACCCGAGCTATGAGAAGACCAGGTTTTGCATTATCTTGGCCCCATGAGTAACTCGCCAAAGGAGGGGGGGAAGCCTGTTTTTAAAAAAAAAAAAAAGTTAAATTCAGTTACAATACCAGGAGTCAGGTAGTGAAGTCTGCAGAGTTCCTACAGCTATACTTATGAGGTTTTTTGATTCCATAAAAGTGATTTCAGGCAGGAACTTTTTATTTAATTAAAGAAAACAAGTTCAGGCAAATACAAAGAGTGAAGTGCCAAACAATTTGGTAGAGCCACAAGTTCCCATATTCTAGGCTAGTCCTTAATAACTCAAGACCGTTTACTGTAATGGTAGCATGGACCACTCCTTTAGAACTTTAGAGTCCTCCTTGAGCAGGATGTTTATGTAACATACTGGATGAATTTTATCTTTGTTCCCCTCTAGTGGCTAGAATACGTAAGAAGTTTATGAATACACTACTGTCTCCAAGCTAATGTCTCCTTGTGCATTAGCTCAAGCAGTTGGGGCTCGTTGTTATTTTCGATGCCCCAGGTTTAATCCCTGCAGTGCAGACAAACGAATCAGGTTGTTAAATCATCATCCAGACCCTCTCTTTGGTGCAGTTTAAACTCATTTGGGTCCGGTACGGCTTGAGAGAGTTTTCTGGTGTGGACGGATGTACATTCTTGAGAACAATCAGCACATTTTACTTGTGACCCAGCTCAGTATTTATACTCACTGTCACGCTGTCTGGAGTGGCTCCTGAGCGTGAGTGCCTACCTTAGGGGCAGACTGTCAAAAACAGGGCAGACACCTCAAACTGGTGGTGTGTTCTCTGGTTAGATTTTACCAAGATAGTAACAAATGTAAACTCCTGGATCACTATACCAGTCTTAGACTGGATGTCTGTGACTCCATCCGTTGTATCTTGCCACCCAGGCAAACTGGACTTAATGATAAATGGTCACTTACACCAAAAATCACACCACATTTAGTTTGCTTCCATTCCCAAGAGACCAGTCACTTATCCCAGATCAATTGGTACGCTAGACCCTACACCAAAGAAAAGGCCTGTAGCCAATCCTACAATAAACTATCTAAAGGTTTATTAACTAGGAAAGAGAAATAAGAGTTATTTACAGGTTAAAGCAAGCAAACATATGTAAAAATGAGTTGCCATGTAATCCTAAGAGTAACAGAGTTGTAGTGATCTATCAATCCAAAGTGTCTTTCAGTGCAGACCCAGGAGGCTGCCTCCTGTGGATCTCTGGCTTCAGTTTGGTGCCTGGCCCTGTGAGAGTTCAAACAGTAAAGAGATGAAAAATCTTCACATCAGCTGTTTCCCTCTTCTAGCATCCAGAGGAATGGGACAAGGCCCTCTGCACATACTTCTCCATGAGTGGATGCGACAATTAACAAAGCTTGTGTCTTTTATAATGGCCCACTTACATTTTGATAGCCCTCCTGGATTAGAGGGGAGGACAATTCCTGTGCCTGGGATCACAAATTCAGAGCAAACATTTTCTAGGTTAAAAAGCAAAACTTATATTTTCTTATGTATGCAGTGTTGTTGTAACCATATGGGTCCCAGGATATTAGAGAGACAAGGTGGGTGATGTAATATCTTTTATTGGACCACTTCTGTTGGTGAGAGAGACAAGTTTTCGAGCCTAACCAGGATAGCTGGGGTCTTTGTGACAGCCCTATGTGCAGCTGTGGCACAACACCGACGACAACACACATTGTCAATGAATGCCTGCTGACTAGGTTCAACGGTGGCCTAGAAGAACTGCATCACGCCACTGAAGATGCCATCGCTTGGCTAGATGACTATGCACACGCTAAATAAATAAAGCCACACAGCGCTCTTCTTCAGATCTGGGAAAGGAACTCCTAGCATCACAGCAAAATACAAGGTGGAACAGATTGTTTAGCATAAATAGTTTAGCACATATTGTAACGGGCCACTCCCCCTTGAATGGTCCCTTACAATATGTGCTAACTACTTAACTAAACAATCCGTTCCACCTTGCATTTAGCTCTGATTCTGGGAATTCCTTTCCCAGACCTGAAGAGGACCCTTGTGTGGCTCAAAAGCTTGTCTCTCTCACCAACAGAAGTTGGTCCAATAAAAGATATTGCCTCACCCGCCTTGTCTCACTAATATTTTCTTATAGCATGGAATAGAGACATTACAAGTGAGATTAATGCATGCAGCAACTTACAAGCATTTCATAGTCTAATCACTAAATACTTTCTTATAAGACTAATACCTATTCTGAGCAAAACTTCTACGTCTACATTAGAGTTTACAGCAGCACAGCTGTACCAATGCAGCTGTGCTGCTGTACGATCTCTAGTGTAGCTGCTCTTCTATGCTGATGGGAGAGAGCTCTCCTGTTGACATAATTAAACCAGCCCCAATGAGCAGCGGTGGCTATGACGGTGGGAGAAGCTCTCCCACCGACATAGCGCTGTGTACACTACCACTTACGCCGGCGTAACTTACGTCACTCGGGGGTATTTTTTCCACACCTGGGAGCGACATAAGTTTTGACGACATAGGTCATGTCTACACTACCACTTGACATACAGGTGAACTGGTCTGGTCTCCAGCTATGAGTTTGTCAGTTCTTCGCTAATGCCTGCAGTCTTGGCAAGAGCTGGCATCTGGCCTGCCCGTGTCACACCTACCACTTGACATATGGAAATCTAGTGGTGTAGTCCCCTACACTCTTCCTTAGCTCTCCGTGGGTTATGGAGTTTGTATGTTGTTTTGAAGAAGAATTGTGCTCATTGTGAATTTGCCTAATAGCATCCGTCCAAATAATAGACTGCCTTAATGGAAAGTTCCACTTGTAGTGACGTAAAGATTTAATATTTTTCCTCCTCCTCCTAAATCTCCATCTGAACAGCTGTTTGCATTTCGAGTAGGAAGTGACGTACTGCTGTAATAATGAAAAATGCAATAGGATCTTTACCCTGCATGAGACTTCTATTTAGGCTGAGTTTTTTGTAAGCACCTTTGTTGGATTACTATTTGAAAGAGCATGGGAGCTAGGCTTGAATTAACTGAAGGACTAGGTAGTAATTTTTTCTTCTGCCACTGGCCTGGGCATCTGAGTTCTTGTCTCAGCTCTGCTGCTCACCTGGGCAAGTTGCTTTATCTCAATGTGCCTCTGTTTCCCCTCCCACCCTAATCCTAAACTTAACCCTAACCTAAGGATTTGTCTTACTATATGTTTGTACAGCACCTAGCAGAATGGATCTTCCAGGCACTACTATGATACAAATAATGTATTGAATAGAATATTTAATTTATTAAAATAACATTTAATATTTGTATTGCAGTAGCACTTAGAGGCCTCATTCTGGGAGCAGGGCTCCGTCTGGGCTAAGCACTGTACACACACATAACAAAAAGACAGTTTCATTGCTTCTACAGCCAAAACTTATCTGTTTTTCCCTTGCAGGGGAGAAATAACTGTGCTTGCCATAAAGTCCAGTAAAGGCCACATAGTCTAACATCTCTGTATAAGGAAAGGTTGGGTTTTGTGTACAGGAACGCTTGCTAGGGGGAGAACTCATTAGAATAGTTTAAGAGCTGGCTTAAACAAAGAACTTCCACAAACTTCAGCAGTTTCCTGTCCACATGCAAAGCACGTTTTTTTTGACCTGGCTTCCCCAGATAAGAACACATAGCACATCAGTGAAGAAACCATTTAATTAAAAACAATCAAGCACATGCACAGGCAGGACAGGAATACAGAAAAAGTCCCACTTGATAGATGTTGGTATTTCTGTTTTATTGCTTTCATCCTTGGATACCACAGTGATGACCGTTGTTTAATAATCTAAACAGAATAGATGAGAAAAACGAACACGGTTTGCCTCATGGGTGAGGGGGAAACCCACCTTGTGCAGCCTCAAAGGATACACTCTGAAATTTAGGAAGGCCTTAGAAAAGACCATATATGGAGAAGGAAATGAAAAGCTTGTATGGCATGGGATACTGAGCTCAGCTGGGAATGTGGTGAATTGGATAATACAATGATTGTGTATGAATTAGAGCAGAGGTTCTCAAACTGTGGTCCGCGAGCTCCATTTAGATGATCCACGGATAGTTCCCTCTAAGGTGCATGCCTGGGCGGCCGCACATGAGAATGAAGGGCCACCCACCTAATTAGTGGAGCTGCACAGGCGTGGCTCTACTAATTAGGTGCCTGGACCCTGGAGAAGATGCACATGTAAGGTGAGGTGGTGGCCTTGTGGGGGAAGAGGGAGTAGGTGGGAGGGGGCAGTGGGATGAGAAGAGGGGTTGGGGGGAATTTGGGACATGCAGGGCTGCGGCGGCCAGAGAAAGAGGTGACTTTCCCCAGCAGCCGCAGAGCTGGGTAGAGAGCCCCCCCCCCCCTTCCCAGCCCCAGCTCGGGGGCTGCTGCGGCGCGGGGGAGAGAGGGCACACCCATCACATTAGAAAGGTAAGACTACTGATATTAAAATGAGTTGTGTGTTTTCTTTATTTGTAGAACAAAAAAAGTTGTTTTTTGGGGTTTTTTAATATATAAAACGCTTTTATCCAAAGCGCTTTACGATAGTTAGCTAACGGTACAAACAACATTTGGAAAGATCATTAAGTGGTCCGCTGAGACCCTCACCAATTGTCATGTGGTCCGTGGAAAAAAAAGTTGGAGAACCACTGAATTAGAGGCAATGTGAAGCCCTTGAAAGAAAGCTGCAGCGAAGTACAAACAGAACACCACACCTAGGAGAAGAATGACAGTCAAGCCTGATTTCAGGGAAATTAACTAAACACCTCACAAGTTTACAATGAGGAAATACTAATCTGTAGAGTGCTGTAAGGGTTTACCTTTATCCTTTATGATTAGGCCTCATAGCCTGTACTACAGCAACTTTTCATGAATTAAGACTAGACGAGATTTACACTGAACACTTTTTGTCTTTGTTTCTTCTCACAAGTTATTTTTTTAAATAAAAGTTTGTTTACCTGGAACTATCGGGTCTTATCCAACTCCCAGTGGAATTAATGGGAGTCTTTCCATCATCTTTAATTGGGGTGAGATGAGGTCCAGGCATTGGATTGGATGTTAATGTGATGATATAGATGTGGAACTAACATCCCAGGAAGCAAAAGAATCTCTGCCCTCAGTGGAGAAAGAGAAGAGCGGGTGTTCATAGCAATGGGCATACTAAGGGAGATGGTATATGCCTACAGCCATGCCACAGGTTCAGATGGATGTCCTAGTCAGCATAGAGCTCACCATCAGACTTTCAGTGCCAGAGAATGGTCACCTGCTGTTATGGTGAAACTTGTTAAGGTTGAAAACCCCCCATTTTCTCTGACACATTTTTAAATCCCCCTTTGATACTGTAAAACAAATCTATTATCCCAGTAAAGCAAGTTGTATTTCAACACCTAAAATCCCAGGCCCCAAGCTCAGTAATTAACCAGAAACTCCAGGATGCTAGGTGTGTTGCACATTCAGTGCGGTACGTATCCCCATCCCTCTCTCTGCCTGCTCTGAGGATTGAGGAAGAAATGGGATATGACTAGGTCAAGGAGTACTGGTGTTGCCAGGAGGGCTTTGGCTTCCTTGATCATAGAATGGTGTTCCGGGAAGAAGGACTGCTGAGTGCAGATGGGGTCCACCTGTCGAGGAAGGAGAAGAGTATCTTTGGGTTACAGACTGGTTAACATAGCGAGGCAGGCTTTAAACTTCGGTGGGGGACGCACCCACAGAGAAGTCAAAACCGTGGAGACCTGGGTGAAGGTTCGGAATCTGGGGGGAGCATGGGTAATTAGAGCAGGGACAAAGGAGAGACGAGGGAATGTAGAGAGGAAATCAAATCAGCATCTTAGATTTCTGTATACTGATGCAAGAAGTAGGGGGAATAGATTCATGGACTCTAGGACTGGAAGGGACCTCAAGAGGTCATCGAGTCCAGTCCCCTGCCCTCATGACAGGACCAAATACTGTCTAGACCATCCCTGATAGACATCTATCTAACCTACTCTTAAATATCTTCAGAGATGGAGATTCCACAACCTCCCTAGGCAATTTATTCCAGTGTTTAACCACCCTGACAGTTAGGAACTTTTTCCTAATGTCCAACCTAGACCTCCCTTGCTGCAGTTTAAGCCCATTGCTTCTTGTTCTATCCATAGAGGCTAAGGTGAACAAGTTTTCTCCCTCCTCCTTATGACACCCTTTTAGATACCTGAAAACTGCTATCACGTCCCCCCTCAGTCTTCTCTTTTCCAAACTAAACAGACCCAATTCTTTCAGCCTTCCTTCATAGGTCATGTTCTCAAGACCTTTAATCATTCTTGTTGCTCTTCTCTGGACCCTCTCCAATTTCTCCACATCTTTCTTGAAATGCAGTGCCCAGAACTGGACACAATACTCCAGCTGTGGCCTAACCAGAGCAGAGTAGAGCGGAAGAATGACTTCTCGTGTCTTGCTCACAACACACCTGTTAATACATCCCAGAATCACGTTTGCTTTTTTTGCAACAGCATCACACTGTTGACTCATATTTAGCTTGTGGTCCACTATAACCCCTAGATCCCTTTCTGCCGTACTCCTTCCTAGACAGTCTCTTCCCATTCTGTATGTGTGAAACTGATTTTTCCTTCCTAAGTGGAGCACTTTGCATTTGTCTTTGTTAAACTTCATCCTGTTTACCTCAGACCATTTCTCCAATTTGTCCAGATCATTTTGAATTAGGACCCTGTCCTCCAAAGCAGTTGCAATCCCTCCCAGTTTGGTATCCTCTGCAAACTTAATAAGTGTACTTCCTATGCCAATATCTAAGTCGTTAATGAAGACATTGAACAGAGTCGGTCCCAAAACAGACCCCTGCGGAACCCCACTCGTTATACCTTTCCAGCAGGTTTGGGAACCATTGATAACAACTCTCTGAGTACTGTTATCCAGCCAGTTATGCACCCACCTTATAGTAGCCCCATCTAAATTGTATTTGCCTAGTTTATCGATAAGAATATCATGCGAGACCGTATCAAATGCCTTACTAAAGTCTAGGTACCACATCCACAGCTTCTCCCTTATCCACAAGACTCGTTATCCTATCAAAGAAAGTTATTAGATTGGTTTGACATGATTTGTTCTTTACAAATCCATGCTGGCTATTTCCTATCACCTTACCACCTTCCAAGTGTTTGCAGATGATTTCCTTAATTACTTGCTCCATTATCTTCCCTGGCACAGAAGTTAAACTAACTGGTCTGTAGTTTCCTGGGTTGTTTTTATTTCCCTTTTTATAGATGGGCACTATATTTGCCCTTTTCCAGTCTTCTGGAATCCCTCCTGTCTCCCATGATTTTCCAAAGATAATAGCTAGGGGCTCAGATACCTCCTCTATTAGCTCCTTGAGTATTCTAGGATGCATTTCATCAGGCCCTGGTGACTTGCAGGCATCTAACTTTTCTAAGTGATTTTTAACTTGTTCGTTTTTTATTTTATCTGCTAAACCTACCCCCTTCCCATTAGCATTCACTATGTTAGGCATTCCTTCAGACTTCTCTGTGAAGACCGAAACAAAGAAGTCATTAAGCATCTCTGCCATTTCCAAGTTTCCTGTTACTGTTTCTTCCTCTTCACTGAGCAGTGGGCCTACCCTGTCTTTGGTCTTCCTCTTGCTTCTAATGTATTGATAAAAAGTCGTCTTGTTTCCCTTTATTCCCATAGCTAGTTTGAGCTCATTTTGTGCCTTTGCCTTTCTAATCTTGCCCCTGCATTCCTGTGTTGTTTGCCTATATTCATCCTTTGTAATCTGTCCTAGTTTCCATTTTTTATATGACTCCTTTTTATTTTTTAGATCATGCAAGATTTCGTCGTTAAGCCCAGGTGTCTTTTTTGCCACATTTTCTATCTTTCCTAACCAGTGGAATAGCTTGCTTTTGGGCCCTTAATAGTGTCCCTTTGAAAAACTGCCAACTCTCCTCAGTTGTTTTTCCCCTCAGTCTTGATTCCCATGGGACCTTACCTATCAGCTCTCTGAGCTTACCAAAATCCGCCTTCCTGAAATCCATTGTCTCTATTTTGCTGTACTCCCTTCTACCCTTCCTTAGAACTGCAAACTCTATGATTTCATGATCACTTTCACCCAAGCTGCCTTCTACTTTCAAATTCTCAACGAGTTCCTCCCTATTTGTTAAAATCAAGGCTAGAACAGCTTCCCCCCTAGTAGCTTTTTCAACCTTCTGAAATAAAAAGTTGTGTGCAATGCAGTCCAAGAATTTGTTGGATAGTCTGTGCCCCGCTGTGTTATTTTCCCAACATATATTTGGATAGTTGAAGTCCCCCATCACCACCAAATCTTGGGCTTTGGATGATTTTGTTAGTTGTTTAAAAAAAGCCTCATCCACCTCTTCTACCTGGTTAGGTGGCCTGTAGTAGACTCCTAGCATGACATCACCCTTGTTTTTTACCCCTTTTAGCCTAACCCAGAGACTCTCAACACTTCCGTCTCCTATGTCCATCTCCACCTCAGTCCAAGTGTGTACATTTTTAATATATAAGGCAACACCTCCTCCCTTTTCCCCCTGTCTATTCTTGTCTAAACGAGAAGAACTAGAAATACTAGTGAATAATCACAACTATGACATAGTTGGTATCACAGCAACTGGAATCTTAGGTGCTGACTCCATGGGAGCTCCAGCCCTAGAGCACCCACGGAAAAAAATTAGTGGGTGATTAGCACCCACCGACAGCTAGCTTCCCTCCTCCCCGCCAATGCCTCCCATCCACTGGCGGCCCTGGCAATCAGCTGTTCCAAGGCATGCGGGAGGTACTGGGGGAGGAGCAGGAATGGGGTGCGCTCGGGGGAGGGGGCGTAACTGGGTGGGAAGAGGTAGGGTGGGGCGGGACCGGGTGGAGGAGGGGCCTGGGGTGGAACAGTGGCGAGAAGGGGCGGGGGTGGAGACTTGGGGGAGCGGGGCCTGCGGCGGAGCAGAGGATTGAGCACCCCCAGGCCTCAGAGGAAGCCGGCATCTGTGACTGAAATTTTGGGGACAGCTTGCTCAGGAAGGACAGGCAGGGGAAAAAGGGATGAGGTGTTGCTTTGTATATCAGAGATGTACTCACTTGCACTGAGGTTGACATGGAAATAGAAGACTTGTTGAAAGTCTCTGGGTAAGGATAAAAAGGGGTGAATGTCCTAGTAGGCGGGAGTCTACTATAGACAGGAGGAAGAGGTCATGAGGTTTTTAAACAACAACAAAAATCATACAAAGCACAAGACTTGGTGGTGATGCGGGGACTTCAACTACCCAGATATCTGTTGGGAAAATAATACAGCAGGGTGCAGATTATCCAACAAATTCCTGAAATGCATCGGAGACCATGTTTTTTCAGAAGGTGGAGAAACCTACTAGGGGAGAGGATCTTCTAGATTTGATTTTGACAAACAGGAACTGGTTGAGAATTTTGAAGTGGAAGGCAGCTTAGGTGGAAGTGATCATGAAATGATAGAGTTCATGATTCTAAGGAATGGTAGGAGGGAGAACAGCAAAATAAAGGCAGTGGATTTCAAGAAGGCAGACTTGAACAAACTCAGGGAGTTGGTAGGTAAGATCCCTTGGGAAGCAAGTCTAAGGGGAAAAACAATTGAAGACAGTTGGCAATTTTTCAAAGAGACATTATTAAGGGCACAAGAGCAAACTATCCCACTGTGTAGGAAAGATAGGAAGTATGGCAAGAGACCACCATGACTGAACCAAGAGATCTTCAATGATCTAAAAAGCAAACAAGAGTCCTACAAAAAGTGGAAACTAGGTCAAATTTACAAAGGATGAATATAAAAAAATCAACACACACATGTTGGCCCAAGCACAAGATGAGTTTAAACTAGCTAGAGACATAGAGGATAACAAGAAAACATTCTAGAAATACAACAGAAGCAAGAGGAAGACCAAGGACAGGGTAGACCCATTACTCAAAGGGTTGGGGGGGCGGGGAGACAGTAACAGAAATGTGGAAATGGCAGAAGTGCTAAATGACATTTTTGTTTCAGTTTTCACCAGAAAAGTTAGTAGTGGTCGGACGTCTAACATGGTGAATGCCCGTGAAACTGAGGTAGGATCTGAAGCTCAAATAGGGCGAAAAACAAGATACAAATTACTTAGGCCTGTAGTGTAGACTTGGCCTATGTTGGCATGACTATGTCACTGAGGGGTGTGAAAAATCCATGCCCCCGAGTGATATAGTTATACCGACCTTAACTCCCCATGTAGACGACGCTATGTGAATGAGAGAGCTTCTCCCGTCGCCATAGCTACCCCCTCTTGGGGACGTGGATTAACTACGCCGACGGGAGAGTTCTGTCATCGGCATAGGAGCATCTTCACTTAAGCTCTACAGCTGTATCGATACAGCTGTGCCGATGCAGCATTGAGTGTAGACCAGCCCTTATACAAGTTATATGTCTTTACGTAGATAAGGTCTGATGAAATACATCCTAGAATACTCAAGGAGCTGAGTAAGGAGGTATCTGAGCCATTAACAATTATCTTAGAAAACTAATGGAAGATGGGAGAAATTCCAGAGGACTGGAAGAGGGCAAAGATAGCGCCCATCTATAAAAAGGGGAGTAAAGACAATCCGGGGAATTACAGACCAGTCAGCTTAACTAGAGCAAATAATCAAGCAATCAGTTTGCAAACACCTAGAAGATAATAAGGTGATAAGTAACAGTTAATGTGGATTTGTCAAGAATAAATCATGTCAAACCAACCTGATAGCTTTCTTTGACAGGGTAACAAACCTAGTGGATGGGGGGAAGTGGTTGATATGCCATATCTTGACTTTAGTAAGGCTTTTGATACTATCTCGCATGACCTTCTCACAAACAAACTAGGGAAATACAACCTAGATGGAGCTACTGTAAGGTGGATAACTAATTGGACAACCGTTCCCCGGGAGTAGTTATCAGTGGTTCACAGTCAAGCTGGAAGGGCATATCGAGCAGGGATGAGTTCTGGGTTCTGTTCTGTTCAATATTTTTATAAATGATTTAGATAATGGCATAGAGAGTACACTTATAAATTTTGCAGATTATACAAAGCTGGGAGAGGTTACAAGTGCTTTGGAGGATAGAATTAAAATTCAAAATGATCTGGACAAACTGGAGAAATGGTCTGAAGTAAATAGGATGAAATTCAATAAGGACAAATGCAGAGTACTCCACTTAGGAAGGAATAATCAATTGCATACATACCAAATGGGAAATGACTGGCTAGGAAGGAGTACTGTGGGAATGAGAAATGCCTGAGGAATAGGTTCTGGGGGTGCTTGTGGATCACAAGCTAAATAGAGTCAACACTGTTGCAAAAAAGCAAACATCATTCTAGGATGTATTAGCAGGAGTGTCGTAAGCAAGACACGAGAAGTAATTCTTCCACTCTTCTTTGTGCTGATAAGGCCTCAATTGGAGTATTGTGTCCAGTTCTGGGTGTCACATTTCAGGGAAGATGTGGAGAAATTGCAGAAAATCCAGAGGAGAGCAACAAAAATGATGAAAGGTCTAGAAAACATGGCCTATGAGAGAAGATTGAAAAAATTGGGTTTCTTTAGTCTGGAGAAGAGATGACTGAGGGGGGACATAACAGCTTTCAAGTACATAAAAGGACGTGACCAGGAGGAGGGTGAAAAAAGGTTCTCCTTAACCTCTGAAGATAGGACAAGAAGCAATGGGATTAAATTGTAGCAAGGGCAGTTTAGGTTGAACATTACGAAAATCTTCCTAGCTGTCAGGGTTGTTAAGCACTGGAACAAATTGCCTAGGGAGATTGTGGAATCTCCATCATTGGAAGTTTTTAAGAACAGGTTAGACAAACACCCATAAGAAATGGTCTAGTTGATAACATAATTGGTTAATAACACAGTAAAAGCATCTTGACTGGTTAAGAACTTAGATTGGTTAATAATTAAATCGCAGTGTTTTAATTTTGTGTGCTGCAAAGAGCCTCAGGAGACACATTAAAGAGCCACTTGTGGCCTGAGATCCACAGTCTGAGTATCACTGGTCTAGTTATTATTTAGTCCTCCTTGAGTGCAGGGGACTGGATTAGATGACCTATTGAGGTCCCTTCCAGTTCTATGCTTCCATGATTCTATGATCACAATAGAAGAGAGCTGGAATTTATTGAGAGTTTGTGCCATGGGAACAGGCATAAAATCTACCAGGAATGCAAGGAATGAGGAGAAATGTGGGGTGTTCTCTAATTCAGTTCCCAAAGCTTATGAGTTTTGCTCACTGCTATTGTCCTATTAAAAACAGGAGGCCGCAACTCAAATATTAATTTATTTTCACACACACTTAGGTAGAATAATCTTACAATAATGCTCTTCTAAACTGATTATAAAAATAAGGTTTTGTATTTGATTGGGCTGTATTAGGTATTTTTTCATATTCTCTAATGTATTTACAACAAAATTACTAAAGTGTCCAGAGCATTTTAGATGTAATGCTATAAATAGCAGAGGGATTACTAAACAGTTATATGTGCTGAATAACCTTTGTACCATAGCAAATTGCCAAACCTACAGTGAAATCTGGAAGCTTAAGAATGTGTGTAAGGAATGACATACACCTGACTTCAGACATGGAACACAAAATCCTCATATCATTTCAGTGGGAGCTCAGCATTTGTAGGTAGACCATTGTTAAGATTCCATGGAGGAACTCCATTCCAAGATCTGAGTGCAGGATTTTGCTCTTAGATGTCTTTATAAATGAAGTGCAAAGGCAAAGCAGTGTTTTAATGTCTTTTATGCAAGTCTCTGAAAATAAAACTGCTGCTGCTAAAGATTTTTCGAGAAAAATACAAAAGAAACAGATGCAATGCAATGAACAGGACAATTAAATTTATTTAACGATCATCACTAACATCAGGATGGAGGAATGCAAACAGAACAATCTATTACTTTGCACTTTTAACTTCCGGTTTTCTGTTTGTTTGTTTCTAATTTAGACACTGTAAAGGATCCATGCATGATCACAGGATCAGTATATATTAGCTACAGATGTAATCTAAAAATGTTGTTTTAATGGTGATGTCGTGTATGAATCATGTTGTATCATAAGCGAATTGATGTGGTGGTATGACACTTGGTCACCAATATGGAGGTACTTTCCTCAGCAGAGCTGTGTTTTAAAATTCTTTCAGCCATTTTCAACAGCAGATTTTTTTTTTTTTTAAATAATGGTTTCTCATTAAGGCATACACCTCTACCTCGATATAACGCTGTCCTCAGGAGCCAAAAATTTTACCACATTATAGGTGAAACCGCATTATATCGAACTTGCTTTGATCCACCAGAGTGCGCAGCCCTGCCCCCCCGGAGTGCTGCTTTACCGCGTTATATCCGAATTTGTATTATATTGGGTCGCGTTATATCGGGGTAGAGGTGTATTTGCTATTACTGATTCAAACAAGCAAAAAGATAGGGCCAAATTTTACCATGATTTATACTCCATTCAACCTCAGTGAAATCCATGTATAAGTCAGCACAGCACAATTTGACGTAGGGTTTTCATTGTGAAGTACAGATCAGAACAACATTTTATCATCACTGGCATTTGAAAATTATTTCCCAAAATCAATATTTCATTATCCCTAAAATTAATGGAATATTTTCAGCACAGTTTTTTAAAAATGTTGATTGCCTCTTAATTGTGATAGGAATGCATCTAGCTTTCTCCCAGGGACAGTGTTATAAATGTACCAGGATCCACGTAATCCCTGTTATCATGCTGACATCTGTGGTGCTACACCAGGTTGAATTTGTTTCTGTATGTGTTAGGTTATATGTGCGTGGAAATATAAGGGGGCTGGTGTAGTGACTTTGCACATGCCAAAAAACTTGCAGACAGCAATGAGAACTCATGGCAGAAGTTAGTTGCCTTGATTCTGTTTCCTCCAGAAAGCCCAGGGATAGGGAGACCAATCCACTCGTCCACCAGAACTGTCGTTGCAGAGGGGAGCGTGAGGCAAATCGGTGTGGTCTTGCATATGCAGCTAAACGTATCAAGCAGTGGTCCATACAGATAACCATCACTCTTATATATTATTCTTACTCTTAGTAGCAATGGGATGAGAATAGTACTGGTATCAAGTAGGACATATTAACACGGCTCTTACACTGTATAGGTTTAATTTTCCCATTCTTTAATATTTCAGTAAAAACTGTTCTTGATATGAATTCATTGCTACAATAAAGGTCAGATCCACCACAACACTTCTCCTTTCTGTTCTGTAGCTTAGCAGCATAAAACCAAACCAAACTGATAGTCTAGAAAAACAGAAAACCAAACCTTGTAGATTAAGGAACGGAAATGTACATCTACGTCTATAGTAACCTCAATTTGAAAGCCAGAGCTGCCCAAAGATCGCCGCTTCTTCTAGTGAATTATCATAAGAATAGTCATTGTCTTTCTTTGCTTTCTTCATCTCTCTTCTGCAACAGCGCATTGCACCCCTGAATTGTGTGCCAATAAAATCCTTCTGGTTTCTGTTAGTGCCACATATGCTGGGTGGCAGGGGGTGCTTTGGTGCAGCTGGCATCCTTGTGGAGATTACAGGCATCAATTTCCAGATGCACAGAGCACCTACAGCACAGCCCGGGGAACTGGAACCTCAGTCAGTTCCTGAACCAAAAGGGTTTTCATTTGACAGCACAAAGCCACTCTTAAGCATCAGTAATAGAAAGACCTTATCAGAATGTAACTGGCTTCAGCATTGTTTTACAAATCTGAAATTAAACACTTTTCTTACAGCATTCATCTAGTACCCAGACTTGCTAGCCGGAAAGTTTTATTGATGCCTTGTATTTTCCAGGATGATAACATTCCTTTTTTGCTGGTGAATCAGAAGAGTTCTTCCTACAACATTCCTTCTGAAAATAGTTAAGGCTTGAGCATTTGAACCTCTAAACTTTGACCCAAGATAGGACTGAAATGTAGAAGGACATAATGCAACAAGAGTATCCATTTGCACACATATATGGTCAGATCCTCCACTGGTGGAAAATAGCATGGTAGTTTAGCACATGCAAAATGTATTGTCCATAAGTAAAACTTGGAGGCCTTTTGAAATTTTTGGTCTGGAATGTCTTTCCCCAATATTTTGTTCCTCAAACACTAACCCCAATTCACAAAGGATTCTAGCCCTGACCGATGATAACCCTAGAATATTTAAATAAGTCCTAACCTAGAACAAGAACCCAATCACTCAGAGCAATTCTCTGTCTAACTCAATAATGTGGAAGGTCTTGTATTCTCTAATCCCATTACGCTGGTGTGTTTCTCTTAACGTAGTTTACAGAGAGCCTGTCAGTTTCTGGCCTGGTCTATACTTAAAATATATACCAGCCTATCTATGTCGGTCAGGGGTCTGAAGAAACCATACCCCCTAGCGACATAGCTGTGCTTGCAAAACCGCTGGTGTAGATGCAGCTATGCTAACAGAAGAGGGCTTCTGTTGGTAGCTAACATCATTCAGGAGGTGTTCTGATACCACCAGACTGCTCCTTCTGTTGGTGCACACACACTACATCTGCACTAGGGGGTTATGCCAGCGTAGCAGTGCAGATATATTTATGCCAGCATGTCCGCCGTAGTGTAGACACTAACCCAGGAACCTATCCCTGCAACAAACCCCATTGCCAACTCTGTCCACATATCTATTCAAGGGACACCATCATAGGACTAACCACATCAGCCACACCATCAGGGGCTCTTTCATCTGCACATCTACCAATGTGATATATGCCATCATGTGCCAGCAGTGCCCCTCTGCCATGTACATTGGCCAAACTGGACATTCTTATGCAAAAGAATAAATGGACACAAATCAGACGTCAAGAATTATAACATTCAAAAAACAGTCGGAGAACACTTCAACCTCCCTGGACACTCAAGAACAGACTTTAAAAGTGGCAATTCTTCAACAAAAAAAACTTCAAAAACAGACTCCAATGAGAAACTGCAGAACTGGAATTAATTTGCAAACTGGATACCGTCAAATTAGGCCAGAATAAAGTCTGGGAGTGGATGGGTCACTATAAGAACTAAAAACTAATTTCCTCCTACTGTTACTCACACCTTCTTGTCAACTGTTTGAAATGAGCCACGCACTACAAAAGTGATTTTTCGTCCTGTTGATAATAGCCCACGTTAATTGAATTGTCTTGACCCCCCCACTTGGTAAGGCAACTCCCATCTTTTCATGTACTGCTATATATATCTTCCTACTGTATTTTCCACTCCATGTATCTGATGAAGTGGGTTTTAGCCCACGAAACCTTATGCCCAAATAAATTTGTTAGTTTCTAAGGTGCCACAAATACTCCTTGTTGTTTTTGCTGATACAGACTAACACGGCTACCACTCTGAAACTTGCAAACTTTGTGAATAGTGATTATTGACTTGAAATCTCAATCTGAGGTTTAGGCCCATCAACTCTTCTGGGTGAGCCACGCCACTAGGGGAAAGAGGTAGGTTGGGGAGCATCTCAGAAGGAAAAGAATGCTACATGGAGAACTTGGGAACTGTGGGACTGACACTGGATTCCTTGGTAGGATGCTGGGATTCTGTAGGCAGTTCCACTGCCCTCATGCAGCCATTAAACCCCTATGCTCAGTAACTCTCTGATAAACCTTGCAGAGATGTTCAACAACTGTTAGTCCCATGAATTTGGTATGACAGTGATTTAAAAGAGCTGTCACCATGATTATTCCAGAAACCACAACAAAGGTATTTCAACCACAAAAATAGTTTAGTAATAAATTAATTCATTAACATGTAATTACATTTATTTACAGCAGCCCTGGGTTCTGCAGTGCGCAGCTGCTTAGTCTTCAACAGCTTCGCTTGAAAGCCGCACTGGCTTCAAAGACATCTAGTCCACCATCCTATTATCTGGAGAAAAATTATAATAGAATATCAGGGTTGAAAGGGACCTCAGGAGGTCATCTAGTCCCAACCCCCTGTTCAAAGCCGGACCAATTCCCAACTAAATCATCCCAGCCAGGGCTTTGTCAAGCCTGACCTTAAAAACCTCTAAGGATGGAGATTCCACCACCTCCCTAGGTAACCCATTCCAGTGCTTCACCACCCTCCTAGTGAAAAAGTTTTTCCTAATATCCAACCTGGACCTCTCCCACTGCAACTTGAGACCATTACTCCTTGTTCTGTCATCTGGTACCACTGAGAACAGTCTAGATCCATCCTCTTTGGAACCCCCTTTCAGGTAGTTGGAAGCAGCTATCAAATCCCCCCTCATTCTTCTCTTCTGCAGACTAAACAATCCCAGTTCCCTCAGCCTCTCCCCATAACTCATGTGCTCCAGCCCCCTAATCATTTTTGTTGCCCTCCGCTAGACTCTTTCCAATTTTTCCACATCCTTCTTGTAGTGTGGGGCCCAAAACTGGACACAGTACTCCAGATGAGGCCTCACCAATGTCGAATAGAGGGGAATGATCACATCCCTCGATCTGCTGGCAATGCCCCTATGTATACAGCCCAAAATGCCATTAGCCTTCTTGGCAACAAGGGCACACTGTTGACTTGTATCCAGCTTCTCATCCACTGTAACCCCTAGGTCCTTTTCTGCAGAACTGCTGCCTAGCCATTCGGTCCCTAGTCTGTAACAGTGAATGGGATTCTTCCGTCCTAAGTGCAGGACTCTGCACTTGTCCTTGTTGAACCTCATCAGGTTTCTTTTGGCCCAATCCTCTAATTTGTCTAGGTCCCTCTGAATCCTATCTCTGCCCTCCAGCGTATCTACCACTCCTCCCAGTTTAGTGTCATCTGCAAACTTGCTGAGAGTGCAGTCCACGCCATCCTCCAGATCATTAATGAAGATATTGAACAAAACCGGCCCCAGGACCGACCCTTGGAGCACTCCGCTTGAAACCGGCTGCCAACTAGACATGGAGCCATTGATCTCTACCCGTTGAGCCCAATGATCTAGCCAATTTTCTATCCACCTTATAGTCCATTCATCTAGCCCATACTTCTTTAACTTGCCGGCAAGAATATTGTGGGAGACCGTACCAGAAGCTTTGCTAAAGTCAAGGAATAACACATCCACTGCTTTCCCCTCATCCACAGACCCAGTTATCTCCTCATAGAAGGCAATTAGGTTAGTCAGGCATGACTTGCCCTTGGTGAATCCATGTTGACTGTTCCTGATCACTTTCCTCTCCTCTAAGTGCTTCAGAATTGATTCCTTGAGGACCTGCTCCATGATTTTTCCAGGGACTGAGGTGAGGCTCACTGGCCTGTAGTTCCCCGGATCCTCCTCCTTCCCTTTTTTTAAAGATGGGCACTACATTAGCCTTTTTCCAGTCATCCTCCCCCGATCACCATGAGTTTTCAAAGATAATGGCCAATGGCTCTGCAATCACATCCGCCAACTCCTTTAGCACCCTCGGATGCGGCACATCCGGCCCCATGGACTTGTGCTCGTCCAGTTTTTCTAAATAGTCCCGAACCACTTCTTTCTCCACAGAGGGCTGGTCACCTCCTCCCCATGCTGTGCTCCCCAGTGCAGCAGAGCTGACCTTGTTCGTGAAGACAGAGGCAAAAAAAGCATTGAGTAGATTAGCTTTTTCCACATCTTCTGTCACTAGGTTGCCTCCCTCATTCAGTAAGGGGCCCACACTTTCCTTGACTTTCTTCTTGTTGCTAACATACCTGAAGAAACCCTTCTTGTTACTCTTAACATCTTTTGCTAGCTGCAACTCCAAGTGTGATTTGGCCTTCCTGATTTCACTCCTGCATGCCTGAGCAATATTTTTCTACTCCTCCCTGGTCATTTGTCCAATCTTCCACTTCTTATAAGCTTCTTTTTTGCTTTTAAGATCAGCAAGGATTTCACTGTTTAGCCAAGCTGGTCGCCTGCCATATTTACTATTCTTTCTATACATCGGGATGGTTTGTTCCTGCAACCTCAATAAGGATTCTTTAAAATACAGCCAGCTCTCCTGGACTCCTTTCCCACTCACGTTTGACTCCCTCAGGGAACTGATGGGCAGGATCCCCTGGGAGAATAAGTCTGCTTTTCTGAAGTCCAGGGTCCGTATTCTGCTGCTCTCCTTTCTTCCTTGTGTCAGGATCCTGAACTTGACCATCTCATGGTCACTGCCTCCCAGGTTCCCATCCACTTTTGCTTCCCCTACTAATTCTTCCCAGTTTGTGAGCAGCAGGTCAAGAAGAGCTCTGCCCCTACTTGGTTCCTCCAGCACTTGCACCAGGAAATGTCCCCTACACTTTCCAAAAACTTCCTGGATTGTCTGTGCTCCGCTGTATTGCTCTCCCAGCAGATATCAGGGTGATTAAAGTCTCCCATGAGAACCAGGGCCTGCGATCTAGTAACTTCTGCTATTGTTTAATAATAGCCACTGGAAAGGCTGTGACAAGAGTGCACTGTATAGAGGCAAATAAAAGAAATAAAACATGTACCTTAGTAACAATTAATGTAGAAAACTTGCTGCCCAAATTGCTAAATCCATATGGGCCTCATAGCACTAAATATCCTTATTCGCCATTACCTTGAGTGGTAATTTATCCTTGTGTGACGTGGATATAAAACTCTACCACATCAGCTTTTTACACCCACTTTGTGAAGGTGGAAATGGCAATACAAGCTGTAGAGGAGCAGAAATTGAGGCCCTAAGATTCTTCTGCCATGAAACTTCGTAGAGCCACCAAGTTTTTCAACATTCCTATGAAAAATAATTCTCCTCAGTGCTAAATTTGAGCCCATTGGTGTAGTGCCGCATTTCCTCCACAGTGCTATGGTGATTGTCAGACTTGAAAGAAAGACCTGGCTGGAGCTGCTTATTTGACAGTAGATGTGGCATGGTGAGGCTGCTCTGACCTGTCGGACTACAGCACTGGATGGGAAACAGAAAAAGAAACTTCAAGTATGGGAGATGCAGATGTTTGGGTTTTTTTTCAGAGACCTTTTCAAGCCATTTATGTTCTAAATCTATCATACCTTTGAAGTTGTGTGTTGAAATGGGAATTCTGCTCTTTATTCTACCTGTGCCTGTATCTTGAGAGGACTTTGGACCCTTGAGGTTCTGCCACCCAAGGAGAGTCTGAGTGAAAATCCTCGCTCCCTCCTGTGCTTTCTGGCAGGATTCAGGCAGGACAGGGAAGGGGTCTAGGAGATGGAGGGAGCTGAAGCTCATCAGGCAGTTGTGGGCTATGGCAGAGAGGAAGCTGCCCCAATCGCATGAGGAGCAGACTGTGTGTCAGAAGCTCAGAACAAGGTCTCTGTCTGTGTGTGTGCTCTAGAAAGGAAGAACTTTTATTTTGGAGCTGTTTGTTACCTTGGTGTTGGGCTCTTTCAGGCACGCATTTGCCCCCCCAAGCTGTGACCTCACTTTTGTGGGGTGTTGCTTTTAAATTGAGAATTCTATTAACTAGTACTGTGCACATCTCTACTGGAGCCATGATCATACCGTGTGGACAATATTTGTCTCCTCCTTACAGATTGCTCTTTAAAAATTATTCAGGGAATTGGGGAAAGTGAACTTCTTAACTTACCTTCAGCAGGCGGTTGTTTTGTTAAAAGATGTTTACATCATTCTTCATTTCTGCTGTTAAGTGCTCCGTTCTTTCCCTTCAGAATGCTTATGTTGTTGGAACACTAATGCATATTAATTCATTCTGTAAACAGCTACTGTTGGCCCCAACTCCAATTTCGTGTTCTTAGTTAGACTCTTTGGGGCCATCCTTTCAACACACAGAATATGAATGACTCCAGTTAAATCAGTGGAACTGTGCATTCCAGGCACCTTTTTGCTTTCTCCCATGCCATCCCTTACGTGTGCAAGGAGCTCCCCAAGTCACCACTTTGTCCTTCAAGTCCCTTAAACTGTCCTGTGCTATGAGACCTACAGCTATGAGACCAGGAGAGGTTGCAACGGTTAGGCAACTGGCATGCTTTGCCCACAGCTGAGCACGGTATCCATAGTCCTCTCATTGCTATCTTGTGCTGTCCCCCTTCCCTCATCATGTCTGTTTGTTGTTTTCACCTGTTCTCTCCCATCTTACACTTAGATTGTTAGGTCTTTGGGACAGGGACTGTCTTTTATATTTGTACAGTGCTTAGCACAATATGGAGCCTGATCTCTGATTGGAGTTCTGAGGTTCCCCTGCAATAAAAATAATAAATATAAATAATAATAAATCCTGCAAGAGTTGGGGAATAGAACTGTTTGGCCTGATTCACTTCTCATGCAAGTGTAAGCCACGAATGACTCTTCCAAAGTCAATGGAGTTTTACCAGTGTAAAGCAGATAGGAGAGGAGAATCAGGCCCCTGATTTTGAAGCCACTGTAATTGTCATGCTGGCTCCTGAAAATACAGCCTTTTGGATACAAACGATTCTTTGGGCTATTTACTGTTACTTTGGTGGTGAATAGAAAGTAACATAGTTGCTGTGCTGTGGGGAACAGACTAGTCAGTTCATCGCTCCATGGAAGCATATGGGCTGGAAGTAGGGGTGCTGTGGCAACCCCCTGGCTTGAAGTGGTTTCCATTATATGCAGGGTTTACAGGTTGGTTCAATGGCTCTCCGCACCCCCACTATACAAATCGTTCCAGCACCCTTGCATGGAAGTGAAAGTTACATTACACTACAGCTGTGCTCCCTTATCCCCCTAGTTTTAAGATCTTCCCGTTATGCTCTATATTCATGTATCTATTTGATTTCTCTGGGCCCCACCCCAGAAGAGATCTCAGCTTCCACCCAGCCCTTAACCACCCTATCTTCCCCTCATATGTCCCTATGAACCCTGCTTTCCCCAGCTTTTTCTCTGAGCTACCCACCTATGGGCACCCCAACAATCCTAGCTACCTCTCCAGTCACCTCCACATAACTAGCCCCTAGAAGCCCCCTGGATACCGCACAAGCCTTTTCCCCCATGGCTGCTTTTAAGATTTTCCCATCGCCCTGCATATTCGTATATCTATTTGTTTTCTCTGGGGACAGCAAGGAACTTTTCACAGGGACAGACAATCACATGCCCTTTCTTCTCTGCAACGTTCTAATAGGCTGCTCTAGGAGGGATTGCTCTCAGTGCATTGAACCCATCACCTCAGAGACTCTTAGCGAGCTAGTATTTACTGTGGCACACACCTCTATGCTGTGCAGGAAGCACGTGTAAGTGAATCCATGGCAGAACAGCTGGGGGTTCGGGGACATTCTGGAGATACAAAGTCTATGCTGGACTTCCAGAGCTCTTTGAGTTTAGGGGGCTCCCATGACATCTGGAATGCAGGATTGGTCCCCAGGAGACAACCACAGAAACGCCACATATTTGAAACAAAGGAGATTGGCTATCACCCATGAAATCCATGTGTAATGGTGAGCACATTCAGTAAGTGGAGGTAGATTGGCACTGGAAACAAAGAATATTCTACAATAACTTTTATTTGATTTTGACCTGTAAATTCGAAATGCCCGTCCGTCACTCTGGGTACTTTCACTGTGCTTAAAACATACAATAGCAAATGTATCCATCAAGGGAATAGAATAAAGTACAATACAATATAACCTGCAGCATATTTATAAATGACCAGAAGTAACTGGTTTCATGCTTAGGTGAGTCTCACATACATGAATGCACTAACGAACCCATATACCCCACATATTCCTGGTCATTTTTTTGAATTGTTTGTACAAAACCCACTGTAAAACTGGACTATATTGAAGCTAGGAGGAAATACTACACTCGGCAGCATAAAATGAGTTCCTGTATTGCCAGTTGGTCTTACTGAATGATCTGTCTGTGGTTTTTGTTATCAGTAAAATAAATTAAACTCTGAATCGATGAGCACTTGAATATTTAAAGGCCCCAGTGTGCAATGCGGGGATGCTGTGATCTTTAGAAGGACTGACAGCTTTCCCTCTGGCTATTAACATGTCTGCTTTATACAACATAAATGTCAGAATTGCTACTAGCCTAATTAGAGCAGTAGGTCAACCACTGTCTTTCTCTGTATAGGAGCCTGGGCCATTAGCGACATTAAAGAGAGCTTCTTTGTTGATTTTTTTTTTTCATTTTATCCTGTAATATCCTTAAAATGTTGTATTTCAGAATGTGGCATCACTGATTATAGCAAAAAGGGCTTCTATAGAGAATGGCACTGTAAAAGACAGTTTCACCCTCTACCCCCACTTTGAAAACATGAACCATAATGTATGGACTAGCTGTGATAATGACAGGCCCTTAGGTTCGACCTACATGGGCGAGGAACATTGATTTATTTTTGTTCCAAAGCAAAATGTACATTCAAAATGACAGTTTAAGCAATGGCAGCATTATAGATCCCAAGACCTATACAGAGAGACAAACATTATTTCCTTTCAACTTACTGAAGGATAAATAGTCTAGCTGTTTCAAACTATTTTCTGTTAACTTGCAAGCAAAATAAAATTGCCATAGTCTTATCCTTTCCTTACTTTAATGGAGAAATCAATTTGGTGTTTTGGGTTTTTAAGTGGAATTTAGCAGTTGTGGCTTTTCCATTTAAGATTTCGAAAACAGTGGCGCTCATATTGAATGTATGAAAGATGTGATGGCTGTTTACAGTTTAAACCATTAATTTTCTGATGGTTTCTTCAATTGCTTCTTGTGCAGTGCATGTCTTGATAGGTGAAATGGCAAGAGAAGTTAGGGGAACAGAATGCAAATTATTTAAAGCCAGCTGGGCAGGACTTTTTTGTGTGTGTGTGTGTGTGATATCATTATATAAGGTGTTGAATTTTACAGTGGACATCTTTGTGCAAAATTGCAGCATTTTTCAGTGAAGTGGGCAATATTCAAGTGCACGAACAGTGATATATAATGTTCAGATCAAAGCCTGTACACTGCAGTTGTTTCTTTGATGGGAGGATAGCAGCAGCAGGCAGGCAGATTTCATCTTTCATCAATGCTGAGTCTATCATTTCTCTTCAAAGAGAAACTTGCCATGGATCTACATGCAAGTCCTGGATAGGCCCTGACGAAGGCTGAAGTTCTGTGGGGTATGGTTCTGGTCTTTCTTTATCATGTTATCATTAGCACTCAGTTGTTTTCATTGCTCAGCCCTGAGTACCCATCCTTGATTCTTCCTGCTGTATGCTGTTACTCCCCTTTTCATATAATGTAACATGACCCCAAAATGGATTGGATTGGTTACATTCAATTTATTGAAGGCCAAATTTGCACTCACTCATACCCACAGGTAAATCTGAGTAAAGAGGCTTTGCACAGGGTGCTCTAAAGAAGGCTGAAGGAAGAAGAATCCTCTCACCTAACCCAATGGCTTGTGCTGCTACGACAAATTAAAGACATCACCAGCAGCTGGAGGCTTCTGGTGCCGAGGCTTTAGGCCTGAAGATCTGTGTAGTGGGGCATCCATTGGCCACGCCATGACACACCTCCAGTCTGAGAGACGACAGAGCCCTGTGGCATGCAGAGTGTGGGCAGGCCTGCAGCCACTGAGTGGCCTCTCTGTGGCTCACCCACTCTTGCAGTAGAAGTGTAGCATTTCCACTTAGGCCTGATTTAGGAGCTTCTGTGCCCATCCTGGGAATGGCAGCTTCAGTGCAATGTGAAGGAAGGAGAAAGGGGTGGTAGCAGCATTTGGTGGATAACAGTTATTTGTTCCGGTTCTAGCCCATTCGTATTAGCTGTTTGCAGCTGAGTATCCTTCTCCTGCATGTAGCTCAGGGCGCTCTGACTCATGTGCACATACTCTAAGCCTGCTTTATTGCCTAACTTCTGTCCCCTCCCCTTCTTATACTTAAATGCACTGTTCATTTCAGTGTTATGCTGAGGAGAAAATTAGTCCTGGATCCTTTTGCAAACTATCAAAAGTGTGTGTCTGTGTGAGATGTATCACATTCTTACTTGTAAGTTAAAAGATGAGAAGCTGAAATAGGTTAAAATCACAAGCAATGCTACAGAAGAGGCAGGGCCGGCTCTAACTTTTTTGCCGCCCCAAGCAAAACAAAAGAGCGCTACCCCGCCCAGCACCGCGCCACCCCGCCATAACACCCCCCCCACCCCCCCCCCAAACCCGCCGCCCCCCCCGAACCCCCCCCCCCCACCGAGCGCCGTGCCACCGAAACAAAAACACCATACACACCCCCAGCGCCGCTTGGCCGAAACAAAAACAACAACAAAAACACCTCGAGCGCTGCCCCGCCAAACCAAAAAAAAAACCCTGAGCGCCCCAAGATTGGTTGCCCCTTACAAGATGCCGTCCCAAGCACGTGCTTGGTCGGCTGGTGCCTGGAGCCGGCCCTGAGAAGAGGGATCTTCATTCCCCTTCCTACCTCAATCTCATTTCTGCCCCTCCCTCCTCCTACCCCCAAGCTGGCAGTTTTCTGCAGTGCTGCCTCTGTAGAAATTGAAAATCAAATGAAGGGATGTTTTCCATTTATAGGAGAGATTCATGGCTTGTTACTGTGTTCTTTTCTTTGTGGGGTGGTTGTCATTCCACGGAAACCGAAAGCTCTTGATTCCCCCAGACATACACGGTAGTTGCAGATTTATGTTGCCCTTTTCGAAAAAGATGGGCTGTTTCTGCCAAATTAGCTGTGGCGGATCTGTGGCCAGGGGCCACTCTTCAACGGGAATGGAATTAAAACCACCTCACTCATTTCCAATGGGAACCGCAGCTGTATGTTCTGCCTGGGATTGTCAAAAAAAGCCTGAGATGTTAGGCACCAAACTCCCACTGAATTTCAAAGAGATCTGAGCACCTAACTCCCATAGGCCTTTTTGAAAATCCCAGCTAAACAATAAAGGCTTGTCTGCACACAACTGGAACTGAAATCACTGCATATGGTTTAACTCAGACCGTTCATTATTTCTCTGCAGGCCTGTGTCTGGACACTCTTATTTCAGAATTAGTGTCATGATTTGATTTAATTTCAGGCAATGCAAAAATCACTTTTAATTTGGATTGAGTGTCCATACACAGGCTTTCACCAAAATAACATAAGGTGTGAATTAAAACTGATTTAGTTATTTTGGTGCCAGTTTGTATGTAGAAGTATTCAAGAGGCAAAGATTATAATCAGCTTCTTGATTTATCCCATCAAATGGCAATGTTTCTTTCTGGGCCAGAGTGTGGTGAGCATTTACTCATGTGAGTAGTCCATGTGAGTGAATAAATAAGGGTTTCGCAGTCACCATAAGTAGGTCAGCTGTACAATAGTTCCCACCCACTAAAATAGAATTGCACAGCTGGCTATATGCATCACTGTGTTCTTTTCATGTCTTCCTAACCACCCACCCTATATCATTCCATCCCTCTGAATTATTGTGAAGCTACTGTGGGAAACACAGCCCCAGCCTAGGGGGATTAGTGAGACTGGCTCGAATTCTGCTTCTCTGCTCTTCGCAGTAGAGGCAAATTTTCTATAGCAATTACATTTCAAATTCTTCTAGTGCCTGTAGCTAGATACAATTATAAATACTGATATGCAGTGTTTTTGTAGCCCTGTTGGTCCCTGGATCTTAGAGAGACAAGATGGGTGAGCTAATATCTTTCATTGGACCAACTCTCTCACCAGTGGAAGTTGGTGTAATAAACGATATTACCTCCCCCACCTTGTCTCTCTAAATACGGATAGACCTTCATCATAGAACACTGGATTTGAAACAGCTTTGATGTGCATTGTAATCGACAGCACTGCCAGGTGTGAGTGCTGTCTAGAGATAGTCGGTAGTACGCTCTGTGCAGGGCAGACTCAGAGGCAAATGCTGGAGGCACTCAGAGCACAAGGCCACTGCAGGCTCTAGCAGTGGGTTGCCATTAAACACTCCCAGACTTAGTACGTGAAGGAGGATACTTTCCCAAGGCTGGCAGGAAGGCACAATGGTTTAAGCTGTTACAATGAAGGCTCAACATTGGACGTTTCTAACTCGGGGCTACCTCCAGCTCCACTGAAATCAAGAGGAGCAAGATCAAGCCCTCAGCCCCTGGGGGCACTCCAGTACAGGAGTATAATGGTGACTGTGCTCCATGGGCTCCTCCAGTCCATCTCTGTTGTGCTGAAGGAAAAGGAAGTGACATGCAGAGTACAGAGCAGCTCAGGGATAGAGCATGTGAGGTTGGAGCAGCAGGCGGGAAGAGGCAGACTGGAAGCCGGCTGTAGACAGAAGGCAAGGGAACAGGTAGTCTGAGAGCTGGGACAAGGAGACTGGATGAAAAGCCAAGCAGGGGAGCAGACTGTGGCTGGCACATCTGGTTAACAGGCCAACATGGAGAGGCCCCCAGCAACACCACGGCCTGTTGACCAGATGTGTAGTTCAAGGCCTGTCCTGCTGTTACTGCCCCCCTGCCAGCCAAAGCCTGCTGGCCATGGTGGTAAATGACTCCAGCTGGTTCTGAGAATCTCATGGTTACCTGGTAAATAATGTATTCGCGTGGTTAAAATACTGGTAGTGAAGATAGTTTAAGAGCTATAATCCTTCCTTTGCTGTACCAAAGGAAACTAATTGTTTGGGCTTGTGAGATTGGCTGTCTGAAATATTACTGATAGGGCCCAAATCCTGAGTCCACTTACCTGGGAATATCAGGTCCCAAATTTACATGGATGATGAGCTGTCACTGTGCACATTAAGTGCTGCTTTGGCTGTCAGGAAAATAGGATGCTACTCTCCCATAGACAGATGAGACTTCCTCCCAGAGGGCATCACAAAGCAGGGAAGGTGGGTCCAGTACATCCAAGCGGGACAGTAGCTTGTGTGGCTTACACACCGGTGACTGAACTGAGGAACCTCCATAGCTAAAAGCATGAGTCTTTGTTACCTGAGCTTCAGGGCCAGACTTTGTAGCTGGACCTATATCCTCTGTGGACTGGGCAGAGAGGGGGAGACACAACCCACTAGCGTACATGGCTTGACACTGATTTAGGAGGGGAACAGTGATCCATTGGCACCATGGACATGAAGTACATATTAAGCTGGGGGTTCCCATCCTCAGCTTCACTGTGGAAATACATTTGCGTGTGAGCAGGGCCCTTTCACTTGGGCTTATCTGCGTTTTCTGAGATTATAGTTATTATTAAATATTATAGTGGCACCCAGTCCCTAATCAGAATCCGGTCCCCAGGGAGCCAGACACTGTGCAGACATACCGAACGTGATGTGCTCTGCCCCAAATAGGTTAGAGTCTAAGAATGAGTCTAAAGTCTCAAAGAACCTAACAAAGTAACACCAGGTTTTATTCTTATTTTCATTTGAAAACTGTGTGAATGTAATTCTAAGTGGGGATAAAAGTGAGAGCAATGGGCATATGTAATACACATGAATAGCTTTGTTTTTAGTTTTTTTAGGGGGGAGGGGATTGTTGAAGACTCACTTTTTTTTTTTTTTAAAACAACTATGCTGGTCAATTGATCAATTGGAACCGGTACACAGTACTATACAAGTGGCAGATGGGAGGACATAAGAAATCTTGGAAACAACTTGAGGTGGCAGTTCTTCACCTACAAGTCCTACCTGAGGTACAAAAGGTCCACAAAAAATATGCTAGGGAAAATGACAGATTCCAGGAACTGCTTAATGCAGAGCTGTAAGCTGAAAAACATTCCACACTCAAGGCCAAGATAATTTTCCGTGCGAGACGGGGAAGTTTTGTTTTCACTTATCATGTATTTCACAAAAGTGTTCTCAAAATTCACTGCCTGATTTCCAGCTATGGTTGTATTATTAAGTAAATAAAGACCATTGTTTGGGTGTTAGAAGCCAGTCATCCTAAACATAGAAAGAGATGAAACAGGCAAGGAGGGCAGAAGTATTGAAGAGAAAAGGCTTATGGCAAAAATGCAGACATTACTTTAGAAAAAGGGCTGTTTGAAACTAATGCTCCCTAACCCAGTTCCACTGCCTGTCATGACTGCAAGCTGGATTTGAAAGGGTGTCTCAGAGGTCAATGTTTTATCCATTAAGCTATAACTACCTAAACTGAGTGTGCTGTCCAAGAGATGATACAGAGTCTTGCCTGATTTGTATTCTGTTTGCACGTTGGGGAGTTGGCTTAAACAGACCAAATAACAATAAGATAGTCCTCCGATGATAACGGACCGATTATAAAGTTCACCACATGCAATTGTGCTGTGAGTTAAAGTTATTTGATATATGTAGGGTGACCTGATGACCCGATTTTATAGGGACAGTCCCAATTTTTGGGTCTTATTCTTATATAGGCTCCTATTACCCTCTACCCCCGTCCCGATTTTTCACATTTGCTATCTGGTCACCCTAGATTATATGTGATTATTTGCATGCATAAAGCAAAACCCCACATGTGTGTAAAAATTGTCTGAGTATCTGATATGAACATTCAAAGCTATGCGTGTGCACAAAAAAGAAACCCATTTAAAGTGTGTCCTGAAAGTCAGAACAATAATCAGCAAAAGAAGTGGGAAGTCAGATAGGTTTGTGTTTGTTTGTTTGTTTGTTTGTTTGTGGCCAGGGGAATGAAGACAGGTATAAGATTGTGGGGTTTTTTTTTCCAATATGTCGTCTTCAATTGGCTGTTGAAGCACTGGATGAAGAAGCAAATGTAAATAACCTACAGAATATGATTTTTAAAAACTATTAAAACATGGGAATGAACATTTTGGGCTAGTGTTATTCAGTGGTTAAAGCAAAGGACTGAGATCCAGATTAAGCTCTCTCACACTTGGTCATATACCCAAAGCTATCAACTCGTTGTGTGACTTTGGGATCAAGGTCTGATCAGCTTAAGCCAATAAGATCTCCCCATGAGATCTTAGCTCCTTAGGCCTCAGTCAGCAAAGCTGTAAAATTGACTTAGCCAAGGTGGAATTCAGTTTTATGTGATTACATTACATTTAAAAAAAAAATGTTTCCAGGGGAAATATCCCCTTCCCAGTGCTAAGTTGTCCCAGGACACAATCAAAAGTGCCATAAATAGCAACCTCTTTTTAAACTCTTAGACCCGATCCAGTGGAAATCTTTCTGTCGACCCTAATGGGCTTTGGGCATATGCTCATACCAGCACTTCTGCCACTATATGCAGGCAAACACCTTTACATTTACCTCATTCAGACCAAAATAAGAAGATCATGTACACTAAATTGAGGGTCCAAAATCTCAGCTGGCATAAATTGGTCTAGTTCCATTGACCTCTTTGGAGCTACACTCATATAAACCAACTGAAAATCTAGCCCCAGATAAATAGAACAAGAACAAAGGATTAGATTACAATTCACCATAATGCTCTCAGACACTAAACTGTCAAACCTGCCAATCCACCTAAAAAGGGTGCTCTTCTGCAGAGGCAAGCTTCTAGCCACCACAAGCCAATCATTCCCTGCCCCTCCATGTGCTCTGAGAAGTATCGCTATTGAAAAATACATTGCTATAACAATCTTATCTAAGGCTAGGCATTTATTTGGGATTGCCACTGTCCTACACGATATCCCCTTTATAACCTTGACACATTCCTTCCTAACTCTACTTCCTTCCTTAAACATTAAAGATAATTTAGCCCTCCTACAGAACATTACCTTCATTTTTATGATTATACTTTGGGGTCTGTTTTTTGTAATGAGAGGTTCTTACTCATTGGGAAAGCACTTTCCAAATTTATCAAACCCAGGCTCAATCTCTGGCAGTTTGACCTACTGTATCCCTTTTCCTTTCAGCCCTCTGCCGGGGGGCGGGAGGAGGGAACAAAACAATACAAACCACAATGAATATTCTCTCTCATTACCTTTGCAGCTCTCTCATGTCTTCATCTCAGTCTAATGTCCCTTACTTCACATGACCTAATCGTGTCTTCACACTTGATAACTGTTATACCTCACTTATCCATGCATTTCTAGAGTACTTATGATAAAAGCATTTCCATTAGTATCCAGAAGGCTGGGTCATGGTGCCCTTGCCACAATACATGGATCTTACAGATTAAGTAAAACATGATATACAGGTTACACTGCTCAGCAGTTTTGCTTCTGGTGTTGGGTAGCATTGGAAATAAGTTAAATCTAAAAATGAGCAACGATAAAACTTTCTGTAAGAGGTTCCTAGTCTCTGTTTTTTCATGATCGTAAAGTTAATATCCTTATTAGCTATTTAAATTTTTTAAAAGATAGAATCTCTTTAAATTAAAGGAAGGAAATAACACATACAGCTCACCTTGCCTGCTGTCTACAGTTGTTAAAACTATTTGTGATAACCTTATTTACTTAGGTAAACGGAAATGTACAGGGTAAAAGTGAAAGTAACTGCTGTAGACCAGATGTTCATTGACATTTGGTTCAATGTATGCAAGAATGTCTCTGGACACTCTTGTAATTAGAAATGAGTGTTAGCCAACATTCAGAACATAAATAGCTGCTCTTGAAACCTAGATCATTGTCTACCTTTTATCTGAAACGTTTTAACAGGAAAAAATTAAGTAAATCTCTTACAGAAATTAAAAGCGACAGTGCAGAGCTGGACATAAAACATTCTGTACCTTCTTAGTCCTCAACATCTAATTCGAAAAGGCAGGAAAACATTAGAAATGAGCCAAAGCCCATTGAAGTGAAAGGGAGTCTTTTTGTTGACGTCAGTTGGTTTTGGATCAGACCCATAGTGCATGGTTGTTTCTAAATAGAAATATGGAGCTACACAATTTCATCCTTAACTTGCAGGCTCTTCACACTTGGAACCACTGTTAGCTATAATGCCAGTTCTGACAGCCGAGAGATTGCAAAATTAGGCCTTTTCTTTGTACTACGGGCTAAAATGTAAACGGCAATGTTCCTTTTATATCGACTGTAAAATGTCTGACACTCAGAATCCCAAGTCCTTTCATATTTTAAGGGGAATATTTTCTGTATCATATTAAATAACCTGCAATTAAATCGTGGTGCTCCAGTTGTTATGAAATTGCTGATTTGTGGTTGTGCAATTAGCTGACTACAACATAAATGGCATTATACATATTCTGTACATGAAGTGGGAGATTATGGTCTCTGAATTGTTCCATTGCTGCTTAGAGTGGGGTCTGGGCTCATTCCCATAAGCTGCGATACAAAGGCTGAGGAGAATTTAAGGCAACCACAGAGTTAATTCCTTGTAATTCAGCATCTCTAATACAGTACTTAAATTGCTAACGTGATACAAGCTATTTGTATCATCAAACAAAATAGGCTGCCCCTTTGAAAGCAGATGAGGCCTGCTCCTGCTGTGAAGCCAATGAGAGTTTTGCTGTTTGACATACAGCGGAGCAGCATTGGGCCAGGTCTTTAATGAAGTCTTTACTTATTGGGTTTAGAAAACTTTTTGGGGGATGTATAGTGGGGTCCCATGTTGAAGTGGTTAGAGAAGAAAAAGTCCACCTACTAGTTATTCGCATTTGGGCTGGTTATAGTCCTCAGACAGCAAATGCATCTGATGATTTAACTTGACCTCATAGTTGCTTATAATGCTGTACAGTTGGAGGACGGAATGGGGATTTTTGTGTGTGAAACGACAGACATTTGTTAAAAGTGGTACTAATAGTCTCCGGATTATATTTATCATTTCACGTATCCTTCCTGACTATATATTATTTGTAACTCAGGGGTCAGCAACCTTTCAGAATTGGTGTGCCGAGTCTTCATTTATTCACTCTAATTTAAGGTTTTGCGTGCCAGTAATACATTTTAACATTTTTAGGTCTCTTTCTATAAGTCTATAATATATAACTAAACTATTGTTGTATGTAAAGTAAATAAGGTTTTTAAAATGTTTAAGAAGCTTCATTTAAAATTAAATTTAAAATGCAGAGCCCCCCAGACCGGTAGCCAGGATCCGGGCAGTGTGAGTGCCACTGAAAATCAGCTTGTGTGCCACCTTTGGCACGCATGCCATAGGTTGCCTACCCCTGTGTAACTGAAGCTCCTATTTCTCTCCCAGTGCACAGCTATTCCCTGCAGAGCTCCTCCAGGATGGTAGAGGTTGCAGTCCTGTCCCCATGCTGCATGGAGGAGCTCTCCATGGCTTCTACTGCAGCCTTTGGGCACTGATTGTGCCTGTCCCATCATTTAGTGTTGAGGTATAGACAATACACAGGGACAGAGAGCCTTTCCCTGGCTTTGCCTCCAAGTCCCCACCATACACTAGCATATAAGGAATCTCTGGGAAGCTGGGCTTTGTGAGTGTGTGGAAGACACCTTGTCCCCTTCTCTCAATCCTGCCCTTACTTGTGCAACAGAACCGTACATCATGTTGTTGTTATCGTCTTGTCCCCTGATACTCGTGCCAGGCCATGAAGTTCAAGAATGAATTCAGTCCTTTGTGAGGGCTTGAGCCAAGGTGTCAGATCTGAAGAGTGTCACTTTCCTTACAATATTACATTCAAAAGCATGGGCTATATCTCTGTTGATTTGCATTCCTGTGGAGTGCCCTGTCTGCAATCTCACAATAGTAGGTGTTTTTTCTGAGATGCTTGGATATTAATCACAGGATTTTTTTTATCTGTTGACCATTTATGTCAGCTAATATTTTCTATGATAGGGCATCAATATCCTCAGCTATTGTCATTCTTACCTGAATTTCCGGTCTTCCAACTTTGGCCAAATCATCAGCTACCTCACTCCTATATATACCAACGAGTGATGAAATCCATTGAAAACTCAATCTATTGCCTTGCATTCTGATCCTCTTAGCCTCCTTATGAATTGTATCGTTGGTAGTGTTCTGGTTTCTCTTGCAAAAGGACACAGAGGGGGGAGGATGTCTGAGGAAGAGCAAGTACACCTCCTCGAAAGCTGCATAATTCAGCTCATTAGAAAGATGTTGGGGGTGCTTTATCTGCCAAATGTTTGCCTAATTTTTAAGTAATTATTTTGGGTGCACACTAAGGTTGAAATCCAGGCCTTGTTTAAGTCAATGGCAGAATTCCCATTGACTTCAGTGGGACCAGGATTTCACCCTAATTTAATAGCCTCTGACAACTACTGATGTGGAGCTGGCATACTATGTAGGCACAATAGCTTCTCTGTCACATTATCAATTAGCATCTTATTAAATATTTAGAAACCTCCTAATACTAAACAAGTAGATCATATTATACCCTCAATTTTTTATTTTTTTACAGCTCCCTTTGAAGTGAAATGAAGGTTCTGTGGAATGTGGGGAGACTAGAGCCCTGAAAGACTTGTTGTGCATTTTTTACATACAGGGCTAATGGTTAGTGGACAAAGAATTTTTGACCCATCTGCACATGTAATGGATGCAAATCTGGGAGCATGAGAAAAAAATGTTCTTATATATTTATATATGACTAACAGCTGTGAAATGAGTTTTGCAAATCTGGATCTATGTCTATGTATATTTGTGCATACTTTATGCAGCATTCATGCATATATTGTGCATACAATTTTTCAACATTTATTAGTGTGTCATTTTAGTAGTGAATTCTCATGCCTATTAATTATGCTCTCCCTAAATGAAAGACGTTAGTCTATGCAAATACTTCCTTTTACTGTTTGCTCATTGTAATGGGTTTCTTTTTAAGATAAATAATAAAACTTAAATATGAAACAACAAATACGTACACATAAAAAAGTATTTCAGATGGTCTGAAATATTGTGTTAATTGTGGAAAAAGAGTGTTTTCAGCTTGTCTTCTTTCAAATAGTTCATGGATAGTAGAGTTTATTTCGGATGAGTGAGTATAAGAGTCTTGTTGTGCATTCAAACCCAGGACATCTTAAAGTGCTTCTCTTCTTCATTCTTAAGGAATTAAATGGTTTTCATATCTTGACATGATGTATCATTTTGAGGCTGAGACAGTAATCTATCTAGATTCAGTCGATAGCTCCTAGAACTGATAGCATATCATACATCTCATCTGAAAACCATGCGTGGCTTGCTGATGCAGCTTTCTCTCAAAGAAACACAAATACAGCACCTCATCCTCCTTAGAATAGTATCCCACAGTTAATATGTTCAGTAGGCGTGTTGCTAAAAAGGTTCCAGTGATATTTATACCATTGCAGCTAAGACTAGGCTCTTGCGTGCAAGAAATCCTGATCTTGCAGAGATCTAAACCGATTGTTTTAGACATATGTTCATCTAGCGTTCAGTCCTTGTTAGGTCCGCATAGACCTAGATCCTATTGTACTTTGTCCCAAGGTGATATTTCCTTCACAGTACTCTCTTTCTAGTCCAAATCCATCAAGGCATTTTAGCAGTGCAAATGAATGATTAGAGATACTTCTGCTGGAATAGATTTCAGAGCAGTAGCCGTGTTAGTCTGTATCAGCAGAAACAACAAGGAATCCTTGTGGCACCTTAGACTAACCAATTCATTTGGGCATAAGCTTTCGTGGGCCAAAACCCACTTCATCAGATGCATGGAGTGGAAAATACAGTAAGCAGAATATATAGTATAGCACATGAAAAGATGGGAGTTATCTAACTAAGTGGGGGGGGGGCGGTCAGTGCTAACGAGCCAATTCAATTAAGGTGGAAGTGGCCTATTCTCAACAGTTGACAAGAAGGGGTGAATACCAAGGGAGGGAAAATTACTTTTGTAGTGCTAACGAGGCCAATGCAATCAAGGTGGCCCATTTCCAACAGTTGACAAGAAGGTGTGAGTATCAGCAGAGGGAAAATTACTTTTTGTAGTGACCCATCCACATACATGACAGAGGAGTATTGCTGGCATGTACATTGGCTAAACCAGACAGTCTCTACACAAAAGAATAAATGGATACAAATCAGACATCAAGAATTGTAACATTCAAAAACCAGTAGGAGAACACTTCAACCTCCCTGGACACTCAACAACAGACTTAATAGTGGCAATTCTTCAACAAAAAAAAACCTTCAAAAACAGACTCCAACGAGAAACTGCAGAACTGGAATTAATTTGCAAACTGGACACCATCAAATTAAGCCTGAAAAAAGACTGGGAGTGGATGGGTCATGTGGGAGTGGCCTCAGCACTACAAAAGTAATTTTCCCTGCCTTGGTATTCACCCCTTCTTGTCAACTGTTGAGAATAGGCCATTTCCACCTTAATTGAATTGGCTCATTAGCACTGACCCTCCAGTTGGTAAGGCAACTCCCATCTTTTCATGTGCTATACTATGTATTCTGCCTACTGTATTTTTCACTCCATGCATCTGATGAAGTGGGTTTTAGCCCATGAAAGCTTATGCCCAAATAAATTTGTTAGTCTCTAAGGTGTCACAAGGACTCCTCATTGGTTTTTTTTCTGCTGGAATGTATACAGTAGTGATTAATTAAATTAATTTGGCACTTGGAGTCAGCACTGGATTTTATTCCACTTGCTGTCACTGATTTACTGTGTGACTTTGGGCAAATCGCTCAGGGCCTGGTATTTTGAGGAGCTGAACACCTACAACTCCAGTTGAAGTTAGCTCAGCACCTCTGAAAATCACACCCTCAAAGTGCAGCTACAGTCTGCTTTCTCTTACTCAATGGACCCAATCACTGTGTATATTAAGAGTCAAAACTGCTTATTTTTAGCAGGAAAATTAAGTGGGGACTGAGTTTGAGCCTCTTTCCCCTCCACTCCCAGGCATTTGGCAGCTAGCCTAAAATAGTTTTGCGAGAGACCTGACCTGTGCCTATGAGATCAGAGAAATGTAAATGTGGCATAGAGCCACCTTTGCTCCAATCCCCTCCAGACTTGTACTGAGCACAGCACAGCCACTTTGGTGACTTTGGCACAATTATTTTGTGATTTGGGTCAATAATTATTTAGAGAAATTTTTCAAGCCAGGCCCCTAAAACATACAGTGGAATGCTGTTCATGCAGTGACAGATTGTATAGCAGTGATATGAGCAGTGTATGAACTATATTTACTTTTGAGGAACATCCACTTGTTCCTAAATTGAACAAAGGTTCTTAAATTTCTGAGAAACGGGATTTTCAGTTTAGACTGTTCTGCACTCCGCCTACAACCTTTGACACAAAGGGACAATGTCAACAGGCTATGGCCAAATCTCAGTCTTCAGAAAAGTGTTTTTATAAAAGTTAATATGAAGAAAAATGTTTTCATGAGTTATTTTTAAATGTCAATAAAAAAGTATCTTGTTGGGATGTAAACATCCCTCTACAGGGTTTACAACTCCAACATTGCAGCCTTGTGCTAATATACTGCATGAGAATCAGAAAACGAAACTAATTAGACATTGACTGAAAAGAAACGTGAAACTGGCTACATTATTTTTATAGTCCTATTGACTGACATGCAGAAAATAATCAACATAAATAGTGAAAAGTAAGCTATATTTTATAAATTTTCTTACGGCAGTGCTTAAGGGCCAAGCAAGAATGGAGTCCCATTGTGCTAGGCACTGTACAAACACAGAATAGTAAACAATCCCTGCCCTGAAGAGCTTACAGTTTAAATAGACAAGATGGGCACAGGGTGAGGGAAGGGATATAACACACAAGCAGAGTGAACAATGTGATGGCAGCCAACATCATGTTAGCATTTTTGGGGGGAGGATGGGATTTCTTAGAGGGGATCAACTAAATGGAAAGAAACAGGAGGGGAAAGGGACAAGAAGGTAGGAAGCACAGCTGTGGTGTGAATCTGAGGTGAAGAGACTGTGAAGGAAGGGGTAGGAGAGGTTGGAGCAAACAGCCAATCAGCTCAGGGAGGAGAAAATCCAGTCAAAAAATTGGGTGTAATAATCTGTTACTAGAGACCCAGGTAAAGCCATAAAAAACACTCTCTTCATATATTAATCTAGTGGTGCAAGTCTACCCCCCTGAACTTGGTGACAGAAACACCTGCTGCAGTGAGACATTTAGGGCATGTCTACACTGACAGAGTTACAGCGCTGGGAGTTACAGCGCTGCTCAGAGAGCGCTGAAGGGAAACAGCTGTTGTGTGTTCACACTGTTAGCTGCCTGCGCAATAGCGTGTTCACACTTGCAGCGGTATTCGGAGCAGTGCACTCTAGGCAGCTACCCCACAGAGCATCTCTTCCTCTTCTGCTGCTAAGAGTTGTGGGAAGACAGAGGGGGTCGTGGGGCATCCTGGGTCCTGTCCCAGTACCCTGTGATGCATTGCTTCGCATCCCAGCAATCCCTGTGCTTCCATCCGCATTTGGCGCCATCTTTCAACAGTTTGTGTATTGCGCGCCCTGCCTCTTCAGGCTGCGGGAATGGATCCCGAACTGCTGACCAATATGCTGTTCGCTCTGACCAACACGTCCCGAGTGGCAGTGGAGTTATTCCTTAAACTATAAAGGCAAGAGGAGTGTGACATTGATCTCGCCACGGAAAGTAGCTACGACATGAGATTGCTTGTGGCATTCACGGAGGTGCTGACCACAGTGGAACACTGCTTTTGGGCTCGGGAAACAAGCACTGAGTGGTGGGATCACATCGTGATGCAGGTCTGGGATGACGAGCAGTGGCTGCAGAACTTTCGGATGAGGAAAGCCACATTCATTGGACTGTGTGATGAGCTCGCCCTAGCCCTGCGGCACAAGGACACAAGAATGAGAGCTGCCTTGCTGTTGGAGAAGCATGTGGCGATTGCAGTGTGGAAGCTGGCTACTCCAGACTGCTACCGATCGGTCGCTAACCAGTTTGGAGTGGGAAAGTTGACCGTTCGACTCGTGTTGACGGAAGTCTGCAGGGCCATTAATCACATTCTGCTCCAAAAGATCATGACTCTGGGCAGCGTGCATGACATTGTGGATGGCTTTGCACAAATGGGCTTCCCTAACAGCGGAGGGGCGATAGATGGCAAACATATTCCAATTCTGGCACTAGACCACCTAGCCACTGAGTACATTAATTGCAAGGGGTATTTATTATTGGTTCTCCAGGTGCTTGTGAATCACGATGGGCGTTTCACAGACATTAACGCAGGCTGATCCGGAAAGGTGCCTGATGCACGCATCTTTCAGAACACTGGCCTGTTCAGGAAGCTGCAAGCAGGGACTTTCTTCTTGGACCAGAAGATCACCATAGGGGAAGTCGAAATGCCCATTGTGATCCTGGGAGACCCCGCCTACCCCTTAATGCTGTGGCTTATGAAGCCGTACATGGAGCAACCTGACAGCAGCAAGGAGCGGTTCAATGACAGGCTGAGCATGTGCAGAATGACTGTTGCATTTGCTTTTGGCCATTTAGAAGCCCGCTGGTGCTGCCTCTATGGGAAGCTGGACCTGGCCAATGACAACATTCCTATGCTTATAGCTGTGTGCTGTACGCTCCATAATATTTGTGAAGGGAAGGGTGAAAGCTTCACTCAGGGCTGGACTGCAGAGGCTCAGCACCTGGAGGCTGAGTTTGAACAGCCAGAGACCAGGGCTATTAGAGGGGTGCAGCGCAGGGCCATAAGGATCAGGGATGCATTGAGGCAGCAATTTGAAGCTGAAAGCCACTAATATTTATTGCTATTCTCGGGAGTGTAGTGCTTGTAATGGTAGGAGATGATTGGTGCAGATGATGCAATATGTGGGCTTAACATATTGGATGTTGCTTTGCTGGGCTCTTAAGATATCTTGCTGCTGAGGGTCAGCAGGGAATCAAGGGAGGGTCTTCTCCAAGACTGCGGTTTCCGCCCTGGCCCCTATGCCACTTGCCTGTGTGCAGCAATGGTCACCCTGCCCCCGTGACATCACAGTGGCATGGGAAAGTTACCATTAATTGGGCAAGAAACAAAGCAGCTCTGCCGAAGAACCTGTGGCAGCAGATTGCCCAGTATCTCCAGGAGAGTTTCCTGGAGATCTTTGAGGGAGATTCCTGTGAAGTGAGGGAGTCAATCAACAGCCTGTTCCGCCGCTCAGACTAGGCATGCGGTGGGAGACAAGCCTGCTTTCTGCAACCCTCCTGCCCCCAACAACTTGCTTTAGCGATTCCCAAAATCAAATCCACTTACCAGGGGCCTCCTCTCCTGTTTGCGCTTCGCCAACATCCAACAGCTGTGACTGGCTAGCATCCTCTGGGGTAGAAAAGAGCTCCTGGCTGCATGCATCTCTGGCCTCCGAGTCATCCTCTGCGTCTGGGTCCCCCTTCCACTCCACATCTTCATCCAAGATTTCCTCCTTCTGGCTCAGTTCACTTTCAACTGGCACGTGACCAACCGAAGTCTCTCTTTGCAGTGGAGGTGGGGTCGCTGCCAAGTATCATGTCCAGCTCTTTGTAGAACCGGCAGCTCGTGGGCACAGCACCGGAGCAGCAGTTTGCCTCCCGCACCTTGTGGTAGGCGTTCCGCAGCTCCTTCACTTTGACCCTGCACTGCAATGTGTCCCTGTCATGGCCCCTTTCTGTCATGCATTGTGAAATCTGTCTGTAGGTATCGTAATTCCTGCGGCTGGAGCGCAGCTGGGATTGGACAGCCTCCTCTCCCCAAATGCTGATGAGGTCCAGCAGCTCGGCATTGCTCCAAGTGGGGGATCGCCTGGTGCATGGAGCAGGCATGGCCACCTGGAAAGATGCGCTGAGACCACTGCATGCATCACCAAGCAAACAGAACGGGGACTTGAAAAATTCCAAAGGAATTTATGGGGTGGGAATGACGGATGGTCACCTGAGGGCAGGGCAGTAGAGTTCAAACCGATGACCAGAGAGTCGAGAACAGGCATTGTGCGACACCTCCTGGAGTCCAGTTGCAACGCTGTAATCGACCACAGTATCTACACTGCCACCGGAGCGCTGTAGCCCCAGCGCAGAAAGCTCTACACCTCTTGTTGGGGCAGCTTTTTTACAGCTGTGCAGTTTCTGCGCCCTAAGGGGCTTGGTAGTGTGTACACCTCGGGAGTTGCAGCACAGCTTTACTGTGCAGAAACTTGCCAGTGTAGACAGGGCCTAAGTAGATGATGTCTCTTGCTACACTGAGCATTGTTGAAATCAATCTGTCCCTGCTGTGCCAGCTATGAAATTGCTAATGTGTTTGTTTGCACACCTTAGGTGGCTGAGTAGAATGGGTGAGTTATTTCACCTTCTGATGAGCAGTCTCCTAAGGAGTCCTTAGGATCAGTCTCATTAGCACAGACTCCAAAGTGCTGCCTTCCCCAGTATTGTTTGTACTTGAGGTTACATACTGCCGTAGTGATAATGCCAAGCATGACTGCTGTGTTCCCAGTGAGCTTTAAAGCCCTTTGGAGCCGGGCAGTTTGTAGTAATGGTTTATAAGGTTGTCTTGACACAGTGCCAGAGTTATCCAGAGGAGGGGGGAAACTGATCAGAATATGTAGGCAAGGTAAGGTTTTATTTTATGAGGCTGTGTAGAGCAGGGGAATAATTCATTAGCAATATGACCCAGTGGGTTGTTTGTGTCTTGCAGGAATAGCTCTGAGAATCTATCATGGAGATGGGCAAACTACGGCCCACGGGCCAGAGCCATTTTAAGCCGGCCCGCGAGCTGCACTAGCAGCTCGGCCCCCCTCTGGCCGGGGCGCTGGGTTGGGGCCGGACCATGCGGCTCGGACCCGCTCCGGCCGGGGCGCTGGGTCGGGGC
>NW_020664447.1:78623616-78680518 GCF_002925995.2 Terrapene triunguis
CACCCCCAGCCAGAACCTGCACCCCTTCCCGCACCCCTGCCCCAGCCCTGATCCCCCTCCCGCCCTCCCAACCCCTCGGTCCCAGCCCAGAGCACCCTCCTACACCCCAAACTCCTCATCCCTGGCCCCACCCCAGAGCCCGCACCCCAACCCCAATTTTGTGAGCATTCATAGCCCACCATACAATTTCTATTCCCCGATGTTGCCCTTGCCCACCCCGATCTATCACGTAGTTTGGTGAAATTTTGCTATCACCCAGTGACTGCTGAGAATCCCACGCACACATCCTGCGATGTTTTACTGCAATCACAATATGGGCGAGTTCAACAGTTTTTTAAAATCAGTTCTGTGATATTAAAAAAAAAAAAAAAGACAAAATAAATACAAATCAAATAAAAATGTCATAAAATAGCTCTCTATTATCATCTAGAAGCATCTTTGTTTCCTTGCTCTTGTCACTCGCACTTCAGCTTTATTTTTTAAAACCTTCAGGACTTGTAACCTGGAATAGTATTTACATCAGGCCAGATTCTCTGCTGCATGTTGCAGAAGGCTTAGCACTGCCTGTGTAGCACAGGCAGGGAAAAGAAAGAGGTGGCTGACTCCCACCTTTTCCCTCTCCAAATTCTGACCTGGCTGGGGGCCTGCCTGGTCCCTAATGCAACTTATACCACCCCAGGTTACCCACTCAGAACTGAATAAGTACTATTCAGCCTGAGTAAGGAGTGCATTGAGTATAAACTCTTTTGAACAGACAAGCTCCACCAAAAATGGTGACTTTCCCTGCCTGCACTGAGGGTTTGCACTGATATGCTAGCTCAGTGGTTCTCAAACTATTGTACTGGTGACCCCTTTCACATAGCAAGCCTCTGAGTGCGACCCCCCCTTATAAATTAAAAACACTTGTTTATATATTTAACACCATTATAAATGCTGGAGGCAAAGCAGGGGGTTTGGGGTGGAGGCTGACAGCTTGCGACGCCCTATGTAATAACCTTGTGACCCCCTGAGGGGTCCCGCCCCCCCAGTTTGAGAACCCCTGTGCTGGCTGCTGAAATTAGAGATAGCCCTCAATATAGACAAGGTCTCTGTGTTTTGTACAGGATCAAGTACACTGACTGTGTGGCACAAATGATAGTAAATCTGTTGGATTTTTTTTTTTTTTTTGGTCACTTAATCCATGACATGAAAAACTAATTAAATGCTTTTAATATCAACTTTACCAGTGGGGAAAAAAGTGGCAGTTGATCTAATCTTAATCCATATTCTTGGTCTTGGACTATTTGTTTCTTTTCATCTTTTTATACTGAACAAGTTTTCTTTCTTTCTTTTTTAAAACCTAGTGTTATTTCCTGCTCTCTCTTTTTGGTAAAACTTCCGTTTTCCTGTTTGGTTATAAGGCTTTATGCGTACACTCTCAAACTACATTACTGCCGAGTTTTTGTTCCGCTCTATAAATTGGAGAAACAGAATACCTGATTTAGCACAAATTACATGTGACAGACTGATAATACGTTGTTTCTGAATCTTCTGCTAAATCCTTTCCTCAATGGCAAGCTGGTAAGTACCTGAGGACTCTACTGTGACTATATAATGACTTTGTTGAACAAAACTCATATGGTGTAATATAAAGAATAGCGTGTCCTATTTAAACTGTTACTTTCAGAAGGTTTGTGTTTCAGTTATGAAAAGATAATTAGATTTTTGTGGCAATAATAGATTGCTCTGATTCTCGCTTCCAATGCTGAACTTGATTTACTGGGCCAAATTCATCTGTGGTGCAAGTCAAATGATTTCAGTGGAGTTATCCCATTTGTCCCATTGAGAACTGAACGGGAATAAGAACTCACCTGTGTGGATCCCATTGAAGGATCGAGGCCTTATATGGTTTGTTGTATTGTGTACAGTTATACATGTGTCTATGTCCTGATTGATAGTGTTGTGTTTGTAATTTGCATATGTTTGAATTTTTGAAAACCTTTTGAAAATGTTGTTCTACTCAAACACACTCCAATGGCTTGAGAGTGTTTGAAAGCATTAAAATTTGCATTTTCCGTTCACAGTATAGTTTCTGATTGTGCATGTTATTTCAGTATTTTCCAAAATTAGTTACTTCTTGTTCTTATTTCTATAAAAAGGGAAGTAGTTTAGCAATGAGCCTGATCTTGTAAGGATACTTCATTACAATTTTATATCTCAGCATATGTAATAGACTAATCAAGTCTGTGTCATTTTTTCCCTACACTTACCATCCTGATATTTACTTCAAAGAACTTGGTGTGTGTAGTGGAGGTTGTTTGCAAGATGGCTTGTGGGATGCTATAAAGTACCATGCTTTTTTACAGGAAGAAACAGTGAGTGGGTTAAAGAGTTAATGGATCAGTGAAGTGCTAGAGAAGGTGGAAGTGTGCATACGTTGCTTAAATAGCTTGAAAGTTAAGGGAAAGCTTCCTCCCTTGGAGTATGGCATGTTCCTATGTATCTGACTATTCTGACAGGAATGATGGTTTTTAATGACTAAATTGCTGAGTATGAGATGCCTTTTGTTCAGCAGCTGTTTATATTTTTTTTAGAGGCTAAGTTGACGTGCTCCCAAGTGGAGTTTGCCTTGAAACCTTTTTTTCCTTAAGTTAATTGTTCTATTTTGCAAGAATGTATCAGAACAGGAAACAGAGGAGTTAAAATGAATCCACCAGCTACTACCCAAAATCTTAGCAGTATAAACTAAGTGCTGGGGCCAGATTCTGCTCCCAATTTCATTGGTGTAAATACAGAGCAACTCCATCAGCCCTGATCTGATTCGCTACTGACTCGCAGCTCATACGCCATTTATATGTGGGTACCAGACACTAACAAATCAGAATTCTCTATTCATTTGCATTAGTGGTACAGCAAGTTAGAATTGGTAGGAGATTACAATCAGACCTCTATGAATCATCTGTTACTCTGTGGTGTCTCTTCACATATGTTATACTTGCATCTCAGGTTACTTGTAACTTGCTGCATCAAAGCACTGAGACATGACAGTGAGGTAAATAACTGTGAGCCTTATTGAGCATGTCTGTACTACATGAATTTTCACACTGAAGTGACTAAGCCCTCAAAGTCCTGGCCTACTAGGACTGGAGACTCAGAGTAAAATCTGGATTCTCTATGACTTGTCTCTTTGGTTTCCAGCTCACAAGTCTGGGATGGATGTCTTCACACATTGCTCAATATAGTGTTTTAATAACCTCAAAAAGGAGAACTTGATTAAGGGGAACACCATCAGCATAAAGAGCAACTTCTAAACCTTGTTCTTTTATAACAAACACATAGTAGTTGGCCTTGTGCTTGTTATTCACACAAACTCTCTCTGTAAACTACTTCCTTATCTGACAGGCATGTTCTGAGGCTTAATTCATTAACAACATCAAGCCTTTTTGAGATGTATGGATGAAAGATGCTATATATATATATATATATATATATATATATATATATATATATATATAATACACACACACACACACACTCAGGGGTTCTCAAACTGGGTCTCGAGACCCCTCAGGGGTCGTGAGGTTATTACATGGGGGGTCACGAACTGTCAGCCCCTACCCCAAGCCCCACTTTCCCTCCAGCATTTATAATGGTGTTAAATATATTAAAAAGTGTTTTTCATTTATAAGGCGGGGGGGGTCGCACTCAGAGGCTTGCTATGTGAAAGTGGTCACCAGTACAAAAGTTTGAGAGCCACTGAGCAGGATTATTGTAATGTTTGTTATTGGTATCTTTGGATTTAAGATATTTTATAGCGACATGGGAGTTTTAACAAAAGCAATTTAAGGGCCAGGCTGTGAATGGCTATACGCAGGTGCACAGTGTGGATGGATCTTCCCCCTCTGACAGCTCATCCAAGGGCCAGCAACAATTACAGTCCCTCAGTGCACATCAAAGGAAGTGGAAAGGAGGCTGGTGCATAGCTTCCCCCTGTGCACCAGACTTCAGAGTGCATTCGAGAAGGGAGCGTAAAAGGTGGTGTGACCTGAGCAGATCCTTCTGTGCATTGGGTGATAGGGGGGAATGAGGGACCATGTCTCCCTCTTAGTTGGGCAAGTGGCTAAATGCCCTCAACCTTCACAACAGTTTTGATCAAGGGAGTTTTCCACTTGTTCCCACTGCTGCTCTAATGCAGGAGCAGAGTCCTGCCTCGCTTGGTATCTGGTAGAGCAGGGGTGGACAAACGTTTTGGCCCAAGAGCCACATCTGGGTGGGGAAATTGTATGCAGGGCCATGAATGTAGGGCACAGGGTTGGGGTGTGGGAGGGGGTGCAGTATGCAGGAAGGGGCTCAGGGCAAGGGGTTAGGGTGCAGGAGGGGGATCAGGGCAGGGGGTTGGGATGCCCTCTGCCCCTGCTCTGCCAGGGGCCACAGGAACTTGATGCTGGCCGTTTCTGGGAGCAGTGCGGGCCAGGGCAGGCAGGGAGCCTGCCTTAGCCCCACTGCGCCGTATCCTGCGGGCCGGATTGAAAGCCCTGATGGGCCGGATCTGGCCTGCGGGCTGTTGTTTGTCCTCCCTTGTGCTGGAGGATCCTCTACAAGTGATGCTGACTTCGGACGGGAAGTAGAGTGGTAGATTCTATGGCAGGACAAAATTAGCAACCTAGTCATATCTGCAACAAATGCTAAGATATGGGAAGTGTTTTACTTGTAGTAACTTGACTGAATGCTTTTTTGCCTTGAAGTTTGTAGAGCACCGATATTTTTAAGCTCCATTTGCAGAAGTTGGTTGCAGAAACTGCAAATATTGTGCCATTCCATAAATGGCCATTTCTTTAAATAATTACATCAAATTAAAAAAACATTTTTTACCCACCCTAATCATTACTTCATTTGGTGTGATGAAAATAATTGAAATAATTCTGTTTAGCAGAATAGTCCATTAGAGTTTGCAGCTGACCCCGGCTGCTGCAGGAATGTGGTCTGTAGCTTGTGTCTTGTTAACCTTTGAGGTTAATGGTCATATATCACACTAACCATACTTCTCGTTATATCCAATTTCTTATTTACATAGGTTTTTTAAAGGTAATGTTTGCTGGGTTCACATGCTGATATAATTCATCTGTTACTTGCACAGCAGGTTTAACCACACAAATGTGACTTCCTGTAAAAAGTGCAATATGTTAAAAACATATTGTAGGGTTTTTTTTGTAATTTTTCATTGTGAAGTGGATTTGTTGCAAGGTAGAACAACCAAATAACTTCTTACTTCTTTACTTGCATCTGAAGAAGTGAGGTTCTTACCCACGAAAGCTTATGCTCCCAATACTTCTGTTAGTCTTAAAGGTGCCACAGGACCCTCTGTTGCTTTTTACAAATAACTTCTGACATCAGTAATAACGATCAGGCTGGTGAGAAGAAAAATAGTACAAACCAAGTTTGGATAAACAAAATGAAAACAAAAGTTTAGGAAAATGTTCACTAACTAGCAGTTTGCAACTTCAAAGAACTTTACAAAAACACGGTTGTTAATGAAGATAACTAAGTGATTATTAGCATCCTCGTTTTAAAAAGTGAGGCATATTCTTAGCTTTTGTGAAATATCAAGTTAGTGGAGCTATGGCTGTTTACAACAGCTGAGGATCTGCTCCAGGGAAAGAGAGTTTTGTGTAAGTCTGAGAGCCAGTATGGGCTTCAGTGGTACTACTCACACATGCTCCAGTACTTTGCTGGATCGGGGTGAGAGCACTCAACTCTCTGCAGGATGCAGCCTTCAGTTTGAAATTGGCTACTTCCATGGTCACTGTAACGTTTTGTGGGAGTGAGTTCCATGGCCCAATAAAGGCTATGATAAGCTGTCATGGTTACAGGGCGAGCTGCACTTTAGCTCCTTTTAGTCCCTCTCAAGTGCACGCCTCCTGGGTGGAATTTCGTGGCCCCAGTGTTCTTAGACTGGCTCTCTGGGCTGGAGCTCCCCTGTGGAGCAGTTAGCATGATAGGCCCAACTGGCTTTGGTGCCTGAGAGCCTCTGAGCAGTTGCCGATTAAAGAGACTCAAAACAGCTTCTTCAAAACAAAGGATTATTTATTAACCCGAAGGTACACAGCAAGCAGAGACAGGGGCTAAAACAACAGAAGGCCTATGCACCTGGTCTTACCTAACTGTATTCTTTGCCTGCAAGCTCCGGGTGAGTTCCACACAGTCCTACTTCTGATCTTGGGGAGACAGCCAGCCCCTGCAGCATTCTCTCATTGTCTCTGAGAAAGATGCAGCTCCAGCATCTGCTGCCTACTCACCTCCCTTTCTCTCTATGCTGGTGTCTTTAATGGTTTAGTGTTCCTTTGATCGTAGGTTCCAGCCTGGGAAAGGTAAACCTGCTATCCTAGCTGGAGCCCAGCAGATGGGCATTTCCCATTTTGTAGCTCCCGTACAGTTCCCTTAAAATACCTTATCTCTCTCATCATTTCATTTCCTCTTTGTTTCCCTCTAATAGCCTCTTTTAATTCCATGCAGTCATGCAGGAAAATATCAAACAGGTAAATTGAAGTGCAACTGATATTCATAAAAAATAATACAGATATCTCCCTCGTTCTCCACATAAGCATTTTACATTCTCTTTCGTCACAGCTCTAGTATGGCTTACATGATCTTTGGTAACCTTTACAATGAACATCGTTCTAACTGCTACTATAGAGGATATGGTCCATTAGATAGGGCACTGAACTGGAAGTCAAGAGACATGGGTTGTGATTGTTATTAGTCATCTTTCTTATGGTAGTCTCTAGGCGCCAACCAAGAACAGGGCTCCATTGTGCTAGACACTGTACAAACAGAATAAGAGACAGTCTCTACACTGAAGCGCTTACAATCAAAGGGCTTGTCTTCACTGCAGTATTAACTCAAGGTAAATTAAGTATTGCCTCTAACTTGACTCTCGGGTGACCATTCATCCCTTATTTTAAGATTTATTGAAATGTATTAAAAGTGATAGTAAGTACCATTTTAAACATTAAATTGAAGCTTATAATAATTGCATTGTATATCTGAGGGCAGTAGAAATATACACTTAAGAGAAAAGTACATGATGTGCTAGGGGAAATGGTGTTTGCCTAAAATGTCCCTTACAATAAAGCATTGTCTCTAATTTTTCCTGTGGTTTTCCATTATTTCCATCCAACAAAGATGCTTACCCTACCCGACTTCCTTTCATGGTTCTCTACCTCAAGTTAGGTGGTGCTTTATTACTCGAGCTAGCTGGCCTCAGAGGAGGTTGGGGTTGCAGCTACCATGCTGCTGATAGTTGAGCTAGTAATCCAGTGGGAATTTAGCTTCTTTGTGCTGTTAATTCAATCACTCTGTGCAAACGTTCTCACTTAAGTGTCATTGACTGGAACATGGGGAGTTGGGCCTAGTGATTGGATCAAGAGTCGGGAGTCAGGAATAGGAGCCCAGGGTCAGAGTTGGAGTCAGAGGTCAGATGCCAGAGCCAAGGGTCAGGGCTGAAGTCAGAAGTCAGAGACAAGGTTTAAAGCCAGTGTCGGAGAATTGCTTCCACACCAGGTTATCTGGAGTGTGGCAAAGCAGGGGAAAGGCTGGGTCCAGGACAGGAGTGGGGCTGGAACAAGGCAGGAGCAGGGCTGGAGTGAGTCTGGGAACAAGCAGGCAGAGGAACTAGTGGAACCGGGGTGAACACTTTGAGCTGCCATTGGCCTAATACTGCTGCTGGGCTTAAGAGCATGCCTCTTGGTTCTTCCAGCCAGTTGGGTGGTCTGGCCAATCAGGTGATTCTGCTGCAAGCCAACTCTTATTCAGCTCTCAGTCCTCTGTTCCTCACTAGGTAGGTGGAGCTAGTTGGTTCCAGACTCAGCTGCAAGCCCTAATTCATGACATCGAACTAGGCTAACTCAAGTAGTTAACTTGAGTGTGGCTAATTCAAGTTAACTGCAATAAAGACAAGGCCTAAGTAGACAAGACAGACAAGTGAACAATGCACTGGCAGCAAATATCATATTCTGTTTTTTTTTTTTTTTTTGCGAGGTGGAGAGGTTGTTTTTTAAATTTAAATCCTTGGATGGGGTTATGTGAGGGGGGGATTCTGTCCCTGGCCTGGCACTGACCTTCACCTCCCTGTACCTCAGGTCCCCCAGTGTAAATGAGGATAATTATATTACTTTGAGATCTGTGGATGAAAAGTGCAGCTGATCTAGCTTAATTGGTGTCTGTAAGTGCTTCTGTTGAAATAATAATAATATTTTCATATTAAAATTAAATATTATTAAAATCAGTTCAGCATAGTACAGTAGTTGTTCAAATAACCTTATATTTGGAGATCAGTTTTTCCTTTTTACTGTTTTTTACATAGAAAAGGGTGATCTGGGCCTAAGTAATTCAGAGGTTAAATTATTTCATTTTTAAGATTGTCCCTTTAAAAAAAAAAAAACTACAGTATTGTACAGTAATGGCCCAATACACTGCAGTACCTCTACTGTAAACTGCAGTGTTTTAGACCATTACAGTAGAATACTTCAGTACTTTTCTCAGAAGGGAGTGTTTATATCCAGCCATGGGCCTTAAGAGAAATGCATTTGATTGTCTCAGCTCAGTTCATAGTAAATTATAGGTCTGCATTTAAAAAAAAAAAAACACCCCTACTACAACTGTAGGGCAGAGCTATACAAAACTTAGTGGGATGGCTTCTCCCTAAAGGATTGTGTACATTGCAGAAAAACTCATTTGCCTTCACAAATTCTTCCCTGTGAATCAATAGAACATTTTATTTTTCAGCTTGCATAAAAAAGAGCAACATATTTCACATGCATTCATGCTACCATAAATGTTTTCTGAATTATTGCATTTTTTTTATATTATGGAGGGTAATTCTACAATAGCCAGAATGCAAATTAACAATTAAAGCCATGACATCAATAAAATCTGTCCAGTGGGTTTCATTAATGTTACATCTCAATCAAACAATCATGCCACTTAAACAATTTTATTACTGCCCCAGCTACACGCCTTGAATGATCTAAAATTCTCTTGTTCTTTCCCATGGTACAATACTTTAAATACGTTGAAAATATAGATATGTCTCAGATACATTTTCTAAAGTAGCTTTGCAAATATATTCCATGGTTGCTTTACTTACACAAAAGTACTCAGATTTTAAATAAACTTAGGCCACATTCTGATACCCTTACTCATGTTGAATAGTGTGACAGATATGGCAATTTCCTGCAATATCCGTGGGAGACTTTATTGAATTAACTTTTGGTGCCCTTAACTGTGAACTATAGAACCTTAGTGAACAAATAACCCAATTGTAGTAAGAAGCTGCTATATGTGAGTAAAGATATCAAAATCTAGCCCCCTAATAATAAGTAAATTAATGAGATCCATGCATGGAGGGTCTCATCCATGTATGCATATCCCCACTCCTGTATGGAAGGTTAGCTCAGATCCATTCCAAAGGCTTGTCTGTGGACCAGCATCTCATCAAAGGGGCTCTGTATCCTTTGATATCACTGGTGGTGGAGGGCTGTTAGCACCTAACAGGATCAGGACCTTCAAGAACAACTCCTTTGTCTTCCACAGCAACCCTGGAAACATATCACATATCCTACAGTAGGTAAGATGCTAACAATGCTGGTAAATGAGCATTTATCTTGGAATGTTCCAGACTACATGTGTCAGTTTTCAGGGAAGCCAAACCATCCAGGAAGAAATTATATCTTAACTCATTGATTCATAGATTCCAAGGCCAGAAGAAACCATTGTGATCATCTAGTCTGACCTCCTCTATAACACAGGCCATAGAATTTCCCCAAAATTATTCCTAGAGCAGATCTTTTAGAAAAACATCCAAACTTGATATAAAAATTGTCAGTGATGGAGAATCCACCATGATCTTCGGTAAATTGTTCCAATGGTTAATTACCCTCACTGTCAAAAATGTACACCTTATTTGCAGTCTGAATTTCTCTAACTTCAGCTTCCAACCATTGTTTCACATTATATCTTTCTCTGCTAGATTGAAGAGCCCATTACTAAATATTTGTTCCCCATGTAGATACTTACAAACTGTAACAAAGTCACCCCATAACCTTCTCTTTGTTAAGCTAACCAGAGCAGTCAGCCACCAGACAGGAAAACCTGATAGCGCGTCACAAATGTGGTTCTAACATTACAACAAAAATGAAATTACTCACATGAAAAAACTTTTTTAACAAAAAGGAGGGTGTTTTTAGTGACAAACACTATAGGACATAGCCATAAATGTAGAGCAATTGACCAATTTTTTTTGTTGTAAATAAATGTGGAATTTACTGCTGTTCATCAGATTTATCATTTCACTTGCAAATAAATAAATAAATAAAGTGTTGACAGGTAGGCAGGTAAATTCCAGCGGAGGGAGAAAAGCTGCTGTGCAGTAGATCAAGAAGACTTTGAGACTCAGAGACCTCAATGGTGGACATCATTGAGGAATCTAAGTAGATAGATAAATGAATGGTCGAAAAGGGATCCTGGCCGCTCCGATCAGCACCACTGACCGGGCTGTTAAAAGTCTGGTCAGCAGCACAGCGGGGCTAAGGCAGGCTCCCTGCCTGCCCCGGCTCCACACAGGTCCTGGAAGCGGCTGGCATGTCCCTGCGGCCCCTAGGCACAGGGGTGATCAGGGAAGCACCACAAGTTGCCCCAGTGCCAGCTCCGCAGCTCCCGTTGACCAGAAACTGTGGCTAACGGGAACTGCGGGGGCGGTGCCTGCGGGCATGGGCAGCGTGCACAGTGCAGAGCCGCCTGGCCGTGCCTCTGCCTAGGGGCCGGACATGTTGGCCTCTTCCGGGAGCAGCGCAGAGCCAGGCCATGCAGGAAGCCTGCTTTAGCCCCACTGCACCACTGACGGGGAGCTGCGTGAGGTAACTGCTGCCTGGCCGGAGCCCACACCCTAAACCCCCTCCTGCACCTCAACCCCCCCTCCCACATCCAAACTCCTGGAGCCCACACCCCAAACCTCTTCCCGCACCCCAACCCTGAGCCTGCTCTCCAAACCCCTTGGCCCCAGCCCAGAGCCCCCTCCTGTACCCCAAACCCCGCACTCCCACCCAGTGAGGGTGGGAGAGAGCGAGTGAGGGAGGGGGGCTGGAGTGAGTGGGGGTGTGGCATCAGAGAAGGGGCGGGGCAGAGGTGGGGCCTCAGGGCAGGGTGGGACGGTGCAAGGGTGTTTGGTTTTGTGCAATTAGTTGGCAACCCTAACTTAGGCCCATGTTTTTAGCCTCCTCATGTTCACTCAACTATAATGGAAATCCAGGCTGGCAACAGATACCTTGCATGTTAATGCAATGTAATATAATTTAAAAAATCAATATAGAAATTACCGTCATTACATTTTGAGTGTTATGTGTAATGAAATAGTGTAATGGATCTGCTACAGAATATCTCTATTCTCAGTAATAATTTTTTTTTTTCAGATGCATCAGGAAATTTATGTATAAATTTCAAAGTTGTGGTTGTTAAACCATGACTAAATACAAATGCTGATATGATCCATACTGTTCTGAGAGAGAAAGAACATAAGCTATTCACAGTCATACGATATAAAATGTTACCGTATGCCTGCAATGCATTCCCCTGCCTCACAGCATTAACAATGATTTATGGCCCAGAAAAATAGCTGGGGAAACTTCCCTGGTAGCTCATATCATTATCTGGTTTAGATATAAAACAGTGTAATAACCCATTCCAGTTCCCATTGAGATCAGTAGAAAGACTCCAGTGGGCATTGGATCGGACACTTTATGACGTATTTGGTGGGAAGTTACTATAGCAGCTGCAGGGGTAAAGTGAGAAAATAGAATTTAGGCATATAGAGGTGTTCCTTAGTTCAAGGTGATAGGCTGTAGGCTAGAATCAGGTCCTCGGAGGGACTATAGGGTTTGCAAGATAATGAAGGACTTTGCAAAGAGTGATTTTCTGTTATTTCACTGGAGGCCAAGTAAGGGACCTGATCCTGTTCCTATTGAAGTTAATGGTTAAAAACTCCCATTGACTTCGGGGGAAGCAGGAATTGCGCCTGATATTTTGTGTTATAGGAGAGTAAATTAAAATGTCTCAGCTACTAAATCTGACTTGGGGAAATGCTGCTATAATGCACCTGCCCACCTTTAAAAAGAATAGTGCAACATTTTGGGGGTTTTCTTTAGTCACACAATGTCAATATTAGAGCTGGGGGGGGGCAGGAGTTCCATTTCATGAAGGATTTTGCAATTTTGAAATTTAGCTTCATTCCAAATCCAAATGAAAACCAAAAATTCATCAATTCTTTGTGAAGGAAAAAATTTTTAAAAATCATTTTTCGTCGAGCACGATGTTTTGTTTTGATTTTGACTTCTTAAAATGTTGCATTTATTATATGATAGTATATATTATAGTACAAAATTTCAAAATGAAAACTCATTCAAAAGAAATAAATCAAAACATTTCAATCTGAAAATATCAAAACTGGGCCTTTCAGTATTGTCCGAACTTTTTCCCCTGGTTTTCTTCCAAAAGGAAACTCCAGTAAAATAGACTTGATTTTTGCAAAGCATTTTAATTTGAATAAAATATAGTTTGGTCAACATTTCTCTGACCAGCTCTCATCAATATGAATAAGGGTGCAGATGTGCAGCAGACATCATGGAGGACACAGCATTTGGCTGCTGAAAGCAGATGTACTTCACTCTGCAGCCTGTTCTTGATGTCCTAAACTTCCACTGACTCTAGGGATAGTCGCTTATGATCAGCAGTACTCAGCCCTGCCTTAGTTTGGCCTGTAGTTAATCAAACAGCTGGGTTTTTTTTATAAGCAAACATATGCATTATAATGAGAAGGGGGGGGGGCAGGACCATGAGCTCCATTTTGTAGCATGAACTATCCTCCCCTATAAACATCAGAAGTTGAATTGGGCTTTTCAGAAAAACCTTTCAAACAACTGATGTTTTATGATTACTCTGCCAAGAGGTTTGACCAAGTTGTTGTTGTGCTTAAAGGCCCTAAAGGATTTCGGCCCCATTGTACTATAATGAAAAATAATAAGTCATTCCCTGTCCCATATGAAAAGACAACAACAGGTGGATGGACATGGGCATATCCTTTATAAGACCTAAAGTACATACATAAAGAATACTAGCGTTAATATTTCAGACTGTACAAGCTACTTCTCCTATATGCTCCAGTAGCGCAACCTACTGATTTTCATGCTCTGAAGTAATAATAGCCTATTCTGGATTTCTTAGCTTTAGGATAATTAATGGATTGTCTGCCAACATAGGGCGTGCTGTCTGACTGTCTCTGACTATCTATCATACTTATCAGCCGTACGTCTGAGTATCTCCCACAGGTAGAAATGACAATAATGAATCTCTCTCTTCTTACCTTAATGGCACAAGAGAGGATTGGAGTTTTTTCTGGTTATTGTTTGTTTCTTTGCTTGGTTTTTTAAAGATTAATGAGACAGCTCTTTAAGTGTTACCGCTTTTCATTGGATACTTGAAAACGCTTTACCATCCCCCCACCCTAAACTAAGAAAGAGAGCTAGGTATGAAGAGGTATGTAGGTATAAAATTATTAGGGTTGTCATGAGCTCAGGACTTATGCTGGACATAAACCATAACAATTTCATTTATATTTTTAAAAGACGATAGGCCTGATCCTGCACTGCTTACTCATGCAAGCCTACTGTTGTGTGCAGGATGAGGGTCCAGATCTTGGATCATAGAAATTTTGAGCATTTACCCATTTCTCGTGAGAGTAGTTCTAGTGTCTGCAACTGCTGGGTATTCAGGGTAGCAATAGTTGAAATACTGGTTGACAGTCCAAAAATGTCAGTGATGGATGTTGAGTATTATGTTCCGTGTTTGTGTGACCTCAGCTATATACCCAATGATATCTGTTTCATATGAAGGATGTATTTTTTACAGTAATCTGGAGGAGTGCACCGTTTGTCTTAGCTTCTATTCCAAGAATAAATTTCAGTGGGAGGGAAATAATAAATTCATGTGAAATTACAGAACAAAAATAAACATTTACAGTAACTACCATATAATGATTATGCACTTTAACAAGATACTTTTGTTGCTTGAAACTGCAAATGCACTAGTACTCATAGATGCTGGAACTAGGGGTACTGCCGCACTACTTGGCTTGAAGTGGTTTCCATCATATATGGGGTTTACAGTTTGGTTCAATGACTCTCAGCACCCCCACTACAAAAATTGTTTCAGCACCGCTGCTACTACTAAAAAATATTAAAAAACTTAAAGTTGAGGGAAAAAAGCAATCTCTGTTATATTTCTTTAGATGGGGAAATCTTCCAACCACAGTTCCCCCAGGATACTCCAGAATTCATGTTGTCATTATCTACATTTATTTAAAATTGTTCTTCACATCTTTAGTTCAGGTTGAAAATAACTGAAATATGTGAATCCAGATATTCTGATTTTTTTTTTAAATGTAATCTTGTATTTCTTAACATTTTGGGCTACTTCTGAAAGGTGATTATTTCGGTAAATAAACTGCATCTCCCCAGCCCCTTGATCTTTCCTTCTTTGCTAGTAAGCTGAAGTAAAACAGTTTTGTTTTTTTTTAAGAGCCTGTGCATCTTCTACAGTGTATTCTGGGACTTCTAAATGCGTCATCAAGTTCTGAGTATTACAGACATTAGCTGGATTAGTGTAATTGATTTCTTCAGTTTACCTAACAGAGCTTTGGTTTGAGGGTCCACTTGCTTCCAGTTTAAATTGTGTGTCTAAACTTTACTCCAATTAATTTGTCAATGAGCTACAACATATTAATAATGTCAAAGCAGATATGAAAGGCCTCACTTGTCAACAGGTGCAAATTAAATAGAGCATTAATGCTTTTGGTTCCCTTTCTTAAAGTATTCGTGAATTAAGTTTCCACTTAGGTCCTAGTATTGGTGTGCAAGATTTAAAAAAAAAAAAAAAAAAAAAAAAAAATTAAAGAAAAGTAACACGCTGAAGTGTGTGTGTGTGTGTGTGTGTGTTTACGCACACATTTAACTATTAAAACATTAATTTGGCAGGCAGAATGCAAAATGCCAGCCTTCTGAGGGTTAATAGACCAGACACGCAATATACGGTTTAAATGTATTTGATAATTGTGTTTTCCTCAGAATAGTTTGCAATAAACCACACATTTACTGTATTTTATGGTTGTGTTACTTTTGTTCTCCAGCGAACAGAGTATTTGCCAAGCCCGGGCTTCAGTTATGGTCTATGATGATACCAGTAAGAAATGGGTGCCAATAAAGCCTGGACAGCAAGGATTCAGCAGAATCAACATATACCACAACACTGCCAGTAACACCTTTAGAGTAGTTGGAGTTAAACTACAAGATCAACAAGTGAGTAACTATGTCTTTTGTGTCCTGTACATTATCCTTTGATCTCTAAAGATGCAATCGGTTATATAATTAATCCTACTCCTACTAAGTGTATATACATTTATGCTCTGCTCCATAAAGCCGTGTCCTGTGTGATTTCTTGATCCAGGACTGTACCTCTATTTATTATAGCTTGTTATTTGTCCTTTAGGTGAGAGAGAAATTTCATTGAACATTAGGCATGGAAGATTTTGTGTGTTTTCAGCTCCATTTTATTATCCCTATTTTCTACTGAAGGCTTTGCTCCTTGCTACTCCCCAATTGCTCTTTACTTCTCCATCCATGGTACAAACTTCTAGTGTTCCTGCCAAATAAGAGATCATTCACTCTCCCTGCGACTCCTGCCTTCTCATGATGAGTAACTAAGTTCTCATTTTGCATTTTAAAAACCTAAGCACATATTCTGATCTCATTTACAATGGCATAAATGGAGCTATGTGGGATTTACACATCAAAACTGAGTGCAGACTCTGCTCCCTAGTCAATGGCTGTCTGTATGATATGGGGGCACTGTCAGCAGCAGTATCAGGTGTGTCAGGTTGAAGTGTGAAAGCATTTGTTCCCAGGAGCTATAAATAGATGTCTCATTCTAAATGTAATATTCACATTCAAGTGAACAAATCACATGATTCTGTAAACTATTAAATCAATGAATTAGTCCCACTTTACATTTTAGAACAAGGGCCTGGGAGTCAGGAGTCCTAGCCCTGTCATTCACTCGTGTGATCTTCTAGGGCATGTCACTTAACTTCTCTGTCTCAGTTTCTGCCTTTTGTAAACTGTAATGATGTTACTACTCTGCTTTGAAAAGCGATCTGTGGATGGAAAGTGCTACATGTGTGCTAATTAGTATTTAAACTTAGACAATCTGATGCACCCACCATCTTCATGTTTTTCAAAGGGAAACCCAAATAATTTTTGGAAAATGTAGTATGTTGGTTTTCAACTATTTACAGTGTACTTTTGAAACTGTTTAAAATATTTGTTCATCTCTATTTGTATCCTTTTCTGGTCAGCAAAGATGTTATAAATATACATAAAACTTGAATCTTTTTCTTGTATTTTGAATAGAGCTGAAATATGTAAAGTTGCTGTGTTTAATTAGTACCAAGATCAGATATCTTTGTTTCTGCTTTGGTATCATTGACGGATGTCAGGATGGTTGTGAAATAGTGCACGTTAATGAACTTCTAGTACCTAGCCCAGTAAAGGAAGCACAAATCTTTGTTTCACATGGGCCCAACATAAATAACAGCTGTTGTTTTTGGTATACAAATTTTTCAGCAATTGGGTGATGGCTTTTTTTTTTTTTTTTTAACTACTTATTTGTAACCCAGAGGGCTTTCTTAATCAGATTATAACAATTTAAATGTAGGGACAAATTTGAGACTTAAATTGTAAGTCTTGGCAGTGGTGTTTTAAATGTGTCAGTTCATTAGCTTTAGCCACTGGATTGGATTGCAAATGTCATTGTTTGCATGAAGTAAATAAGTAGGCACAGGTCCTCACTGAAAACATCTGAATTCAGGAGGAAACATATGTAAGATAAAATCCATATGTCTCTACTGAGTGGAGGTGTTCAGGCATTTGATGATAAAAAATAATTGTGAAGCTACCTGAAACTAGGTTAAAATCTCTTCAGGAAAAAAAAGGTATTAGATAAAATACTAATTTAAAGATGATTACAAAAAATGTATTATAATCCCAAAATCCATTGGACATAGCATAAATGTATAGAGAAGACTGGTACTTAAAAGATCATTTCAAAGTTTTTCAGGTTCAGAATTTAAACTACTTCACTTCAGTCCCAGCTCTAACATCATATCTTCTGTAGTGGTTTATTACTACAACCAAGATTTGCTAAATAGTTGCATTTAACAACAACAACAACAAATGACATCCAGTGCAAATTGTTCTCTGTTCAAACCAATTCATGCACACTCATCCTGACTTCAGTAAAGTCCCATTGAAAAGTGGGGGTTTGTTAAAATTAACTATTTAGCTAGCAAAGCATGTTTTCTGAAAATGGCCAGATCCTCAGCTAGTATAAATTGGCATAAAATAAAATCACCGGAGCTATACCAATTTATACCAACTGAGGATCTGGCCCAAAATCCCTAGCACAGTATTGCCGCACAGGGTCAACTTAAACTTGTATTGCATACTGATTGGCAGGATGAGATAGAGAGAGATTAGTATAATCTACATGACATGACCTTTGTCTGCTTTTAATGTCTTCTGTTTAATTTTCTCCTTACTCTAGATCTCTCTGAATCTTTCGTTTTAATTTGCGTTCTCTGTCTCCTGCTGCGTCTCCTGCTGCATGTAGGTTTTCTCTTTCTTGTCTTTCTCTAGCTGCTTTTTCTTGTGGCCCTTTTCCTGGTTTTTGTTTAATGATATTTATAACTTAGTCCTTATTTTCCTTACCTTTCTATCTCTGTTTGTCCTTTTTTCTAATTAGTCACCACTGAAAAGCTCACCAAAAAGGTTCATTCCCACTAATGTGGTTTTTAAGATGATGTTGAGTGTGATCATATATAAATTTAACAACTGGAAGTGGTCATCAGACCATTTTATAGGTCTCATTCGCACGCTTCACTGTGTCTCTCTCTTCCTCGGCTGCAATGTTTAAGTACTTATTAACGACATAGTGCAAATGAAGTCATCTGTTTCCCCTGCACAGATGCACACATCCGTGTAGACTCATACCAACATGATCAGCAAGCCCAAAAAAGCAGCAGCAGTGCAGGCTGAGGCACTTTTCAAGCTGTGGTCACCAGCGCTTTAATCACTTCCATTTTGTTAGTCATTCGTCTTGAATATTTGTCTGCAGAAGTCAGCTGCTTTTAGTTTAATTCAGAGGTATGATTGAGTGATTTTTAAGTGAGGAATTTAATATCAAGTCATACGGCCTCAAGAGGATCTAGTTATTGGGATGCATGTGGCAGGGCTGTGCTGAAGAAATAGACAGGACAAGTCAAAAGTGAATCACGCTATTCTGGAGGATTTACATAATGTCCCGAGCTAGAAAATTAATATAAAAATGGGACCTTGGAGAAGGTGGTACTTTTCAGAATTGGCCACTGCAAGGTTAGGCCAGAATTGGAGCTTGTACCCTGACAGCATCCTTGTGGTATAAATTTGCCACATTTTTGAAAATGTTGGGTCAAATTCATCCCTGGTGTAGGCGGGGTACCTCTTTTATTGAAGTTTTGGGGGGCTGGGCCTGCTTGCAGCAGGACTAAATTTGGCATGCTCTGTGGAGGTATTGGCCATTCTGAGGTTATTAGGCTATAACCCTCTGAATTTTAGAGTATGTGCAGTTGGTGCTAATCTGGGGAAACGTTGCAAGAGCCACAAGCATCAAGCTGAAAGGAAATGTCCCTGAATTATTATTATGGTAGTGCCCAGATCCCAATCATAGACAGGGCCCCCTGTTCCAGGTATTGTACAGATCCATAACAAAAAGACAGGCCTGCCCCAAGGAGCTTACAATCTAAGCATAATACAAAAGACAACAGATGGATACAACAAACAAAGGGAGAACAAGGTAACAGTAAGACATTCCTGGCCATCATGAAAAGCAATGGTGGCATTTGAAAGATGGCAAATTATAATATGGATATAAAAATATTTTTTCACACAACTCAGAATTAAGCTGTGGAACTCATTGCCACAAGATGTCACTGAGGACAAGAGCTTAGCAGGATTCAAAACAGGATTGGACATTTATGTAGATGATATGATTACCTGGTGTTTCAACAGTAAATATTAAAAGGGATGTGTGATGGGGTGTACGCATCCTGTGCTGCAACAGCTACAATAGGGTTAATGGACAAAGCAGCTACTTCCTCACCTGCAGCTAATTATATAACCAGCAGCAGGTGGAATAAAAAGGCTGCAGCTCAGGCAGAGAGGGTCTGCTGTCAGGGTCTGTGGAGGACGCTGCACCAGCCACAGACTTGAAGACAGGAAGTGGCCCAGGGAATCAGCAGTGAGTCTGAGGAAGCAGAATGTATCAGCTTAGTAGTACAGGGTTCTGGGACTGGAACGCAGAGGAGAGGGAGTGTCTGGGTTCCCATAGAAGGGATATAAATCCCTCCTGGATTTGCCCCCTGTAAGGGGGCAAAGACTACTGAGCTCAGGTTGGGGCTGAAGATCTGACATAAGCTCCTAGGACTGTTTGTTGGACTCTTTATTATCCTGGAAAGGGTGGGGCCCTATAAGCAACTGGATGGGAGGGCAGAGTTGTGAGAAGGGGCAAACTACCTCAGGCCCAGAGTGGCCATTGATAGGGTGTGCCAGAGGCTTCTACACCATGCCTAGCCATGATGGGGGCACACTGGACAATGAGTGACCCTTCTACAGGGGAAAGGGGGTTTTCAGAGGGATCAAAACCATCATGCTTTAAGCCAGAAGTTAAACTCTAACTATTGGGAGTTAGAAAGAAGAACCCTTCCTGGTGGGCAGATTAATCCATCGCTGTTTTCTGCAAGGTTTCTTGCACTTTCCTGTTGCACAGCTGCTGCTGGCCACTGTTGGAGATAAATAGTACTCTAGGTGGTCCACTGGTCTCGTCCAGTGTGGCAAATCCTAGGTTCTGACATATGTAGCTCTAGAGGAAACTTCCCCAAGAAATTGTGTAAAAGCTATGTTCCGAACAGTGGAAAATTTTTATGTATTTATTTATTTTATTTGCTACTTTGAAGCATCCAACTTTCCATTTCACAATTCGCCTTGTGATCTAAGCACCATCTACAGCGGATGCTACTCTGCCTTCATTCTTTCATCAAGCGACAAAGCAGTCCCGTATTTGCTTTATTCTGAAACTACTGACTAAGGAGGCAAAATTAAACTCATGCCACTTCCTTTCCTTTTCCTTTTAAAGGAGGCCACCCTTTGGAGCATGAGGACAGGTTGTATACTTATTCTTCTACACCAGAGGTGGGCAAACTACAGCCTGCGGGCCACATCTGGCCCGTGGGACCGTCCTGCCTGGCTCCTGGCCAGGGAGGCTAGCCCCCGGCCCCTCCCCAGCAGCCTCAGCGCGCTGCGCCGCCAGTGCTTTGGCCCGCCGCTCCTGCCGGGCAGAGCGGGCGGTGTGGCTGGCTCCAGCCGGGCGGTGGGGCTGTGAGCTCCTGCTGCTCTGAACAGCATGGTAAGGGGGCGGGGCGGGAGGGGGTTGGATATGGGGCAGGAGGTCCCGGGAGGCAGTCAGGGGGTGGGGGTGTGGATAGGGGTCGGGGCAGTCAGGGGACAGGGAGCAGGGAGGGTTGGGTAGGATAGGGGGTGGGATCCTGGGGGGTGGTTAGGGGCGGGGGTCCCGGGAGAAGTCGGTCAGGGGACAAGGAGCAGTGGGGGTTGGATGGGGCGGGAGTTTTGAGGGGGGCAGTCAGGGGGCGGGAAGTGGGAGGGGGCCGATAGGGGGCAGGGGCCAGCCTGTTTGGGGAGGCACAGCTTTCCCTTCCTGGCCCTCCATACAGTTTCACAACATCGATGTGGCCCTTACGCCAAAAAGTTTGCCTATCCCTGTTCTACACATTGGTTTTGCTGGCAGCCTGAAAAGTGGCAGTATTCCAAGAGTTAATATGAGCGAGAGGGTCTGAATTCCATCTCTCCTCCACGTGAAGTGGTTAAACCCCCAAAGTGAAGACAGCATTCTGAATTCTTCGGCCCACATGGGATTAAATACACTGATGTGCAAACTGAAGAGTGTATCTGCATTGGTAAATCGTTTATTGGAGCGGCTTTTTGCAATTTTTATCTTTAATTATGTTAGTCACCAAATGCTCCACACCCTTTAGTGCTCTTCAGGTTTGTACAGTCCTGCCCCTGAAAACCAAAGACTCTCTCCAGATGAAGGGGACAGACTGTTCAGAGTAGAGAGAGCCACATGCCAGTCTTCCCAAACATTTCTTCAAAGGCCCTGACTCTGCCTCCTTGGCTTAAGTTAGTCAAAGATGGTTGAAAAGCTTAATTTTTTTTTAATTGGTAAATGTGAATATACTGGCTTGTTAGCCCAGACATAAGACCCCTTTCGCTCTCTGCAGACCCATTTCACCATGGGCATTAGCCATGCAAACTTCCCTATATTCCCTTGCCTAAACTCAGAGGGATCATCTGTAGGATGAGCAAGTAGTTCCATCTCTGTGTGATTCAGGCATTGCCCCCCCCCCCACCCCCCCCGTGCTGTGTCTGCCATCTAGTGGCAGTAATTGTGGTCTTGCAGAACTGGACTGATACTGCTAATTTATATCCCATAGTCAACTGAGCAGCTTTGTGACCGCAACAGACTTCATTCACTAGACACATGAGCTGGTTGTGAATGGGGAACAGAGGTGCAAGAGTCTGGATCCCAGATCCAATCCTTTGAGCAGTCTAAATGACCAGCAGGGGGATTTGGGTAGGGTGGGGGTTGTTTGTTTTAATTATTATTGGTTTTTTGTTTGTTTATTTTATTTGTATTACAATAGTGTTTAGCAAACCTAGTCATCGACCAGAACCCCATTGTGCTAGGCAGTACAAACACAGAACAAAAAGACAATCCCTGCTCCAGAGAGCTAATAATCTAGGTATGACATATATGTCTAAGGCATACATCACTTAAGTATTTGGGAAAAAAAGATTCTTCTTAAAAAGAAGAAGGCAAGGCATAATTGCCCATTTTGCTTCTATTCAGATAAGTTTTTCAAATAAAAATCCCTGTGATGAATCCTTTGTGCCAGTCTGAAAATGCTGCTGTGATAGGAATTATAGAATATCTACTATGAGAGCTCCAGATCCACCACATTGTAAAGGGACCGTGCTGATGTTAAATTAACTTGTACTCTTAATGTAACAGTGCTCATTCTGGTCTTTCTGTAGTTCTCTAGCTGGCCAAATCATTATCTGTAGTGAGAAATATGAAATCTTAAAAAACACAACAACAACCCATAGATATCTGTCTGAAACATCACCCAAAATGGCTATGCGTCCTGTTTCTGATCTCACACAACTGTGAATCAGGAGTTTCTCCAGTGAAGTCTGTGGTGACAAAGTAATGTGAGATCAGAATTGTACCCATGGCGATTAAAGTGTAAGTTTAATCATGATCTTCAGCTGATATTGGTTCTTGAACCATTCACTAAGCACCAAGTCCATAGAACACAAAGGATGTGGTCTAGAGCAGGGGTCTCAAACTCAAATGACCACGAGGGCCACATAAGGACTAGTACATTGGCCAAGGGCCGCATTACTGACACCTCCCCCTGCCACCCTTGGCCCCACCCCCACTCCACCCCTTCATGAGGCCCTGCCCCCATTCCAACCCCTTCCCTGAAATCCCCACCCCAACTCTGCCCCCTTCCTGCCCCCAGGGAGGGCAGGAAGGGTGTGGGGTGTGGTGGGGGCTCAGGGCAGGGAGTTGGGGTGTGGGGTGCAGGAGGGGTGCGGGGTGCAGCAGGGGGCTCAGGGCAGTGGGTTGGGGTGCAGGAGGGGTGTGGGGTACAGCAGGGGTGCGGGGTACAGCAGGGGGTTGGGCTGCAGGAGGGGTTCAGGGGGCAGGGCTCCCTGCCTGCCTGTCTGTCCCCACACCGCTCCGGGAAGTGGCTGGAACCTGGGGGAGGAGGGGCACAGGGGTCTGTGTGGTGTTGTTGCTTCAGGCACCGTCCCCAGCAGCCTGCCCTTCCCCCAGTGCGCGTCGGGCTGGAGCCGCTCTAGGTAAACGCTGGGGGAGGCCGCGAGGAGCTCGCGGACCGCAGAAAACAACCCCATGGGCCGCATGCGGCCCCCGGGCCGCGTGTTTGAGACCCCTGGTCTAGAGCTAACAAGGAAAGTCTCATTTTAGGCTAATTTCCAGTATCTGGGTATGGTGGAAACAGTGTTAAGGAAGCAGTGATTGTATCATTAGTTACCTGTCTTTGGATTAAAAAACATTTACATTTTATTTTATGTAAATTCTATATAGGATTATCAGATGTCTGTTAAATATTTATTTTGGCAGGCTTGTGCCATCCTAAAAATGGTAATGGAAATGTGTGGAAAGCAGGTACTGTGCCTATACATTCGCTACTTGTCTAATATTCTTCAGCCAATTTAAATTTTTTCATCCACTGAAATGTCAAAGTTCTTAGAGCGATGAGTCATCCATCTGTTACATTGTTTTTTTTTTTTTAAAAAACTAAAAACCATTTTTGACTAAAAATGGAAAAAAAAAATTCAGAAACTAATTAAACATAAGTATAGTTAATAATCAATTACAGTTAATAATATTCTAAGAATACCAAATACTTACAATGAACCAGATAGATCATTTCTGCTTTTTGAGAAAGATTTGCAGCTCGTGTGTACAGGGAAACAGACATAGGTAGTACCCATAACCTTTGTGTTGCTAAATTGAAGATCAAGTTAAAGAGGATGAAGAAGGTTAAAAAGAAGAAAGCCCTTCAGCGGCACAGTTGAAAGATCCAAACACAAAAAGTGCTTTTCAGCTTGAACTGAAGAACAGATTAAGTGTTCTAATGGAATCAGCTAAAGAAAACCAAGGCAGTGATACTCTGTGGGAAAACATTAGTGTGTGTCATCTAGAAAGCACAAAGACAGTCCTAATAATAACAAAATCTAAAGGGGAAGAATGCTGGGGAAGAATGCTGCTTAGGCAACAATGGAAAAGAGAAGTAGTAAAAAGAAAAAACACATTAATGCTAAGATGTGTGAAGAGACAAGCAAGTGGCAAGAAGAATACAGAGCTCTACAGAAAGAGGTAAAAAGGAGGAGTGCTAGAAGGGAGGAAAAGGCATACATGGACAGAAAATGTCAAGAGGCTGAAGATGCTAGCCAAAGAGGTGACCTTATAACCTTGTATAAAACAGTTAAACAGCCAACAGGAAACTTTAGCAGCACTGGAGGCCTTGTGCAAATGGAAATACTCTTAGTGCAGAAGAAGCGCAAAGGAAAAGATGGACAAAACATTTTTAGGCTGTTGTAAATAGACCAAGAACAAGCAAAACTCCTGAAATACATGAAGACGACTTTGCATTAGAGCTTGACATCAGTAAACTCAAAAATGAGAAATCAGCTGGAGAGGATAACATAGCTGGAGAAATGGCTAAAGCAAGCGACGAAACAGCCCTCCAGACTTTCCTTGTGTTTTTAGATAGAATATGGAATGAAGAAAAGACCCTAACCCAAAGGAAGAGAGGCCATAGTAAAATTGCTAAAGAAGGGTGACCTTACCTATTCCAATAATTGGAGAGGAATCACATTGCTTTTAGTGCAACGTCATCCTAGAACATATAAAGAAACAGATCTCCAATTTAGAGAGGAACAAGCAGGTTTAGGACCACTGAGATCATATGAAAACCATATTGTTGTTCCCAAATATATTATAGAACAAAGCGTGAAGTGGAATGCACTCTTGTGATAAATTGTACAGATTTTTCAGAAGGCTTTTGACAGTATACACAGTGTCTTTGGAAAATTATGGCATATCATGGAATACCAACAAAAATAATTAGAATTATCATGGATCTCTACAATAATGCAGAATGTGCAGTCAGAGGTGGTGACAACATCAGCCAATGGTTTGTAGTGACAACTGCAGTAAGGCAAGGGTGTATTATGCATTGGTCATTGACTGTGTAATGGCAGAAGGCAGCCGAGGAATTTTATGGACAAGTGTATTGGATGATCTTATTTTTGCTGATGACGTTTGTCCTGCTTAGTACTACACATCACTTAATGTAAGAAAAAAATCTAGCTTTTGGCAAACATAACAAAACAATTTTATTAACAAGGGGAAGTCGAATATATGGCTATCAATGTCCCGAAAGCAACCATCAGAGTAGATGGAGAAGCACAAGAAGCCAGTCATTTTACCTATGTAGGGAGTGAGATGTGCAACAATGGTGACACCATGCTATGTGTCAAGCGATGAATAGCAAAAGCAGCAAACAACTTTCTTAAACTTGGAATTATGGAAAGGTAGCACGATTGGCACGGATACAAAAATACGATTCTTTAACACCAGCTTCACGTCTGTCCTCCTTTATGGAGCCGCATCATGTAAATCTACAACAGAAATTCATGATAAGATCAACTCATTCCAAAGTAAATGCCTGTGGAATATCTTCAGAGTCCATTAAAAAGAGTTTCTTGAACATTAGAAATTCTGAGTAGAGTAAACCAACCTAAAGCATCAAACCTGGTAAGAAGACAACAGTGGTTACATTGAGGATATCCTTTAAAGATGCCATCAACTTCCATGTCAGGTGAGAACATGGACACCACCCGGGAAGAGAAAACAGGGCAACATAGAGAAACATTGTGCAGAACAGAGAAAGAAGCCAAATCCATCAACATGAGACAGAAGCCTGAACAGACCAGCAGAAGGCTGATATGAATGGCAGAAACTGGTGAACGCCCTATGTACCTGAGAATGCAGGAGGATAAAGAAGAATACCTAATATGAACATAGCACTTTCTATCTCCAAAGAACTGTAAATCATTAGCTAATTAATCCTGCTGTTAATATTATTTGGGTTTGCGTCTCCTGAACTCCAAGCTACCGTACTTCTTTCAAACTCTGAGATGTGCGGGATGTCTGGCTCACATTGTTTGTGCTATAGTTTAAGCCTGGAGTGAATTTTCACTGCAGAAGAAGAAGATTCAGAAGAAAGATTTAGAACAGACCTTTCTGCTTATAGTTGACATTATAGTTGTAAACACAGAAGACACAAATCAGTAGGCTTGCCCGTTTGTTGGATATACCGTATATTGTTAACTACTAAAGTAGATAAGGCTAGAGATGGAGTTAAGAGATTTAAAATCTCTGGAGGTCTCAGAGGTGAATGCATTTCTGTGACCTGCAGCTAGGACAGTCAGGCCCCAATCCTGCCCCTTACTCAGTCAACAGAATGAGATGTCTCCCCCTGTACACAGCTCACCTGCCAACCACTGAGTTAAATATTTCAGGTTAATAGAGCCATGTTTTCAAAAGGGCAGCTTCCCTTTTGTGGGCAAAGTTTTCACCTACAGAATTCATGCCTGTAATTGCAACAAGTATCAGGGGGTAGCTGTGTTAGTCTGTATCCATAAAAACAACAAGGAGTCGGTGGCACCTTAAAGACTAACAGATAACACTGGTCTACAATTTTTGAGAAATCATCTGCTTCAGAGATAAAATGTGCTATTTATTATGTATTTTGATGTGCTGAATTCAAATATGACAATTAAAACAACTGATTGGCTACTGTTTAAGATATTTAAGTTTTTACATTTTATGTCTATGTATATTGTGTAGATAGTAGAGTTTTAATCATAAATTGTAAACCTAGGTCTTTTCATGTGTTTATGGTTGCTTTACATGATAATATTTCACCTGTCCTGTTTATGTAACACTTCAAAAATCAGCCAAAGGGTTATATAAATAAAATGTATTATGAAACAAAAGGCAAAAAACTATTATGTACATAGTTTAGTCCTATTCAGTGTCTACTCGGCGCTTCTTGGCTTGTCTCTTGTATTCATTAAATGGAACATCTCTTGTCACTGTCCAGCAATAGTCTGCAAGCATTGATGGGCTCCATTTGCCCGGATAGCGTTTCTCCATTGTTGCAATGTCCTGGTGAAATCGCTCGCCGTGCTCGTCGCTCACTGCTCCGCAGTTCGGTGGGAAAAAATCTAGATGAGAGTGCAAAACATGTATCTTTAGTGACATGTTGCAACCAAGGCTTTTGTATGCCTTGAGGAGGTTTTCCACCAACAACCTGTAGTTGTCTGCCTTGTTGTTTCCGAGAAAATGTATTGCCACTAACTGGAAGGCTTTCCATGCCGTCTTTTCCTTGCCACGCAGTGCATGGTCAAATGCATCATCTCGAAGAAGTTCACGAATCTGAGGACCAACAAAGACACCTTCCTTTATCTTAGCTTCACTTAACCTTGGAAATTTTCCACGGAGGTACTTGAAAGCTGCTTGTGTTTTGTCAATGGTCTTGACAAAGTTCTTCATCAGACCCAGCTTGATGTGGAAGGGTGGTAACAAAATTTTCCTTGATTCAACAAGTGGTGGATGCTGAACACTTTTCCTCCCAGGCTCCAATGACTGTCGGAGTGGCCAATCTTTCTTGATGTAGTGGGAATCTCTTGCACGACTATCCCATTCGCAGAGAAAACAGCAGTACTTTGTGTATCCAGTCTGCAGACCAAGCAAGAGAGCAACAACCTTCAAATCGCCACAAAGCTGCCACTGATGTTGGTCATAATTTATGCACCTCCAAAGTTGTTTCATGTTGTCATAGGTTTCCTTCATATGGACTGCATGACCAACTGGAATTGATGGCAAAACATTGCCATTATGCAGTAAAACAGCTTTAAGACTCGTCTTCGATGAATCAATGAACAGTCTCCACTCATCTGGATCGTGAACGATGTTGAGGGCTGCCATCACACCATGGATGTTGTTGCAGGCTACAAGATCACCTTCCATGAAGAAGAATGGGACAAGATCCTTTTGACGGTCACGGAACATGGAAACCCTAACATCACCTGCCAGGAGATTCCACTGCTGTAGTCTGGAGCCCAAGAGCTCTGCCTTACTCTTGGGTAGTTCCAAATCCCTGACAAGGTCATTCAGTTCACCTTGTATTATGAGGTGTGGGTCAGAGGAGGAGGATGGGAGAAAATGTGGGTCCTATGACATTGATGGTTCAGGACCAGAAGTTTCATCCTCTTCCTCTTCCTCGTCTGACTCAAGTGAGAATGATTCTGGTGCGTCAGGAACCGGCAGTCCTTCTCCGTTGGGTACTGGGCGTATAGCTGACGGAATGTTTGGATAATGCACAGTCCACTTTTTCTTCTTTGACACACCTTTCCCAACTGGAGGCACCATGCAGAAGTAACAATTGCTGGTATGATCTGTTGGCGCTCTCCAAATCATTGGCACTGCAAAAGGCATAGATTTCCTTTTCCTGTTCAACCACTGGCGAAGATTTGTTGCACAAGTGTTGCAGCATATGTGTGGGGCCCACCTCTTGTCCTGATCTCCAATTTTGCAGCCAAAATAAAGGTGATAGGCTTTCTTAACCATAGTGGTTATACTGCGCTTTTGTGATGCAAAAGTCACTTCACCACAAACATAGCAGAAGTTATCTGCACTGTTCACACAAGTACGAGGCATCTCTGCTCACTTGCCTAAACCGAAATGTGTCCCTTTGCAAAATCAAACACTGACAAATAAGAGAGCACGACACTGTGATTTCTAGAGCTGATATAGGGCAATTTGTTCAGCAGAGTGATGTAAGCTTCGTTATGATTGCATCATCCATGACTTCTAGGAATAACATGATGCAATTCATATCATGTATGATGCAATACCAGCTTCAGATTGCATCATTCATTGTTTTGCCTAAAAAGCAAGTACTGTCCAAACCCAGTCATAGATTTATTCATAGATCCAGTCAAAGATGTATTTTAGTTTTAAATTGAAATCCCTTCCCTTTATAACTCACTTATCCTCCGTCATTCCCAAGTCAAGGGTCGTATATACTGACCCAATAGCATATCTTGAAACCTAGAGCCAATCAACAATTTTAAGCATCATTTTCGTTCTCAGTGACCCAGAATTAGTAAAGTTTGACTACGTTTATTTCAGAAGCATTTTGGCTGTAGAGCAGTGTAATGTGTCATTATATAATGCCTGTATCTGTAATTTTCACTCCATGCATCTGAAGAAGTGAGGTTTTTTTACCCACGAAAACTTATGCCCAAATAAATCTGTTAGTTTTTAAGGTGCCACCGGACTCCTTGTTGTTTTTGTGTAATTGCAACACTGGCACAAATCTTCGGGAGCAGAGCATGAGTGGAAGTCAGGCAGCTAGCGTTGCAGGAACTCTGACTTACACTTGTAAGAAGGGAGGCTTCTTAAAGGTTTACCCCAAAGTTTCCTTCTGTATACGTCCTTGCTACACAAGCCACGCAGGGGGCGATTTAATTATCTGACACCTCAGTATTATTTTTCCAATAGCCCTTCGTGGTGAGTGGGCTGCCAAAACTTCTCTGCTTTCTGCTTCCGTGGTCTTCTTTTCTCATTCCCGTCTAAACACTTTCATGGATGCTGCCCCTTGCACTTAAAATAGTCTCCCAGACAGTGTGCTGCAAGCCCCCTCCTTCTACTCATGCGAGTCACTTCTTATCACTCAGTGAGGAAGCTGATTCACGTATGACCTAATCCAAACCCCATTGAAGAAAGACTCCCATTGTCTTCAGTGTGCTTTCAATCAGAATTATAGCCTGGAGATTGCTTGGGCCTATTGTAAAGCGAGGGTCAAAACAACCCCAGCTGTAGGGGCCAGCTATGAAGTTCAGACCTAGATTTGCAATACTTGAACATTTAGAATTGTTCTTATCCAGCACCAAGTTTCAGGCTTATCTTTCCCCCAGCCCCACCTGTTTGGTAAAGAGACAACCTCCACCGGCCACACTGATATTTTAATGGCACTCTCTCTGTGTGTAACTTTGGACTGTGAGCCCTTCAGGATGGGGATTTTCGTTTTGGCCCTTATATGTTACCTGTCATAAAGTGACAGTGTAGCCTGCTGGCAAGTGTGCATTATAGGTCCCCATCTGTGCCCAGTCCACAAAGCACCTGAGGCTATTACGGCATCAATTAGGAATCCTTCACTATTTAGCTCAAGCTATAGCAGCTCATGCTTTTAGCTTTGGAGGTTCCCAGTTGAATCCCCGATGTGTCAGCCAAGATGGCGACCATCATACTATGACTACGAACTTTTACTAATTAGACTGTTACCAATCGTTTAATTTGTCTCTGAGCACAGCACTTGGCAGCTCCATCTTTTGGAGAAGAAAGATGAAAATCAACAAAAAGATTAAAAAACATTGTAAGCATTTCTCTCCCCATGCTATTAAAATGCCTTTTTATTTCTGTAGCCATGAGTGGCAGTTACAGAACTTGCAGCAAGGCATCAGATGGAAGTGGACACTCTGAGTCCTCCGGTATAATCTGTGCCTATCTAATTCTAGACAAAACAATTCTCCCACTTGAGAAACTGGTAGTAACTTGGAGTATGCAGAAGGAACAAGTCAGGCCTCTGGCATCTGCTTAAACATGTAACCTGTTGTGGGGGAGGATTGGTGCCAATGAATCAGTTGCTCCCCTTCTCTAACAACTGTGGATGATCGCTCCCCAAAGGGTGCCAGCAGCTGCTGGCACCAAGTCAAACACCTGTCTGCAACATGTGCACAGCTGTGTGGTGGAGCTTTTGAGGGAGGCATGAGCAGGTAACAGATTTTTCAGGTCGAGCCCATGTGCCCCGACACTGCATTGAACAATTCTAAATCTCCTCAGCAGGTATGTGTCTGTAAATGTCAAAATTCACACTTGCCTACCTTGTTCTGGAAGGTGTGTGTGTATATATATATTTTTGCCATTACAGACCTGAACTGATCCATGCCTTTTCTTTCCTGTCAGAGGGTAGAATATTTGTAACCTTCATCTATATTTCAAATTGCAGGTAGTGATTAATTATTCAATTGTGAAAGGACTGAAGTACAATCAAGCAACACCTACCTTTCATCAGTGGCGCGATGCACGGCAAGTCTACGGCTTGAACTTCGCAAGCAAGGAAGAGGCTACCACATTCTCCAACGCAATGTTGTTTGCACTGAATATCATGAATTCACAGGATGGAGGTATGAGCAATCACTTTGCTCTGCTCTTTTATTAATCGCTCTGCTAGCCTGTGGTGCAGGTACGCCCGGTATCTGTGCCATGCCAAAACAAATAAGCAAAAAGGTGTAATTTAGTTTCCTTGTAGAGGGTCTTTAATTGCACCAACAGTTGCTGTGGCAGGCACTGTACGTATTTATATGCTTTGCTTTTCCTTCTTTTTTTCCATTTTTCACTCAGTCTAGTCCACGCCAAGAGATTAGTGGCCAAATTTTGCCATCCTTACACTGCATAGTAGCTAACTGGGCAGGTAGCTCCATTTATTTATATGATACTACTGGTGGAGTAATGTACAACTCAATATGAGTAAGAGTGGCAGAATCTGAATCTAAACAAACAAAAGCTAGAGCAAAGCTGCGACATCTCATAAAACTTTACATGTAGAACTTGGAGCTTGTATTTCTTCGGGTGTCTTATTTGTCAGTTACAAACATTGGCTACATTGGCCTACCTGCCTTGCATAGAGGGTACATATATGTACAGTGTGTGGCTTCTGGTTGTAGGACACAGTAAGGGCCAAAGATTTAAACCTTGGCTTTGGCTTATGCTGTTACAAGTAGTATATTGACTGCAGTTCAGGCTTATAGTGGAAAGTAATTGCTTCATGAGTTGAAAAGGTGACTGGTGGTGTCTTGCCAAAGACACCGACTAGGGGCCGTATTGCCCAGCGGAGGTCACTTTCATAACCCAAGAGGTTAAGTTTCTTCTGTAAGCTTAAAGCCTTTGATCTATAGTATCTGAGTTAAATTCTGCGCTCAGTTATGTGTCTGTTACCTCACTGAAGCACGTGGGTTAACTGAGTGTAGAATGTAACTCTAAATGTTTTGTTATACCATTTATTTTATTTTCCTGCCAAAAAATGCTTCAGGCCTCCATTTTCCCTCTGTAAGTGCTTCAGCTCCAGTTACCCTCCACTGAGGCATCTGTGTTAGATTACAGTTTCATGTTACCATCTCACCCAAGTGCAGTGCCTCATTGGCAATAGTGGCAGCCATCTTAAATAAATGAAGTAATAACTCAAATATTTTTATAATTTCTGACTCACACAAAACACACTAAAATGCCATTTAAGCTCAGAGCAATGTCACACTCATCTCCTAATGACCCCTGGAGCATCTGGAAGTATGTCTTTTTACTTTATATGCCATGTGGCTGATATTTCCCCCCACAATTTTTATCTTTCAGATAGATTGATAACTTTAAAAAAAATCAACAGAGAGCAAGAAAATTTGCCTCAAATGCCACACATACTATGTCTCAGAAGGATTGAGGCATACATTCTGCCTTTTTCAGCCCGGGGGTGGGGAGAGGGGGGAGGCTCTGCTTCCATAGGAGACTCCAGGAGGAATTCTGGCTGATTCAGCACTTCTTCCCCCTCACCCAAGCCCACCTTTGCAGGACCCAGCACAATTTGACTCTGAATGTCTCCAATACCAGGTCTTACGTTGCGCACATGTGGGGCCCTTCAGTTCAAAGAAGGGCAAAGCCTGAAACATTATTTTAGGTCACATGATAAGATCTCCACCAATTAGATTGTGTTTTGGCAATTGAAGACTGTAATGATGAAGTCGTTGGATTTAGCTGACTTTCCATGATGAAACTGGTTTCCCTCCAAAACTTCTTCAACTTTTCATCTGAAGAGTCTTATGCTTGTTGTCTAGCCAAAGAGCAGTGTTTTGCGAAGTATGACATTGTTCAAAGAAGGTGCCTTGGAGATAGGGAACTTTCAAAAATGAGAGGTTTTTGTTTTTGGCTACTTAACTTTAATATATCTTAAAATAGTTCAGACTAAAAACTCCAAGATTGTGTTCTAAGCTAGTTGTCCTCACTGAGGACTAGTGTCTCTAATAGCAATGCATATTTTAGGAAGGAAATTGTTAAATGTATTCATTAGCAAACTCTGAATCCTTGAAAACTCTGTCGGACCAAATTCTTAGCTGGCCTTCACAAATTCTACTTGTGGACACACAGAATTATGAGCATGTGTATTTATAGGCACAAACCCTGCATACACACTTCTAAAAACTCTATCACCTGCATGGTGCACAAATGTTAGATTTTTGCATATGGGAAAGCCATTAGGAGAAATAGATTTTTCAGTACAAAATCCTAACAGTTATGCGAACATAGGCTTTAATGTTGTTCGAGTGCACATGCAGGGGTTTCTGACAGTAAGAGGCAGGAGTGCAGTGTGTGCACACACAATTTTCACACACACAGGTGGAGGCCAGGTACTGAAATTCAGGCCCAAAATCTTTACTGCAAAGTAAAGGTTCTCTCTGGAAATTGTAATCTAAACCTAACACATGGGGAAAATGTAAGCACAGTGCATCAGCACCTCCTGCTGCTTGTACTAGACATGGATGTGCTATTTTTAATGTGTGCTTGCTTCATATATCAGCTCCGTGACACTGTTGTTTTGGTGCCTGCAAGGCCCACTGTGGTTTGTTCGAGGTTTTGGCTTCAGCTACTACTACCCTCCTAGCTCAAACACCCGCCTGTATAGATTACAATTAATCATGAAGACTGGTAAAGAAAAACAGAATATATCATGCTACTAGCAGATGCAGAGGCAGTTTATTTTAACTGGAGTAAAACTGTAGAAAAGACAAAGCTGAGCGTCTGCCCTCAAAGCAATGATGTGTTCTCTGAGTGGCACGTTAATCTTAAATTTAGAGTTTAAGCAATTATGGCAGTCAGAGTTTTTCAGCAATAAAAGTAAATGCCTTATGCGGTGCTGACTTTTGAATAAATGAGGAGAAATGTCAAATACATAAATAGACCTGAACTACAAGGGAAAAATATAATTGAATCCCCCAGTCTCTTTACCTGTGCATGCCACGGAGCTGCTATCTTCAGAGAAGCACCAGGACTGTGCAGTGATGGAGCTTTAAAATTCCACAGGGCTTGCTTTGTTGTGCAGAGTGAATGTCATTGTATGACAATGAGTTTCTGGTTTTAAAAAACAGACACTCCTCTCCCGTAGATCAAATGGGTTATTAATGCTCCAGGCTGTCCAGAAAGTACACAGTGTGGGTTGCATTTTCAGACTGGCATATAAGGAAATACTAAACCAAAACCCCAGAAAGCAACAGTTGGGTTAAAAATCTAGACCTAAACTTGCACCTGGCTCTTCGTTCTGTAACAGTTGGTAACAGCCCTCTGGATGGGTTATGTGCAGGAATTGCACCTGGTACTTCTTGATTTAAACATATGAGCATCTACCACTATACTTAAAGGACTAAGCCCTGTACCAACTCATAAGCCTCTTATGTGGACCAGCCTCTAGAAGGGGACAAAGATCAACACTGTGCTAAGGGGGGTTACAGGTTGAGTTAAGCCCATAGATCCTCAAACTCTGGGAAAGTTGAGACAAAAATCCTAATCTAAATTTTGTGCCTGGCTCTTAGTTCTGTAATGAGTGAAATCAAATCCTTAGATACAAACTCCAAGGCTTATGTCATATTAGATGTGAATGTAATTCACAGTATTATAATGGGAGCTGTGTGCTTAACTCTTCCTTTCAACTCCTTCAAAATGTACAACTGAGTGTGGTCAGTGGGTTACAACTAACTGTTCACGGCAGTAGCTGTATAGGGTAGGGAGCATGCTACAAGCATTCTGTCCAGCCCCTGTTCCTAACAAACACCATCCAGCCTTCAGAATTGTTGAGTGTAGTCAATCTGAATCATGACTGTTTACTTGTCAATGCTTTTATATGCCTCATTATTTTGATTTCCTTATGTCTCTCTTTATTCTGTTCTCCTTCAACTTTGTGCTAGAAAATAAAAAGCTGGTCCTAAGCCATCCAGCAAAGTTAGAACAACTGATACCATTGACTTGCGCATAACTACTCCCATGCTTAATGTTGTTAGTGGCACCATTTATGAAGGCCATTAAGATGACAAATGGGTTCCCATTAAATGAATGCCTTTCAGGAGCGTCCACTTCATAGAGAGAAGTCAAACTTGTTTCCTGGCACGAGTTACATCGTGCAGTTACTGCCCCTGGCTGCTCCTTCTCATTCAGAGCGTAGGTGTTCAGTCGGCAGATGGGATCACCCCTTCTTACCCAACTCCAGACATCCTATGAGGAGTATTTCATATCATCCCTGCCCTGGTTCTTCAATACATATCATGCCAAAGGCGTCTCTGACCCTTAGAGATTTACAAGCCTCTGACCCTTAGAGATTACAGTCTATATTAGATCAAGCACGCAACAAAAACCAGCAGCAGAAGACAGTGGGTAGGGCAGGTAGGTGATGGGGGAAGACATCAGCAAGCAAAAGGGGGCAAATTAATCTCTAGCACAACTGTATAGATTTCAGTGAAGCTACAACCATAGATGAATTTAGCCTGAGAAGAGTGGTTATTTCCACAATGTGAGGCTAAGCCTTTAGGTTCAACTGTGCATAGGGGACAGCACATGGCTGCGCTGCCTGAGGAGGGGAATTAGAGTGTCACATTTCCTTCCCTACTCCTTTCTTGCTCTTGAGAAAAGTAAGTTGCTGGTGGTGGGGGCAGGCACAGTCATGGCTTCACACACACACATCCCCACACACCCCATCTGTTTGCTTGCAGGTGGATTCTCAGGAATGCAGTCTTTTCTCTCCTCCCCATCCCACAGTACCCCAAAGCCGCAATCAGAGTAGATTCTGTGGGAGCCACATGGGGAAATTGAGGGTGTGGCTTTACTGCCGTGTGACTGTGGTTTCACATCTTTATGGCTGGGGACGCCGAGGGGCTTTCTGGTTTTAATAATTCAGTACCATTTGGAGAAAAATGGAGAATCTGGTTTATTTTTGGTGCTGCCTGATAATTTAGTATTTTTTATATGTTATGGGATTGCGGTTTTGTTTTTGATGCAAGTGTCTGGAGCTTTCTGATAGGTGCCCCGTCCCTGTTGTTTTACAAAGCTAGAGAATCAACAAAATATTTCTATTTCTGAATTTAAATTCTACCTGAGCCATGTTGCTGGAGGGCCTCGTGGGTGGAGTGTGTGCTAGAGAGAATTGGTCAAAGGAAACACAAGGTCAGGCTGTCCTGAGCATAGGGGGCTGCCGGGAGGAAGGCACAAGAATGGGAGAATGGGTCAAAGGGAGTGACTAGGGAATGACTTTCACTGTAGAAAGCAGTTTCCTTCTCTTGTGTATATATGCCTTACACACACACACACACACACACACACACACACACACACACACACACATCTCTATATACAGTACAAAGTGTGTAGAGTTCAGCTGACTACCTTCTGGCACAGATCAGCACATAGCACAGAGATGGCTGCATCTCAGGTTACTAGTAAACTTTGCATGGGGGGCATGTTTTGGCAATGAGTAGGGATGTTCCTCGCTCCTATTTTTCGATTAGAAGCTCTGCTGGCCTCTCTTTTTCTTTTTCACCATTCCGTGTAGGTCACTTCACATGTACCTCTCCAGCACCCTTTCCCCCGGGCTGGATCCCAGGGAGTTTTCGGAATTTAGGATCCCTTTCACTCCCTCGTCTTTTCAGCATGACCCCTCTTCCTCTGGTGTTGCACTCTGTTCCAGGAATGGCTGCATTTCACTGGTGACGTAGGAGTATAGCTGGTAAAGCACTTTGGGATCCTGAAGAAGGAAAGGCATGCTATCAATATAAGATATTAATCTATCCGGTTCCATGTATACTGGCAAAAGTGCAGCCTATGACATAAAATCTCTCCCATTCATGATGCACCTAGAGGGTAGCCGGTTCCTGTGGATAGACTAAACCCAACACCTCTGAATGAGTGCAGGTGAGTCCAATCCAGCCAATTAAAAAGGGCTCGGCTACATCTGAGCCTATAAAGGGCAGCTGGAGGAGGGATTGTTTGAGACAGGCTGTGCCCTGGGGAGGGAAAACCATACCAGAGTGGAGGGTCCTGTGGTGGGTCTCCTGGCTGCTGCTCCAGAGGAGGAGTAGAACTGGTCAAGATTGGGAACCTGCCAAAGGTTCCTAAAAGAGATGGAGCAGAAACCTGAAAGCAAGGAGTTAGATAAGACTGTTTTTCTATTTGTTTGCTGGCTTCTGTTAAGAAAATAAACCTCCTTGCAAGAGACTGGGCGTGGCAGCGCATAGTTTGGAGCTGGGGTGATGGCTGGCCCGGTGACCATGTGCTTTTTATTTTTTGCAGTATTTCAAATAGTTATCGATCAAATCATTTTCAGTTAGAACTATTCCAAGTAGTTGGGCATATTTCTTAATACCTGTATTTCAATGACCGCAAAAGCCACTGCCTGCATTTTAAAGAACAGAAAAGTTAGAGAGTCAGCCCTATGCATAGTCCTTTACCCAGTGCCATCACTGCTGTGGTAGATAACATTGCCCCAAGACTTTCCACTACAACAAAAGACACATAGTGCGGGAAGACAAAAGACTTCATCTTCATTACAGTGCTGCGTAATGCATCAGTAATGGAGCGTGCCAGCCACAGAACGTAAACCTACGAACCAAGACCCATTTGCCGCAAGCTAGGAGAAATTCATAGCTGATGACATTTCTTCCACCCTAATAAGTTTGCAAACCTCTGTGGAATAAAGAGTTGCCTGCCTCGCATCATCCCACTGACATCATATAACTGCGAGGCTGGTCTTTCGTATTATGAGAGGTGGATACGCCTCAGTAATCTAAGTGGGATTCTCCTCTGCATGTCTAGGAAGCAGTATGCCACCTCATGCCCTCCACTGGACCTTCTTCCTTGTTTGCCCCTTCCTCTTAGAAGAGGACTAGAAGCACAGTGGGTACCAACTGAGCACCAACTCCTGTCATAGCTAGTCGTGACATCACCCACTGCTTTCAGCCAAGAGAGGGATTATCCTTGAGAATTAGCCCTGTGTGTACGTGTTACCCATTGGTAAGTGTGTGTTACAGTTCCCCCCATGCCCAGTCTGTAGAGAATAGATGTCTGTTAAACCCACTAGCTACAAAGTTTTGACTTTTTTAACTCAAGCTGTAGCAATTCATGCTTTTAGCTCTGGAGGTCCCCAGTTCGATCCCTGGCTTGCTGGCCAAGATGATGGCTGTCATACAAGTCCACTGTCCATGCTTCCCAAAGAGCCAATTCCTCCCTCCTTGTGGCAGCACAGAGAGTCACAATGCTCCTTTGCAGCATCCATGAGTGTGCAAAACCTTCTAAGTGGATGGACTCCTCATTGCCCTCTTCACTGTGTCAGTGGATACATGGCCTTTTCACTGCATATGGACCTTCATACTGCGTCTCCCTCATCCCATGATTTGACCTAAGATTAATAAAAATGGATTTTAAATATCAGTGAGACCATTTTTGGAGTAGGTGGGGGAAGAGGTGTTGTGCTTTAAACATTCCGTCTGCAGCTAACCCAAATTTTGTAGGACTTGGCTAGAGCAGGAGAAACAGAGAGGGAAATGGGAAAGTGTGTGTTATCTTGGCTCAAGAGGAGTGAAAGGCAGGATGTAAAGAAATGGTATAAACAGTGAATAGGTAAACTAGAGCTGAAGAATCCTTTGAGTTCTAGTGCTCTAAATGTTATCAGTATTTTCACATCAGGGAACATCAGAGTGTCAGCTTATTTTTTCTGCTGTTGAAAGGTGGACGTCATTTACTTGGGTCAATAAGCTGTGGCGGAAAGTTTTCTCCTGTGTATTAGACAACTCTCTATTTTGGGGCAGCAGAGTTCTTTATTGTAACAGAAGTTCAGCACCTCTTTGCCGCTTTCCACAGGACTCCTGCATTATCGTGTTTTAGACCAGCAGAGCTACTGTAACTCATCTAGAACAAAGGATTTCCCGTCATCTTTGAAGAGCATAACAAATCTAACGGCTGTGTAGTCCCTTATCTGCTGCACTGTGTGAAAACCACTTTAGGAAGGAAATTGAGTCTGAAAAAGAAAAAGTGTTGAGAGAGCTAAGTGGGACTGAGGCATGTGGAGAGAAAAAGGAGAGTGGTACATGTGAGACTCTCCAGCTCTGGCACCCCCTACCCTGTTTACATTCCAGAGAGATGTACAAACTGGTGAAATTCCCAGAGTTCAGGGACAAAAGGCGCTTCCCCCCTGGCTTTTCCACTAGTCCCGATAAGTGACAGAAGTATTTGAAGAGCATGAGGATTTGGGAGAATATCCATCAGGCCTTAAGAAATGTAGTATTTGTTTGTTAATAGCAACCTAATCTAGGCTTTAGTTCCTGATTCAGTGGAGGACACCTACAAACTGTTTCCTTCGCGAATGTGCTTTCTAGGCTCACTAGTGATGACTTCATTTGCGGTTAATTTGACCTATAAATCAACATGTTCTACATTAAGCATCTACCATCTTGTTATGTAGGGCTAGATTATGACTTCAGGCAAGGGATAATGTGGAAGCTCCTTCAGGCCAGGAGGCATTGTGAGACAGAGACACTCCTCTGAATCATTGAGTCACAATCCCTCCCCTGCTGCTTCCTTGCTCTGCGTGAGAGGGTGTGATGGGATCCCCAGGTTACAACCTGGAACTGTGGGACCACTGTGGCTCCTTAACTTTCTAGCCTGGGTTGTCTCTTACAAAGCTAGACCAGTGACAAGCAGCAAAACCTCTCCAGGCGCTGTGATCACTCAGCCATCAACAGGTGTAGCTACACACCTAGCTAAATTGCATGGATACTGTGAGCCACTCATGAATCATACAGAGAGAAGCACCAGCAAATCACCCCAGCTCCCAGTCTTGCACCCCAGAAATATACTATCTTGCGCTGCTCGGGAGCCCCTTGGACAGTGCAAACTCATAAGTTCGCTACTTCTTCAAAGGAAAGTGGACATGCACCAGCCTTTGTAATCTGAAGTGAGATTCCCCAAGCATTTCAACCAAAAACACACTGTTTTAGGTAAAACAGATTTATTAACAACAGAAAGATAGATTTTAAGTGATTATAAGTAGCAGGCATAGAGATCAAATTTGGTTACCTAAGAAATAAAAATAGAAACGCAGTCTAAATTCTAACTTTAACAGAGTAAGCAAGATTTGAATCAAAAAGTCTATCACCCTAACAGATGTTACAGGCAGCTCACAGTTCCTCAATACACAGGCTGGATTCCCTTCCAGCCTGGACCAATCTCCCTAGTTCAAAATCTTTTGTCTTCCAGACTGTTTTCCGGGTGTTGAGATGTGTGGGAGAGAGGTCAAGTGATGATATCACTGTCCCTCTTTTATACTTTCTTCCAGCTGCTAGAAAGACCCTGGCTGTGATGTGGGGTCAGGCAGTCCTCAATGCACACGTGCCCTCTCTGAGAAGCTTCTGGGATAGTGGATTCTTCTTGATGGATCATTAACCCCTGTCTGGCCAGTGATAGCTGCTCCTACTGAAAGGCTGGCTGTGGATATTTCCCAACCTCACAGCTTATTTCAGCAACACATACAGCAACACTTCATATCTTCGTATATAATGATAGCACATACAATTCAACAGGAGATTATGGTTCAACAGATCAGGACTTTTAAAATGATACCTCACAAGGCATGCATTGTACAAAACATCGTCATCATATGACAGTGGTGAATATAGGGGATCCGGGATGCTATGTTGAGGTACAGAGTGTCAGGGGTTGTCCTATTCCATCAGGAAATTACTTCCACCGTCCTACGATGTTGCTCAGCTACCCTAGTCAGTGAGTAGGGAAGGTGAAGCCAAGACTCTGCCCAATCGCTGCTTGCTAGCTCCAGAGAGGGAATAAACGGGAATAGCTCCACTTCCTCCCATGGGCCTGAGGCCAAGGTCCAGATAGCAAGGCTTCCTACTCCCTTGTGCAGGCACATAGTCCCATCTTCAGTCTAGTCCTCTTTCAGACAGAGAAAATCCTTTGTTCTAGATGAGTTACAGTAGCTCTGCTGCTGCTGGTCTAAAGCATGATAATGCAGGAGTCCTGTGGAAAGCGGCAAGGAGGGGCTGAACTTCTGTTACAGTAAAGAACTCTGCTGCCCCAAAATAGAGAGTTGTCAAGTACACAGGAGAAAACTTTCCGCCACGGCTTATTGAACCAAGTAAATGACGTCCACCTTTCAACAGCAGAAAAATTAAGCTGACACTCTGATGTTCCCTGATGAGAAAATCATGTCGTTTTTGTTGCTGAGAAATAATTTGGTATATGCAGACTGGGATCTTCAAAGGAGCCAAGGGGAGTTAGGCACTGAAATACCATTGAAAACTTAGTTGGCTCTAGTTGCCCATTTCCCTTGGGCTCCCCTGAAACTTTCAGCGTCAGTATTTAGTTGCTTCTCTGATACATCTCATTTCTGCTCTTTGCTACATTGTGGTTGGAATCCTCACCCAAGTCTCTTTAAAAATCTGTAGCATAGAAGAAACAAATTACTTTCCCTGACGCGAACTGTAGGCTTCTCTTTCCTGTCTCAGCGGCTTTAATCTGGTGTGTTGAGTCTCAGCACTTCCATTTTGGCTTGGTGATAATAGACTGGGGGATGTTTGTCTGTTTATCGGACACCTAATTTCTTTCAGAGAAAGAGAAATTGATCCTTGAAATAGTTTTGATTTTTAAAACCTCTTTCAGTTTTATGTTCACTTGCTACCATCCTTATTTAAGTGTTTGGATAATCAATATCCTCTGGTGGCTCTAGAAGAATGTGACTCATTTCATTAAGCACAAGAATTAGTTTAACAGGACAGGCATTTTATTTTTATCTTTTTCTTTGGCTCTGGTCTGTCAAATGTGCTTTCATTCAAAATGGAACCGTGTTTTATTTAATTCTGTTCCTAAAGATACATTGTTCCCCTCCCCCTTTTATTTTTATTGGTATTTTAAAGTCTTTTAAAACTAAAAATGTGAAAAGAAAATTCTGTGACGCTGCTGTCAACGGTTAAATGGGAGGAAAACAATAAAAAAAATTGTTGACAACATAGTGAATTTGCGTGCAGTGTGATTGTAACCATGTTGGCCTCAGGATATGAGACAGACCACTCATATCCTGGGACCAACACAGCTACAACCACACTGCATGCAGATTCACTATGTTGCCAACAACATTTTGAGGTAGTATCTTTTATTGGACAAGCTTTTGTTGGTGGAAGGGACAAGCTTTTGAGCTTTACAGAGCTCTTCCTCAGGTATGGAAAAGATGATGACTGTCCAAACTCAATAAGAGGTGGGTCAGATTGTTAAGCATAAAGGGCTCACACATGCTGTAGGAGACCACTTAAAATAAAGTGGACAATTAAGAATTAGCAGGCAGTCTGGGGGGTTGTAATGAGCCATAAACCCAAGGTCTCTCTTAAGTCTGTTTTTTTTATCAGGGAGTCGGACATTGGCACATGCAGGCCCACATTTTCAATGATCCTCAACAAATTCCCTGGAACAGTTAGTGAGTACACACGCAAATGTGTTTGTGCATTGTGCACACATCAAGTTTTTTCTTCTCTGGCTACCAAATCTCTGCAAGCAGATGGCTCTTTGCACATGCAAATAGCCTGCTTTTTATTGCCAAAAGAAAGATGCCTGCAAATTTTAAAAACAAAGTTGAGGAAGCCTATTGAAAATTTGTTCCTGAGATGTTTCTTCCATGTAATCGGAATAAAAGTGATAGTGTTCTGATCTGTCTTTAACCCTGCTTTGATTAGGTACTTTAGCCACTGGACAAAAGACAGTGTCTTTAGCATACTTGAGTTCAGTACAAGATGTGTTCTCAGTCAAAACACTCCCTGCTTGGGAGCACAGAGTCAACCAATGACATAGGTAATGATGCAGTTGAAGAGTTATGGCCCAACTATGCAGCCCTCTCTTACAACAGACTCAATTGAGAGGAAAATCTCCTGTTTTACTCTAACCGTGCTGAATGAATCACCATATGCTGCCTCTGCACAGCAATTTCTGCACCTGGCCGTTACCCATAGAGAAGTCACAAAAATTCTATTATTTGCCTTCCTATATGGAGAGAGAGAAACACTCCCTCAGTGTTCTCATGCATCTTCATACTCTTCGTCACGTCAAGCATCTTGGGTTGCCTTCTGTATGACATTCCAGAAACAAGGCTCATTTTCCTGTGGCAAATACTCCCCTAATTTCTCCTGTCAGTCCCAGCAAATTGTAGACCAACAGCAAAATTCACTGAGCTTTTTTGCCTGACAGACACACATTATAATTCTGCCTCTTCAGCATCCATTTTAGATAGAAGCACTTAAGTGGGTGATGAAATTGAAAGTAAAACCCTTCTTAAATACTTAATGACACTGCCTCCCCCGCTTGGGTGGATTTGCAAATGGCAGCTCACCTCAACATATGCATTAGCAGTATAGGTAAAGGTGTTTCCTCAAGGGTTCCTAATTCAATTAGTTTCGTTAACAGTTGCATTTTTATTTTATTTTAAGGAGGAGTAGATCCTATTGGCAAATCACCACAAGCCTGAGAGCACCAAATGGCAAAGTCACATGCAAAGCACAATGCCCTCAGTGCAGAAGTGCACATTAAAATCTGACAGGCCATCAGAGTCTTTGTGGTAATGTGTCATTGTCAATAAAGCACTGGATTGGCACTTGGGAGACCTAGTTCTGTTCCCCAGCTCTGCCAGTGGCCTGCTGGGTAATCTTGGGCAACTCATGTCCCTCTCCGTACCTCAGTTTTTCCATCTGTGAAGTGGGGATAATGATACTGACCTCCTTTGTAAAGCGCAATTTGCCAAATAACTGTGGGAGTGACTCTGTGGGGCTGGAAGTGTACATAATGCCATAATGCAGATCATCCCAGATTTACACCAGAGTTAAATTGTTATGAAAATTCCTCCAAAGAGTGGAGTGTTAATTGACGCATGTGTAAATGATAATTGAGTACTAGCTGGCAATTTAACTAGCTGCCCTAAGTAAGGGGCCTTGCCTGCATACCTGCACTGTCCCTCGAGCAAACCAGGGCATGAATTGTGACTCTGAGAGTCAGTTAATTTCCTGATTCCCCCTTGGTTTAAGGAGGTAATCCATTAGTGGCCTCTGCCAGTGGCAGATTACTTGTGCTTTTGCCATGGCTCAACTGTGCTGGCTGGCACATATAAGGGAGATGGAGAAAAATCAATGCAACTTCTGCCCCTGAGTCATTTTATGTGCTTTTGAAAATCCCACCCCAAAGTTACAACGGTACAAAGCTAGATGAGAAACCTTATATTTAAATAACCTGGAACATCAAACTGCAGGAATGGAAAACCATGTAACAGATTGAAAAAGCCTTTCAAGGCCATTATAGTTAGTGTGATAACTGGTTTAACTTAATTCACAACCTGTTAAAAGAAAATAATGCTCTAAATATAAAATTGAGATTTGGGGAAATCAAACCTGTGCACATAATGTCTTGGTACAGGGATCATATGAAAACATAGTAAAGGGAATTTTGAATGGGCTTATGGACAAATGGTAGATGAAAATATTCAGTTTATATAAAGAGAGACAAAAAATTCTATATGGTTAAGAGCATCTAAAATTGCATACAAGAGTCTGGCAAATTACAGAGATTTAAATAGTTGGACTAAAAGAGTAAAGAAAAAGTACTGAAACATGTATCAGAACAAAGGAAATAGCATTTACATTCCAGCAAATTATTTTCTTCTCAGTTTTCAGCTTCTGTTAACAAAGAGCAGAGCTCGGATATCTATGAGAAATATGTTCTTAAAAGAAGGGGGTGGAAGCCGCAGTTTGTACCCAGCAGAGCTAAGAGTGTCACATATCAGGAAATCATAAGTGAAATGCTGGTGGTGTTGAAGCCAGTGGGTATGTTGCCATTGGCTTCATTATGGACAGGATTTCATCCCATGTTTTGTGGGGTGGAAGCAGCAGAACAGTTTCTGGATAAATTCAAACTTGTATCCAGAGATGTCTCAGATTTAGACAGAGGTAACAGATAATAATAAGGGGAAATAGCCATTTTTTATTTTCAAAGGGACTTTTTGCTTTGAAAGTTGTACTATACTTAGGAAAGGCAATTTACATTATTAGGCCAACAGAGAATTATAATCTTTCAAGCTAGAATTCAGATAGTAAGAATTTCCCTTGCAAAAGTGGACTTCGGATTATTTTGTTTACAGCTCAACATAAAATAATATTATTGTACTCAGTTACTCTCTTGAAGTTAGATATTTTGAATCCTTCTGTAAAACTTTGTTGGAGCAAATAATTTGCTAAATTGTATTTACTTATATTAAATATTGACGTCCAAACTGATAAACTCATGTATTCCATACCATGTTGGTAGGATGCAGTTTTGTACCCACTAAAGATCAAAAAATAAAACTAATTTTAAAACAAAAGCCATACTCACCAATGGATCACTGGCAAAAATATCCTTTCAGTAAATTGGACCTGATCCAAACCCCATTGACGTCCATGAAACGACTCTTCTTGGCTTCTTTGGGCTTTGGATAAGGATCCTCGGGGGAACTCAAATCCAGGAACTCAAAACCAGAAATGGAATATTCTTTTCTTTAACCAGCAAAAGATATAGTCAATGGCAAAACTTCCATTGAGTTCAGAAGGGCCAGGATTTCACCTACAGTATCCAATCCTGAAGTCTTTACCAGGCAAAATTCCAGAATCTCAGGATTTGGCCCATAAGTCTGATTTTCATGAACTGTTAAGTACCTGTAGATCTTGGTCTGAGCTAAGATATGTGGTTTGTTTGGACTCCACAGCCCCATATATAATGTAAGAAGCTGTACTTGTTTTCCTCTGTCTGTTTGTCTTTTTGGGCTCCCTCTTGTGACTAATTTAACACCTGAAAATTATTGTGTGTGTATCTTTGTAAATATCTAATACAGTTCCAGATATAAATTGCATCATGAGCACAGCAATAAAGGGGGAAATACAAACATACTGCATCCCCTAAAGGGAAAAGAAACTTAGAATAATTATTTGCTGTATTGTCTTTGCTTTATTTTGGTTCAAGCCCATCCTCCAAATTGTTATTAGGGAGGACATAAAGTGATTAAATAAGCCCACCTTTCAACCATACGCACCACAATGCATTGCCCATGTCTTCTTGCATTTAAGGATCAATTGGGAGTACCTTTAAGCTCCCCAAACTCTCTCATTGAAGTCATTGAGAAAAGTTGGGTGGGCAAGGAATGCAGAGCTGGTCCTTAAATCAGCAGTTCAGGCCAGTCTGGTCCAATTTTATAATAGGTTGAATCTAAAGACGGAGTAGTAAAAGAGTTCTAGGGCCAGCTCCTCAGCTGGTGTAAATCAGCATCTCCATGAGCTGTGCTGATTTATATGTGAAGGAACTAGAGTATCAGAGTGGAATTAGAACTGCTAGACTAGGTAGACTCCAACAGCCCTACAATTCATGGAGTAGGTTCTGCTCCTCACTCTGTGAGCACTCAGAACACCAACTGAGTAAAATGATAGAGTGCCTGCTTGACTTTGGAGAAGATTTACAGTGTTAGCAGTCTCAATCTAGCCTCTTAGGCAGAGGCAAGGACATAAGAATTTTTATAGATGGAAATTCCAATAATCAATCTGGTCTGATATCCTGTCTCTAATGGTGGTCAGTATTGGATCCCTAGGAGAAAAGTGTGGAACCTCAGTGAACCTAAATTGTGTAATATTCTACACTGAGTAGGAATGTGCTCCGGCCTTCAACTGGTGATCCATTTATGCTCTGAAGCATGTAACTTTTATCCTAGTTAGTATACTGACAGATGCTGTTCTTTTTCAAGCACCTGTAATCGTTCTTTGGAAAACCAAGCCTGGTGAACTTGCCCGACTTAGCCAAAAGTGCATGAATCAAAGATGCCATTGGAGAAACATATGCTGAGCATGCCCAATGTGAAAGTAACTATTTAAGCTAAAAGCAATGCCAAATATACGTATTGGAATGCTGATGTTTGGAGCTCAATATGAGTGACATTCACTCATCAGTGTAGGGGTCTCAATAGACCCTCAGTACAGTACAACAACTTGGGCTTTTGTTATGCATAGGAGAGGGCAAAGCCATGTGCAGGGGAACTCCACACCTCTTGCATGCGGTGGAGCTAGGTTCTATGCCAACCCTACATAGTGTAGCAAAAGGGAGGGACGTGATGTGGCTGGAGTGTGGACATGACTCTCGGTCAGTAATCACAGAGATGCGGTAACCATGAATTGCCAGGTAGGGAACGCATAGAGATTGTAGCCCTTATTTCAATACATGGGCTGTAATGTAACAGGCTGTGTAGCTGCCCAGCCTTCAGGATGGACAGTGGAATCTTTTCCCACCAGCATAGTTCTGTGCCCACAGTCCTTTTACTCTGATTTTGTGCAGGGCTCTGGAGAGAACAGAGAGAACCAAGAGAACTGGTGGATTTCACTTACCTTAGGACCCTGGTGGCATTCTGCAAACTGGCAGAAAGCTCCTGTGAGAAAACTGGCAGCAGCTGGCTTAATGATGCTTTCAGAAAACAAGCCCCCATTAACAAATGCTGGAAGAAAAAAATAGCAATAGCTCTGGTATAAAAATCAAAATGTAGCTCACGTGGAGGTGATGTGCTTCCCAAGTTAGGAGCAGGAGGGAATACAAGACAGGTGAGCCTGACATTTTATATATGCTAGTTATACTTGAAAAAGCATGTGATACTCAGTTGGTGGGGATGAACTTCTCTTTTATTTAGTCTCTTGTGGTATCATGTTGACAAGCAATTTGCTAACAGTAATTTTAAATGATTTGCAGTAAGAGATACATATTGTATTATTAATAATACTTGCATGGACAGTATGCATTTTGGAGTGTAGGATACAAATATAAAGACAGTCCCTGTGCTGAGAAACTTATCATCTAAAAGATGGGCGCATATCGGACATATTGGGAGACCTAGAGGAGAGTGCAAGCTTGAAATGTTTTGATTTGTTGTCTGATCTCACTCTCCTTTAAAAGCAACTTGAATAGCTAGTGGGGAGCCGAGTGTAGGAAGGAGCAGATGTGTCAGGGTTTTAATTAGAGTAGTACTGCACATATTCAGAAATTGCATATATCACCTCCTCCACCCCTACCCCACTCCCACACACAAAGGGGTATTTTGAAGCCCCGAGACAGGTTTGATAGGTTGCTGCTAGAGAAGGATTCAGGATCATTTCCCTTGATCTGTTCCAATGGTGATCTGAACTTTCCTAAAATGTTCAAATCCAGGGCTTTGGTTTGGCCCATTCTGGAGACAGAGTGTGGCTGTTAGGTCTGCAACCTGGATCTGAACTTAGCTTTCCAAAATGTGGAGCAGATGGAATTGTTACTCCACTGTTGTGTGTTGGAACATCATCCCTGAAAGCCACTAAGACGGGATGAATGAGCAGCATTCAGCCTGTTTCTTAGCTGGTACTATGGCTTCTTTCAGTATAATTGGGGCTAATGTTACAGCATAGAACTCAACACACACTGTGACACACTAGGGCCATCAGTGGGCACCAAGTATTCTGGTGGCAGCCCATCTTCACTAGTATCTTTGGATATTGGTGTATGGAGCACTCGTATTTGGATAGTGTTCATTTTAATGAAATAAATGTGTACATTAGTAATGCAGTTCACTAGCTTACTGATCTCAGCAGGAAATGGAGGTGTTAGTCACTGAAATAAATATAGCTTGTTTAAGGAGCCTAGACAGGCTTTCTTCAACCATTTAAGTAATGCACGTGTTCAGGAGGTAGTAGTTACAAACGAGGCTAGTCTCATCTTTGTACCCCATTAAGCTTACTAAATAGGAGTTCGTAGACGTCATGAGAAATGCCATGTTCCCGACATCAAAATTTAGTGTAAACTGACCAGGAGTTAAAAATGTGACATAAGCATTTAACATTTTCCTGTAAATCTATACAAGTTCAGGTGCGAAATTCTGGCCCCATTGAAGTCAATAGTCTGCTCCATTGAAGGCAATGGCAAGGCAGGATTTCATCCTAAATCCGTATTATGTGCCCAGTCCTGCCGGTCACTGAGTTCCCTCATCTTCCACTGACTTCACTCAGTGCTTTTCAGGATTGGGTCCATGTTTGTAGCGCCTTTTTTACATCATTTTTCAGGCAAGTGTGCTTGTTTGATTTGCAATACAAAACATTCTATGTATAATATGATATACTATTTACCAGTCTGATTTCCTTTGTTTCTAGATTTTGTCACCTCTACTATCTGATTTCCTTAAGTATTTAGAACTTGCCTCCCAAAGATATGAAAGCTCTTTAAATGGGTAAGAAACCAAGGCACAAAGAGTTGTTCAAGATCAAATCAGTGGAAGGGCTAGGACTAGAATTGGTGGTTCCTGATTCCCTATCTACTGACCCAGGATGCCACACAGAAGTAAGGGACTGAAAAGATCTGGTAGTATGAGAGAGGGGCTCCCTCGTATTTTGAAAGGCCCAAAAGTTCAGCGAGGGTTCAGATCTGGGGGTTTGGGTCAGTAGATTATTTTTAAAAAAGATGGTGGGGGTGGCATTTAAAAAATAAGGATCTGTATTTATATTCCAAACTCTGCTAAAAGTCAAGCATTTTAGATCCAGGTTTTGGGCTCTTCTCTAATTAGTGTTAGATCACTGTGCTAATCCTCTGTCGTATGTAGTACACATAGTTCCCCAACAGGCAATTTATTTATTCATTCATTGTGTTGCTTTTGTAACAACTATTGCCGTAGCAACCAGCCACTTTAATTACAATATTTTTAAAAAGCACAGTTATGTTTTCATAGGCCATGAACAACCAATAGTGTTGTATGCATTAGAGATGGGTCTGAGCGGCTCGATTTGAAACTGTATTTTGAACATCCTAGAGTGTTTGAATCTGGGGGCTCAGGTTCAGATGCATCTCTAATAAAAAAAAAAATCAAATAAAATAAGTCACTCCTGGGCCAATAACTCCTTTGCACAGTTAGTGAAAAACAAAACAATTCAAACCAGCAATAACAACAAAACTAACCAAATGATGAAGAAAATAAATGAGCCTTTCTCTGTACAGCTATGCCTGCTAGCATAAAGCACCCTCAAGCCCATGTTAGAGGTTTTTCTGTGTGGACAGAAGAAGTTAAGGGGCAACACCCGGGCTATAACCTGGGCTAACTCTGTAGCGAAGATGTACGCTCGTTGAATAGGGATGCTTTGGAATCTGAGGTCTTCGCTGTTGGAAGGCTCCTAGTTGGCTTATCTGACTCTGCACCTTAAAGCCTGCCAAACTACTAAGTGCTGTTTATGACTAAGAATGATCAATCACTGGCACATCTAATGCAAAGGCTCTCAGCAACAGCACCCAAAATATTGCAAGAAAGGAGAGTGTTATAGATCAGTGTGATGTGCCAAATGAAAATAGCAGAATGCAGGCAGCTCTCTGCAGAGTATATGGTGGGGGTACGCCAGGGTGAGTGCAAGCCCCTTCTGCAGAAGGACTGGATTTGCACTCTCACATTAAAGGCATAAAGAGAGTCAGGGTAAAATCCTGGCCCTGTTAGTTAATGGCAAAATTCCCACTGACTTCAGTGGAGCCAAGATTTCACCTGCAGTTTATAAAAGGAAGAATGGTAAAACAGTGCATTCATCATGATGATATGAAAGAAAAGGTACACCATGCTTTCTGCTGACAGTTTTATTTCCGCTCTTGACGACCATTCTAATTCCTCTAACTTTAGTCATCACAGACTTGAGATATAAATTCTGGGTTTGGCATGTAAAATATTACCAATAAACATGAACATGCAGTACTCCATTTTAGGCTAGTTAATACTGGTTCTTTGTTTCTTATCTGCTACACTAAAATTTCACTTGTCATGAACCTAGAGTGCTGCTTTTCTGTCTCATTGACGCTTTTCTCCCAGACTAGATTGCTTCGTGGATTAGCCTATCATTATGTCATCATCTTAAATGCACGCCCACGTGCTTCCTTCTCCCTGCAAGTCAGGGTTTACTAGTAGATTCAGAAGTTAACCACTTAGAGATGTGCTGTATATTTTTCTTGTTTTCTATCTCATCTATTTGTGCAGATGAAATGTTCCAACATTACCGTGTTTCTAAATCATTTTTGCATTTACTGTGCAAAGTATGTGCAGAGGCATCAGATAGATGTGCATTGAATTATACTGCGTTGGGTTTTTTCTGGCCAGCAAGGCCTGACGTGCAAGGAAAGCGTTTTTGTACATAACTTACTGACAAAAGCGTATAAAAAAACTCAACAATGTAGAAATACATCCTCAGCAATCGGCTTGTTTGACTCATCTGTTACATCAGTGCAGATCATGTACACAAGACCTGCTTAGTAGCCAGTTTTAATTGCACATTCCTGTTTTCTTAAGAATTTACCCAAGCATTGGTAGATGTGTTTGTGCCTTTTGCTTGTGCCTCTACTGTAAGGTTCGTGGGATTATAACATTGGTCTGCAGAGCCTGGGACAGTTGCCCTTCCTACATTGCCATCAGGAGGCCAGGTAGTGTCATCTCCAAGGAGCACTGTGGAGATTAGGCACTGCAGGAAGTACCACCCAAAAGGTCCAGAGTGACAGCACCTTGAAGCCTTTTGATTGGTCAAGTGCACTATTTAATCTTGGAGGGTGGCCCAGGAAGTTGTCTGGGCAATCATATGGACTTTTGCCTTATTGTGACTCCAGACTGCACCTAGCTTTGTGATCTCCAGTGTCTGACCCCAGCCTGGTCTTTGCTCCTGTCTCCTGATTCCAGCCTGGTTGCTATTTCTGATCTCAGACTCCAGCCTGACTCTGACTCTTGTTTGTCAATCCCGACTGTAGTGATTATGCCAATCCCTGCTCACTGACTACCACCTTGTGGCCATCTTTGACTGGTGGAAACCAGCCTAGCTGTGACTGCTAGGCCAGGCTGCCTATGCCCTGGTCCCTTTATAGTTGTTCAGGTTGTGGACTCGCCTACAAATATTTCATTCCTCTTTCTGAGTAAGCCTTGTTGATGAATACCAAGCCCATGTAAATTACACAGGAGATGCATCATTCATGATTCAGGGATGTGTGTGTGTGTGTCTAGTTACATATGGAAACTAAAATTCCTGTTATTTATTGATAATCGCTTGCTGTGTACTTTTTTCCATTGACGTGATCCTAAATACAGGCCAAAGTAGGATATTCAAGGTAGGAAGCGGGCCCTGGAAGCTCTTCACTGCCACCTCTTACTCTTGCAGATGACAAGCAGAATCCCTGTGGTTGCTCTGCACCCACCGGCAGCCAAGCTCCCCGCCTCGGCTCCGCCTCCTCCCCTGAGTGTGCCACGTTCCCGCTCCTCTGCCTACCTCCCAGCACTTGCTGTCGCCAAACAGCTGTAGTAAGCTCTGCGGGGGGGGGAGGAGCGGAAACATGGCATGCTCAGGGGAGGAGGTGGGGAAGAGGCGGGGCCAGGGAGGGGATTTGGGGAAGGAGTTGGAATAGGGGCAGGGAGGGGGCGGAGTTGGGTCTGGGACTTTGGGGAAGGGGTTGGAATGGGGGCGGGGCAGGGGTGGAGTCAGGGCGGGGCTGGCGGCGGAGGGGGGCTGAGCACCCACCAGTGTCAGTAGAAGTCGGCACCTATGGTCCTGCCATGAGTGCAGGGGGCTGGACTAAACGACCTCCCTTCCAGTCCTATGATTTGATGCTCACACACTTAAAAACAAACAAACAAAAAAACTTTTCAGAGTAGCAGCCGTGTTAGTCTGTATCCGCAAAAAGAACAGGAGTACTTTTAACAACTTGCGTAACAGTGCCACCTGGTGACTCGTGCCATAACAGTATCCTGCTTTAATGGGTTTCACATTGTTTTATTAAAGGTTCTTTTTAAAGATAAGATTTGATTAGGGCTCATGTGATGACACCAGTTCCATAAATAGGAATTTTCACAACAAACACATTAATATCAGTCTTCACACTGCATAATCAAAACCAGCATTCCCTTGTATTTCATGACACATTAAAGTACTATGACATTTACTTTATTTTTATCATCTACAATGAGGATTCAGTTGCTTTTCTTCAGTTGGGTCTAGATCCACAACCCACCCACCAGGCTGTCAGATATTCTGAGGCAAGTCTCTCAAACATGCCTGTTAAAGCTGTTCCAATTTGTATAAATATTCATGGGAGCAGAGACTAGACTCTCCCACCTCCTAGCTGAGTGCCCTAACCACCAGGCTAGAGAGTTATCCTCCCTTGCTCTCTCTAGCCCAGTGATTATTTAATTAGTTATGCAAAGTGGAACAGCTTCTACAATAGAGGCGTAGCTAGGAGTGGAAATATGGGTGGGCCCTGACTTTCGGGTGGACGGGCAATGACAGACTGTGCTAGCTCAGCTTCCCCTCAAAGCTACATTTCCCCCCCCCCCCCCCTTCCTAGCCCTGGTGCCCCCAGACACAGGGCTTCACTAGCTTTCTGAAGGGGGGTGGGAATAGCGCTGGCTGGCATTTCAGGTACCAGAGTGACACTCCAGGCCGCTCTGGCAGCACTACACCCCTGCTCAGATTTGGGTGGACCAGGCCCACCCACATCTATGCCCCTTTTCTACAAGAGCGAGCCACCCTCGAATACCCAATAAGCTGCTGGAAGACCTGGGTTCAAGTCCCTGCTCCAAATTAGGCAGAGCAGGGAGTCACACACACACACACGATTTGCTTGTCCCTGGATGTCTTTGGTGTGGGTTAGGCATGCACTAAACACTCCTACCAGATTGGGTCCCACAGGCAAGATAGGTGGGGGAATGCCTAGTTTGTGAATCCCGCCAGCTCTGAAGCATTAGCTAGTGTGCTGAGCGGCTTGGTGGCATCAGGGCTTAGGTGGTTTTGTGCATGCCATAGCAGGAACTTAGGTGTCATGGGGACTTCACTGCAGAAACTTAGTCGCCATGGGAATTTATTTTCCTACAGGGTTAGGCAGCTGCTGAGTGGGGTTTTGAGGCTGTCAGTGGTGTCTAAATGTTGGACTTAGGTGGCTAACTGCCACTTTACATGCCAAAGTCCGTCTGCAGATTTAGCCCTTGGTATCTTGCAGTTTTCAGGAGGGACCTGCAACATTGCATTTCTAAAATCAGCAGGAGCCTGGACATAAACAGTTAAAAACTGTATGCACAGAACTCCTCTTCTGCCTTCCTCCACCCCCCACCTTCTTCCCAGCACGTTCCCAGAGCTCAACCTCCACCACTGCCATGTAACAGCTGTGGGCTTGGAAAGAGTTCCAAATGTTGGCATGCACGTCTCACTGTGCCGAGGGCTTTCCCCGCTTTTAGCCTCCATTCGTTTATTGAGTGTGGTGTAAACATGGAGTCGTGTCTTATTTAGGCATTATTTATGGTGGCTGGCTGCCATTGTTTTCCTCAGCAGTCTTTATAAATGGTTGTGGTAATCAGCTGTTTTATGTGTTTAGTTTTCTTTGCGCTGCAATGGTATTTCCTCTCCTCTACAATGTGTTTAATATTTGGGAGCTTTTTAAGCCAACTTCTACTTGTATTAGAGATTTTGTCCTGTTAAGGTTTCTTAAATTATTTTAAAATGTCCTTTGGGTGCTATCCTTAGCCACCCTTAACCTTCCTTCTGAACTTAATAGCAGATCTGCATGCAGATCAAAGTTAGGTGAAGATCAAAAAGAAAGTTAACACTCAGTTTCTTCCCTCGGCCTAGTTCCCATTAATATTAGCATGTTTTAAAGGGTAATTATACTCCTTGTATGCTATGTGGCCCATTCAGTCCTTGGCTTCCTGATAGGACTGTCAGCAAGGCAGCTTCTTAACAGTTGTTTTAAGAAAATGAAAGTTAATCCTTTTCTGTCAGCATTAAAATGTTTGTCAAATGCTTTTACATAAAGTTCCTGTACTTCTGTTAGAAAGAGACAAGGTGGGTGACGTAATATCTTTTATTGGACCAACTTCTGTTGGCAAGAGAGACAAGCTTTTGAGCTTACACAGAGCTTTTCTGTGAGCTCAAAATTTTCTCTCACCAACAGAAATTGGTCCTATAAAAGATGTTGCCTCACCCACATTGTCTCTGTAATATCCTGGGACCAGCACGGCTACAACACAGCATAGGAACATATCTGGCAGAATGTTGGAGACATCTGCCAAGTCTTCCCCCTCTATAAGTGCCATGATTTCTCCTGTGCTACCCCTCACACTTGGGAGGAGCACCCTATAAACCTCAGCAACGCTACCTTATTACCCTCCTCAAAACTTTCCTTTGCCAAGATGCCTAGCGATTCATTTGTATCCATTCCCAAGAGATTGTATTAAAAAGTCATGATACTTACCCACATGAAATAAACATGTTCATTTATGTGAGTGCTATATAATTAGCATATATTTTACATGTGAGATCATGTCATGTCCAATAAGAACTGATATGAAAGTGTCCCCTCTCATATACTCCTGTCCTTACACATTTGTAACATCCATGTAGAAATAGATGCCATGCTAGCTGTGTATAAGGAACACATGCCAATTTCACATAGACGGCTTCTTTGGACATAAATATTCCCCTAAGCAAAATGGAATATAGATCCTTATTCATATACATACATATTCAGATAACTGCCTTTCAAAAATTAGACCCACAAACAATCCAGATTTCAGAATCCAGTGTATCACCCACCCACTGCCTGACAGCACTTTATCAGAAGCCATGTTTGCCTCAGCTTCCGGTATGAAAATCAATGAGAGATATGGGCTTCATCCAGAGAAATGAAAATGTGCTCTAAGAATGCCCACCTAAACAGACCCCTTGTCTTGCCATAAAGCCAGGTCATAGTCTGACCCTAATGATTCAAGTTTCTTTCTAACCTCTGAAAATTCCCTCCATATATTAAGAATTGCTTCCTCCTAGTCCAGTTAAAATAAGCCCTTGACTCCAAGACTGTTACTATTCTAGGTCTCATTAGCCAGCCTCTGTATGTTGTTACGAAGACTTGAACGGCAGCTGGTAACTGAAGTGATTTGCATTGGAGACCATAGTTATGATCCGGCAGGAGTCAAACTGCACTAGGTTTGAAGAATCTATGTTACAGGAGTGAATGTTCCCAAATAGCAAATAATAAGGCCTATGAACATGATTGGACTGAACAGCCATGAATATATGCTATCCTGGATAGGCATGAAAATCCTGCCTTCCTCCTTTCCCAATTCCTCCTGTTCAGCCCAGTCAGATTCTCTGTTTGGGTCAAGGTAAGAGAGAGATCTGCTGCCAACTCTCCCTCCCTCACTCCCTCCTTCCCTACCCAAATGAAAGAAACCCAGGCCCAGTCCATCTCATTCAGGTCAGTCAGAGAACAAAGCTCTGGTCACTCCTTTTCGTCCCTCTCTGGCTACTTCTCTCCCTGGGCCAGGTGGGAGAGGCCCTGGCTCACAGCCTCCCTCCCATCTCCTAACACCAGATTTCCTCCCCCTTATTTGCTGCCTCCACTCGCCAATCCCATCTCTGACTCAGGATAGATTCTTCCTCCCACTCTTGCCCTATTTCTGTCGCCTCTTCCCCACATTCACATCTTTAGAGGCATCAACACCAGGGAAAAGTTCTTGAGGCATTTCCCTTATAAGATGATAGGACATGGGAGGCTGGCACTATAAAGTCACTGTGTATCTATGAAAATATCTTTGTACTGTATTTAAGAAACACAGAATTACTGCAAAGAAACGCAACATTCAGCTCTTACTTGAGAAGGATGGTTACGATACTGAACAGTTTAATTGGATAATAATGACATACATTTATGATGGGAAGCATAGGGTTACCATATCTATTAAATAAAAAAAGAGGACCCTCCACGGGCCCTGGCCCCGCCCATTTCCCCACCCCCAGCCCCACCCCAACTCCGCCCCTTCCCCGCCCTAACTCCGCCC